>NC_134354.1:175145633-175507300 GCF_048569485.1 Anomaloglossus baeobatrachus | reverse complement strand
GGTGACCAGGCGCTGTCGTATTCCCGCCATGGACTGTGCTGGTGATAGGAGAGGAGTTGGTGCCAGTGGCTCTGGTGGGTGCAGGCTCCGCTCATCCACTAAGGTGGGTTTCCCTGGGACCTGCAGTACAACTGGCTGACTGTAGGTGGCGTGTGTCTTCCTGCTGAAGTTACCACCATTCAGCTACAGCCAATGGGAAGACACCACACCCTTCTAATCCCCCCCTCTTGTCTGCTGGTCTCTGCCAGAGATCGTTTTGTATTCCTACTAGTGTCTGGTTCCTGTTCTGTTCTGACTATTGATCCCTGTGTTTTGACCTCTGCCTGCTCATTGCCTACTCTACTGCCTGCTGTTTTTGTACCTCGCCGCCATCTCCGGTTTTGACTTCTGCGTGATTTCCTGACTACGCTCCTGCCTCCCGATTTTGTCCCTTTTTGTGCCTCCTGGTTTGGACCCTGCCGGACAATCACTCTTTCCTGGATTGCAGCCTTCCATAGGCAGCGATCTCCTGGACCTTGAATAATTCTGAATCCCTGTACAGGGGTTAAAGGGTTTCGGGGTTCTTGAGATCCTGCCAACTTGGTGGCTAGGCCTAGTCTGTCCGTGACAGTCATCCTGAGTCTATGGTCAAGGGCAGACGTTACACAGACAGTCATGTAGTTTCTGGCCATTGATGGTCACAGAATCTGGCTGCGCAGAATGCTCCCTGACTTTCCACTGTTCCTGCTGTCAGTATTCATTGGTATAGGTAGCTTTTCTGCTGGAATCCTCTCTCTCTCTTGGACCCAGCAGGAACTCACTCAATTCTTATCAATATTCCCTTGGGGTTTAAATACCCCTTCCTTCATTGAACTGGTGCTGGTGATATTTTTCAGTTCCTTCAAGTCTTGGTTGCAAGCAGGTGGCTTGAACTCCTCTGTGGTATCATTGCTGAAAGCTCTGCTGAACTTCTACCTAAGTCATCTAATGATAAGTAGTTCATGCTGTTCCCCCTGCGTGTCCCCCTTGTGTCTTCCATAATTATTTAGTGGGGTTGACGAAGAGCTCATCCCATCCGTTCACTATTTAGGGTGGACCCCAGGGACCAGCAGTAGGTTTGGTCAGGGGTCACCATCTTCCCTCTCCCTAGACTCAGGGCTTCCCTTCCCTTTCGCCGTGCGCTTGCTACTGCCCCATACCTAGCGTGACAGTTAGTTGATGAAAAGTGACAGGCTCTGAGGCCGGGGTCAGACGGGCATATGAAAGTCATCTGATCTCCTTTCAGAAAACTCGGACGATTTTCATCCCTGTGTCCAATTTTTTACATCCATGTGATATCCGCTTTTATCAACATGTTAAAATATACGTGATCAACTACAGTTTTCTACGCTAAAAATAGTAATGTGTCTGTCTGGATGCTACGTATAGACTTGTATAGGCGATTATCATCCAATACTTGGGATAGCTGGTGCTGCGTGCCGAATACTGGACAGCCGTAATGACTTATGGTCCGTGTTCTGTCTGATGTTTACTCGGCAGCACGCGTCTGTATAATACGCTCGTCTGCACCAGCTCTTAGGGTTCCATTCTGTGGTAACTAAATTAATTTTCCTTGTGTTTCTTTACATAGATCGCTCCTTGACTAGTAAGGCTGCTTTCACACTACGTTTTTTCAACATGCGTCATGAACGTTTTTTGCTGCATGTGTTATTTTGCAGGATCCTGTCACTTTAAGTTTATGGGCGGGCATTGGAGTCATGTGATCGGGAGTGATCGGAACTGAACGTTAAAGACTGGGAGCCGACATCTAACAGCTGTGGAGGCTCGTAACCAAGGTAAACATCGGGTAACTTGCTTGAATACCCGATATTTACATTAATTACGAGTGTCTGCAGCTGCTAGGAGCAGATTCCCTGCACACGTAACCAACGTAAACATCGCGTAACTAAGACCGTGGCTACCCGATGTTTACCTTGGTTACGAGCATCTGCAGCTGCTAGGAGCAGGGCTGCCTGCTCCCTGCACACGTAACCAAGATAAACATCGGGTAACTAAGACCGTGGTTACCCAATGTTTACCTTGGTTACGAGCGTCCTCCGCTCTCAGGCGGGGGAGAGAGAGGAGAGAGAGGGAGGGGGAGGGAGGGAGGGGGTTTGAGGGAAGTGGAGAGAGAGGGAGGGGGAGGAGGAGGAGAGAGACATATCACACCAGGCTGGTTTCTGGGCATGCTCAGTAGAGCAAGCAGGATCCTGTCTATCAGCATGCCAGCGTTCACATGCGTTTGCGTGCTGTTTAGTCAGGATCCAGCGACTTGCAGTATTTGGACGCAGCTCAAAAACACTACAAGTAGCGTTTTTGAAAACAGTTAAAAAACTGCAAGTCTCTGGATCCTCACTATAACGCACGCAAACGCATGTGAACGCATGTTGACGCGAGTCCATTGCAAATGTATTGAAATGAAAACGCATTTGCACTGGATCCGTTTTTGCGTTAAAAAAACGTTCAGGACGCATGTTAAAAAAACGTAGTGTGAAAGCAGCCTAAGGAAGACCCTAATATAGGGAAGCATTCGGGACCCGAATTTCAGGACCCTGAATAATGTGGTGCTCTTCTATCCTGTGTAATATTTGTACATGGTGGTATTAATCCTTTGTAATTCCACATCTCCGCGCCTTGGGTTAGTGCCGGATTCCAGCATTTTCTAGGTCAGAGTCATACTGCGTTGTGATGAAGTGCGGACTAATATTAGTTTAGGCGGCAGAGAAGCCCTGCACATCGCCTGTCCCTGCTGCAACACATTCATCTGTGTGTTTTTAGCAGCTGTCATCATACGCGCATCATGTGTGTATTACCGTGTGTTTATTTTGCCATTCTTGCCGGCTTTTTTCCGCTCCCACATATATATAGACTGAGATTCTCACATTTCTCTGTAAAAGCCGAGCACCTATATCCTATTATGTTCCTCCGCTGTTTGCCTATTAAATTACTACCAGCGTGTAAGACCTCCAGATCCGGGAGTCTGAGTGTGGATGCAGCGTATACCATCACCACGAAGACGTCTTGTGTTGTTTTTGCGTCCAATAGCTCCTTTCTACCCCGGTATGCTGAGGGGCTGGTAGGGTTTCAGGACAGCAGAATGCCCTTTTGTGAGGCTAATTCACCAGACTATTAGAATGCTATAAATGCGCGGACATATGGGCACGTACATAGTGCTGGTTGGGATCCCACACACATTTCTATGATTCCTTTGACAAGAGAGGTCAGTAAGCTTCACTTCTGTGGTTTAGAAGGTGTAACACGGCGCAGGGCATTGATGGATTTGACAGTTTCTGGTGTACAATAACAGGGGGTTCATTGAGTGACGCTGTTTTATGCACAGCGGCTTAGTCAGGAGGATAGATATATAATTTCCTCCTACAACCATACATCGTCTGTAAACTTTTTTTTTGTTATGCCATTTATATATTAGTAGTTACTATGGCTTTGACATTGTAGAGCATTATAGAATGACTTTAAGGGGAATCTGTCAGCAGGTTTTTGTCATGTAATGTAACAGCAGCTTGATGTAGGGACTGAGACCATGATTCCAGCGATTTATCACTTAGTTTACTGGGTGCAGCAGTTATGATACAATCACAGTTTTCTCTGCTACAGATCTAGCAGAACTCTGAATGTTCAGCTTTGTATAACCTCACTCACAGCACTGATTGGCAGCTTTCTGTGTACACAGTATATTGATAGAAAGCTGCTAGTCAGTAGTGGGGTGGGGTTGGACACGAAGGCAGCTTGTCCTGTAATGATAATCTCCTTCTGATAAAACACTGACTTTATTAAAACAGCAAAACACAGGCTATTACTGGAATCAGGGTCTCTTCTTCTACATCATTGTCCTCTCATATTATATAGCAAAAACCTAGGAACCTATTCACTTTTAAGTCGTTGATGATTGAATCTCTATTTCAAGGGGCCTCCGGTACAACCCTTACCTCCTTCTGTCGTCTGCATATCATTTTCAGCCATAGCTGGACCAGGAATGAGACTTAAGGGGGCTTTACACACAGCGACATCGCTAGCGATGTCGCTCGTGAAAGCACCCGCCCCCGTCGTTTGTGCATCACGGGCAAATCGCTGTCCGTGGTACACAATATCGCTAGTACCCGTTACACGTACTTGCCTTCCTAGCGACGTCGCTGTGGCCGGCAAGCAGCCTCTTTTCTAAGGGGGCGGTTTGTGGGGCGTCACAGCGACGTCACACGGCAGGCGTCCAATTGAAGCGGGGGGCGGAGAGCAGCCGCATGTAAGTCACGCCCACCTCGTTGCCGGAGGACGCAGGTATGGTGTTGTTCGTCTTTCCTGGGGTGTCACACGTAGCGATGTGTGCTGCCTCAGGAACGATGAACAACCTGCGTCCTGCACAAGCAACAACATTTGGGAAATGGACGACGTGTCAACAATCAACGATTTCGTGAGTATTTTACATTGTTAGCGGCCGCTCGTAGGTGTCACACGTAACGACGTTGCTAACGAGGCCGGATGTGCATCACAAATTCTGTGACCCCAACGACCTCTCGTTAGCGATGCCGTTGCGTGTAACGGGGCCTTTAGAATTTGTTCTCATTGTGGACTTGTTGTGTAATGGATCCCATTGGGTATCACGCCAGCTCAACCGGCTCAGCAATTTCCTGTAGCATATCCTGGTGCCATCTTTGCCCTATTGAGTTGACGTGCACTTACCATGCTGTCCATGGTGTGAAAGAACACATAATTCGTCAGGTCAGTCCATCTTCCTCCACTGCTATATTGTCCAATTCTCTGGTTTACGTGGACTTTAAGTATTGGCAAGGCTTCAACATGGCCACTGCCACTTGTGTAGGACTACACAGTAAGCTGTGATGCATTGTGGGTTCAGACACCATTCTATCATAGTCAGCAGCAGATTGTGCCCACAAGCCCCCCAGATCAGATCACAGGGTCCTGCCTCCGCTACCTTATCCTTTAATGAGCCTTGGCCGCTGGTTCGCTACATACTCTTAGGTTCTTACCATTGCATTTTCAACATCCCATAGAGCCTGCTGTCATTACAGCAGCTGTTAAAGACGTAAAATAATGTGGATGGAAAAATAATCAACAATTAGGGCAAACAAACCGTAGGGTCACTTAATTACAATGTCAGAGCTCTTGGCAGCATGTATAGTATCAGTTGCTTATAAGCTGTGAAATGCGTTTCCTCCAAAGAATTTAAAATGCCGAAATGCTGACAGGATCTGTCCCCGGCGGCCGCTCTACAACCTCCTACCTAATCTGTTTTGCTGAGTGAACCACAACTGTTTTCTTCACCTTTGGGTATGATTGACGAGAACATGTTTGCTTTTATTATGGACGCTCTTAAAAATAAATGAGGTAAGATGAATACTTTCGCAACTTTGCCTTTTAAAATAATTTGTTTCTATGCGATATGAAGAATTCGTAAAGCACTGCTACATCGCTTCTGGACATCATGTACTGCCCAATTCAGGTCGCAGGAAAAACTTATACTAAAAGTAGAAAGATTACAAAAAATGTATAACTATAAGGGAAATATATATGGGATCCGTCATACTACAGGGTTGGCATAGTACCCTGGTGTCTGCATAATGACAGCTACACCCCTATCTCTTGCTTTTGCTATCTGGCCATAGCTCTCCTTCTATTGCTCCGTGGCACCTGTGCCTTCACCGGTAGAGCCCAAACCATGTATTACGCTTCGGTAATCTCACATGTCAGTCTTGTTACTCAACGAACACTAATTTTACCAGACATTCTACAGGCTATGTGCTTTGAATATATTTCCCGATCTGCTGCAGAACCTCTTTGAAAAGATATAATCCTAAATCAGTAATGAAAGATGGGCAAAGATACTTGTTATCAGATGCAGGCTCATACTTCTTGTATAGATGCACAGCAACAAACAGGTGGGATTACGGGGAATCATGGTTCAAATTCCACTGAGGACATCATCTGCAAGGAATTCATATGTTCCACCCTTGTTTGCGTGGGTTTCCTCCAACACTCCAAAGACATAGTGATATGGTATTTAGATTGTGAGCCCCAGTGGAGACATTAATGATAAAGCTCTGCGGAATATGATGCCGCTATAAGATGAATAAATAATAGTCTGGCAGTGCTCTATCTTCCATTAAAACAAAGGATTGGCATGTTGAATTTTAGCATACCTCATTTTTGTGTTATCTGTGTGATGGGGATTACTCACTCAGCTTGCTTCATGAGGCAAAGACAGGACCACTTCTTTCTTTAAAAGGTCAGCCGGCTTATTATACAGCACATAAACCGCACTCAGAAGCCTTCCTTTGGCTTCACAGGACATAGGCACGGTATACCGTCTAAGTTGCGGTACACCCACGCAGGTTGGGATACCCCTTCTGCACAGGAGCATCCCAGTGGAGGTATTTCACTCTCCACTCACTGACCCTGGTTAGTACACACAACCCCCCTCTCTGAGGTACCTTCTGGAGGTGTCACAAACCTCCACACACTGATCATGTGCCAAACAACCAGTCTCCATCTTAACACATGAGACACACTCACATAGAGGTATGTGGATAGCCAGACCCATCTGTCTTTCCAGCTTCCTGTAAAACCTGTCCCAGGAACACCCTATCAAGCCTCGTGGCACTACAGTGCAGCAGAGCGGACATGTCCCATCTGCCATTGGGGGAGGGTTACTAGACCCACCCTAGAGAACTGATCATCTGCCCCTTGTTTAAGGCCTCCGACACACTCACGTGAAAATCACGCACGTGCCGCAAGACACGTATTTACCCTGCGTGTTACGTGTAGGTAAGTACGTGTCTCTGGTACGTGCGGGCCACGTGTGTTCTCCATGTGCTATCCGCGATAACACACGGAGAACCGGTAATTTGCATACTCACGTGGTCCTTCCTGCTGTCCGTGGTGCTGATCTTCGGCTCCAGCCCTGACGTCTCCGCGCTGCTTCCGGCCGCAGTGAAGTGAATATTAAATGAGTATAATGAGCGGCGGTCGGCAGAAAGTGTTAGCAGCGGCAGAGATAGGAGTGCTGGAGAAGGTGAGTAACGATTTTTTTTTTGTTACTCTGACATGTGTGTTTTCTCCGGCGCGTGTCACACGGGATCGCATCCACACTACATCCATGTGGTACGGGTGCGGGCCGTGTGACACCCGTGCTGCCGGAGCAACACGGACATGTCAGCGTTTTTAACACACGGAGACACGTAAGTACGGAACGGACACACGTTCCGTTCCAATATACTTCCGAGTCTCCTAACCATAGGGATTACCTAGGTCCCCGTGTGCACGTGTCTCCGGTCCGTGTAAAAAATGGCACACACGGACCGGCGGCACGTCAGTGTGTCGGAGGCCTAATGTGTATGGACATCTTTAGATATGGGATTGTCTGCTGGTCATGCTAAAGGTGTCTAAACTGGTTACCAAATATTTCATATTTCTGGCCATATAAAGGACCTGTTACCCGGCTAAAAGTGGCATATTTTTGCTCTTATTTTATTCCCGCTACTCTTCCTAGTATTATTTTTTTTTTCTTTTGTTGTCTCTAAATCCACCATTCATTTCGAGAGTGTTTGTCTCTAGTTTGAGAGACTTTTTTTTTTCACCATTTTTTTTAAGTATAAATTAATGCAGAATTAAAGTGGATCAATGGGTTAATGTCTGCCTTTGCAAAAAAACCCCGTTTTTACATTTTCATTTGATTTCCTTCCTGCATATTTTTCCCGTGAACACACGTAATATCCACACTTGGGATGTGTGCCCCATATATTGTGTTACCTGTGGCATGGCCATGGATTTCCCATGAAGAGTTTTTTGTTTTGTCTGAATGCCATTTGTCCGCCTATCGATTTTCTAGTTTATATTCCGAACGAGACTGTAACATTCCTTAGTCTAAAGCAACTGGCAGTGCAAGTGAGGTTGAACCATTGATGGGCCCGTGCCAAAACATTTCATGCTTGCATGGACATGCTTGAAATGCCTGTGTGCCTCTGAATATTTTACCTGCCCTGACCACATTATATGCACTAAATATTCGACAGCAGATTTTTTTCCCCCCACTACACTGCATCTGATTTCCCCCTTCTGCCATGAAATATCCCAAACTGTTTTTTACACACTTTTTTTTTAGTGGATTATTATTCATGTTTATAGGTCTTCATATTTTTTAGTTATTGTTTTTAATATTCGTTTTTTAAAGTGTTTATGGGGCTAAAATGCAGCCAGATGTTGTAACCTACATTAAAATATAAAGCACCAAATACAATGGCATTTTTTCACATGGGACTTTCAAAAGGCTAGAAAAATAGACAAGTTACAAGTGTAACAAAATAAAAAAAATGCTTGAAAATTATGATGTTTTTAAATGTTAAAAAAAAATCAATAAAGTGGTATGGAATAAAAAAAAAAAAAGCAAAAAAAAAAAACATGTCGACTTTCTTCCAGAAACTGCACCATTTTCTAAGCAACCCTTAGGCTATGTGCGCACGTTGCGTACAAGCCCTGCAGAAATTTCTGCAGCGATCTGAAGAGCACATGTGCGCTTTAGATCGCTGCAGAAATGTCCGTAGTGAGCGCCGATTCCATGCGCTCTGCCTGCAGCTCCTGCCATAGACCGTGCAGGAGCTGCCGGCAAAGCGCAGGAAAGAAGTGACATGTCACTTCTTTTTGCGCAGCGCTTCGGCAGTAGCCGAAGCGCTGCGCTCTTAAACGCCACGTGCGCACGGCCCCTGCACAGTCTCCATAGACTGTGCAGGGGACGCAGGACGCATGCAGTTACGCTGCGCTACAAAGCGCAGCGTAACTGCATGTTTTTACGCGACGTGCGCACATAGCCTTAATGACTCCAGGAATTTGTTTTAAGAGTTGCTTCAATGGAAAACTATATCATGGTTCCACATGTAGGAATAGTAAGTTGCTAGCTATCTGCCTCTTAAGCCTGGTACCGATTAGAGATGAGCGAGAACGTGGAAGTTTGCTTCGGCAGGTGCAGCCTAACTGAAACTCCACGGGTTCGGACTTGACCCGAACTCCAATGAACGTCACTAATTGGCAGTTTGAGTGTCCGCCCACATACAGCCAGCTATAAACCGAATACTTCCGGGGGTGGGTAGGCAGGGTTTTTCTATTATAATTTATTTATTTTGGTTGCACACTATATCCGATCATGCTCTTGTTACCCCCAGTGCCAGCCATTCAAACACTGCAAGTGGCTCTCACTGGACTGAGCGTACCCGAGCACAGCGATGCTCGCATGAGTGATCAGCATATATAAAGCACCCAAACTTTGAATCCGAACTCTGTTTGTTTTTTTTTTTAAAAAGTTGTTTTTTGACCGAACACTGAACCTTTGGTTCGCTCATCTCTAGTTCCAATCACTGATGACTCAGAGCGATCACAGACTGCTTCTGCTGCCGATTCTCGTTGATGTCATGTTGCCAGGGCAGTGTCTTCTCTTCCGCTCTGCTGTGTTGATGGGGTGTTTCTGCTGATGTCATGATGATTGACAGCAGGGAGCGGGATGTCAATCGGCACAATGTCTGCAGTGACGTCCCATCGACAGAGCAGACCGGAGGAGGTGCTGTGTTGACGTGGTCACTTGAAGCAGCAGAATCACCATCTAAAGGAGCAGACCGTTCAGAATACATAGGTAGTTAGCAACCTGCCTGCTTATTTCTTATCCCTATGCATAAAATAATACAAGTCCTAGATAACTTTAGTGCTTTTAGTGTGGGTGCACACGATCCAGCCTGTCTTCTCCTGCAGACACACAAGTGCTCTTCGCAGAAGACCGCAGCTGCCTGTGCCCATGAGTGAGATTCGGGCCATTGAGGACTTTCTCTCTCTTCTCCCACTGAAACACTCGCGTCTCTGAAGCATAGATTGACATGCTTCATTTCGAAAAGCCGCACCGCATGCTAGTTTACACTGCGGAGAAAAGAAGCACAGAGGGTAAGGGATTTATGTAGATCCCATCTACTGTACTTCTACTATACAATGCAGTGTTTTGGATACAGCAAAAACACACTGCGTCCAAAATACTGCAAATCCTGATTGTGTGCACGTGCCCTTAAAGGTAAAGTGTTCTTGTTACTTTATACAAAACTCATTAAAATGTTTAGTTTTGCTTTTTTCATCCCCCATAACTAGTAAAAGCTACTTTTGGTGCAATTACCATTCTGATATTCCACAAACGATCCTCATTTTCAAGGTTTCTACAACATTCCGTCATAATTATAGGAGCTGGAACTTCATATCTCCTCCCTTTGCAGTATGCATTTCTCCTGCCATTGTCTGGTACAAGGAAACCCTTAACCTGTTCCACATCTTTATACGCTGATAGCAAATAAGATGGAAACCCTCACTGGTTCCTATTAAGAGACAAAGGCCTGAACCAACTTCCTTGTAATGGGTCCCTCTTTGCAGCTAGAGATGGATTACTCCTGACAGGCAAAGTTAGACAGAAGACACCTAGAGAGCATCTTTTTAGATGGTGATGTGCTGCTCTCTTATCACATTATCCATCAGTAGAGATCACGTTCGATGGTACAGTGACCATTTAGTGAAAACCACTGGCAGATAAATATCCTTCACAGATCATTCTACTGTTATAAAACCTTAAACTCACTGTTTTTGAGAGCATAATATGCATAAAATTATACAATCCTGGAAACGGTAATGGCTCATTTAGTTTTCTCTCTTATGACTTGTGAATAAAATCTGTTATTTTGGTTTTTACATGTGGTATGTGAAGCCAGGCAAAGAACGTTTCCAAGAACTGCAGAAGAAAAAAGGGCCAATCCCCTTGTATCCAAAACACATTTAACATGCGGTTTAGCAGACTATGGTGCTCACAAAAGCTGCATGTTGTACAGTGTACAAGATTAAGCAGACTCTACAGATGGCTTCCTTCCCACAAGACTGATCACTGGCTCTTGTGCAGATGTTTCTTGAATGTTGCAGGTGCAGGATCTTATCTCCATCCTTATTAATCAATTACTCATTTTCATTGACAAAGAAGATTTTTTCCCAGCATTTTTCTTTAATTTGTGAGATACTTATAAATATATATTATACATTACTCTTTATAACTTGTGCTATTTGAGTGTCTATATTGCAGAGGATTGTTGAAACCTTTTACTTTTCCTGCCTTCATCAGGGCACCTTATCACTTACAGCAGGGGTGGGGAACCTTTTTTCTGCCGGGGGCCATTTGGAAATTCTTACCATCATTCGGGGTCCGCACAAAATTATCAACTTTAAAATTGCCCTACTATACTTGGTCAAACTCACTGTGGTGGCCGGAGCTGCTTTTGTATGCTGCGGCTGTAATATTAGGTGATATTGATCTTGTTGCTTCTCACAACTGCTTTTCCAGGTGTGTGTTGGCTGGAAATGCTGTAGGAGATACTGAGGGCATATATATCACAGGAAGGGCTGGGGCCATATACATCACAGGAAACTCTGGGGGCATATACATCACTGGGGGGTACAGACAATGGGGTATATACATCACTAGGGGGCAGAGACATCGCTGATGCTTTATACAACACTGGGGAGGCTGAAGGGTCACACACAGGCCTGGAGAGGCTGAAGGGTCACACACAGGCCTGGGGAGGCTGGGAGTACAAACATACCTGGAGAGGCTGAAGGATCACACACAGGCCTGGGGAGGCTGAAGGATCACACACAGGCCTGGGGAGGCTGAAGGGTCACACACAGGCCTGGGGAGGCTGAAGGGTCACACACAGGCCTGGGGAGGCTGAAGGATCACACACAGGCCTGGGGAGGCTGAAGGATCACACACAGGCCTGGGGAGGCTGAAGGGTCACACACAGGCCTGGGGAGGCTGAAGGGTCACACACAGGCCTGGGGAGGCTGAAGGATCACACACAGGCCTGAGGAGGCTGAAGGGTCACACACAGGCCTGAGGAGGCTGAAGGGTCACACACAGGCCTGAGGAGGCTAAAGGGTCACACACAGGCCTGGGGAGGCTGAAGGGTCACACACAGGCCTGAGAAAGCTGAAGGATCACACACAGGCCTGGGGAGACTGGGAGCATAAACATACCTTGGGAGGCTAAAACACAGGAAAGCCAGTACAAAATGTGCACTGTACTAAAAATGCCAAACTCTGCTTTTTATTAAAATTTGAGATTTTTGGCAAAAAATTGCAATTTCTTGAGCTATCCCGCCATGTCACGGCAAATCTCTTTGGGGCAGTCCTACTCTAAAATATTATTATTTAAAATGTGCCATACGACCTCACATATGAAAAAGTAGACCTGTTTATAGCGGCACTTACTTGGTGCTTTTCAATCCCATTCTACCTTGGGAGGCTGAAGGATCACACACAGCACTGGGAGGATGGGAGTACAAACATACCGGGGGAGGTGGAAGGATCACACACAGGCCTAGGGAGGCTGAAAGATCACACACAGCACTGGGAGGATGGGAGTACAAACATACCTGGGGACTCTGTGGCAGCAGCTCCTCTTCTGTGGGATCATAGCGCATTGCAGGCTTACTCCGCCCACAAAATAAATCTTCACACTGGCATTGGCCAGCACGAGGATGTAATCCTCCAGTGTTTGCATGGTTGCGTCTAGCATGTATTGCCTCCTTCCAGGTTGGTGGGTGTGCATTGCAAAGTTCAGCATTGAACATGCTGCATACAGGGTTTAAAGGGCCGGCAGCCAGCAACACGTGGCTGCCGCCGGAGCACTGCAGTCCTTGGGAATCTGCTCGGGGGCCCCAGAAAATGTGGTTCCCCACCCCTGCCTTACAGGGTTTGGCCACTACTTTTTTTTTTTATGGCCAGTCTTCAGGATAGGCCATCACCAGCTGATCGGTGGCAATATGACACCGGGCACTGTGCCAATCAACTGTCACCAGTGGCGGCGTGGAGTTCTGGGTTGACTTCGGAATACAACATCTCAATCAGTGGCTGTATCCAGGTGGTGGACACCTATTCAACTGATTGGGGGTGAATCTTCAGAAGCATGTTGCGGATACCATAGTTTTGCCAGAGCTGCTGTGTTCCGGCAGAATCCAGGTGCTGTTTGTCACATCCCCGCCAGACAATGACCGATGTTGATGGCCTATCCTGAAGATAGGAGTTGTGGCCAAATCCTTTAAATGCTTAAAATAATTAATATACAAAAAATTATCTACAGTTTTTGATTACAGGTTTTAATTACTAGAAATCTACAAAGATGTTCTTGTATTACGGCCCAATTGCGTGGGAATTGTAGAAGTTAGCAGGAATGAAATTGTAGAGTTAACATTTAGTTTCTGTCTCTTGTAATAACCACACAACACGTAAATTCGGTATTATGGCTGATACAATTTCATGTATAGAGAAAAGGTCATCTGTGTTATCTTGCCGTGTACCCGACTGCTCGGAGCATTCCTCTGTACTGTATGGAGCATGACTAAGACAGCAGATGGACGACTATTCTAATGTGGCGTGCAAAGAAAAGAAGAGCCAGATTTTTAAAATATTTGGAGCACATGTCTAATTCTGACCTGTCAACTAAATTAGAAATTAGTCAAAGCCTCGTTGAAAACTCACAGACATAGAAATATAGGCCGAAGCTATATGAATAGATGACTAATTCAGGAAAATGGTTCTTTTTCCATCTCCATAAATTGCTTAAAATAGCAAAAAGAGTAGTACTCACCTTACCAATCCTCTGCCAGCAATAAGTCTATCCTTCCTTGGTCCAACCCGCCCCAGATCTCCACTCTTCTAGCAACTAGGTGTGACCACTGCAGCTAATCACTGATAACAGCAGTGAACACATTGCATGAGCACATCAGTTCTAAAGACATCAATTGGCTGCAGCAATCACGTCATGTCACCATTGGGTTGGGAGTTAATACACACAGCATGTCTGGGGTGGTGCCCAAGTAGGGTCCAAAACAGTCTCAAGTAGATGTAGAAACTTGGCACTTAAGATCAATGTGAATAGTGTTTTTTATCGTGAAGAACTTTTCGGTCAAAAGACCTTCATCAGTGTTTGTACAGAGGGTCCTCAAAGTATACAGTAGTAGCGTGGCAAGCAGCGTAGGTGGGTATGATGTGGTGTCCATACAGCGATGGACACCGCGTCATACCCAGCTACGCCTCTCGCCACGTTACCATAATTTCTAAGGACCCTTTGCACGCACACTGATGAAGTTCTTTTGACTGAAACGTCTGTGCTTGTGCTGGTCCTACAAGGTCTGCACAATACAAACCACTATTCACATTGATCTTGAGGCCAAGTTTCTACATCTATCATGGGATTGGGAAACCTAAGGTGACAGTGAAGCATCAGCATGGGAGCAGCACAGGATTGGTACATCAAGTATTTCTCCTTTTTGTTATTTTACATTAATTCCACAGGAACTTACAGTCCTCATCATCACTGTCTCCACTGTAGCTCACAGTCTAAATTCATTATCAGTATGTCGTTGGACTGAGGGAGGAAACCTATGGAAACATAGAAACTCCTTGCAGATGTTATCTGTGATGGTATTTAAACCTAGGACCACTGAGCCACCGTATTGGCCTCTTGAATCTGGTACAGCTCTCTTAATAGGTGGTATTTATTGTCGATCCATTACGTTTTTGGTACAAAAACACTTTTTTTTTTTTTCCCTTCCTTATGTCATAATAAATGGCAATGCCATAATACACATTTTCAATCCATATAAAAAAAAAAAAATATCAGAAAAGTCGAACATCGCTCAGTGCGCATGCTGAGTTCAGCCTCAGCCATTGCTCCCTCTGGAAGTGAGGACTGTCAATCAATTAAATTGCAAAAACACTTTTTCTTCCAAAGCTTCATGAAAGGCTTTATTTTAGCCGCGTTTAGTCAAGACGCTGCATCAGGGACTAGCCGTTTGTCCATACGTTATATCATTTCTATGACATCCCTTTTCTAAAGCATCTTGAGAAAGCAGAGGTCCCCAAAAACGTTGCAACATTGCAATGGTGCTGACGTTTGTTCTCTGGAATAAAGCCTTTTGTGAAGTAATGGAAGAAAATGTGTTTTTGTACCAACAGTTTGATTGACAATCCTTGCTTTCCAGAGGGAGCAGTGTTTGAGCTCAGCATGCACACGCACGCTGGTTTCACATCAGCGTTTTTCTGCCGCACTGCCGGATCCGGCACAAGTGCAGTGCAGTACAATACAGTTCACAGACAGTGCGGCAAGCCCCGGTCACATGCTGTCACATGCTCCGGTCACATGACCGCATGTGCCCGGAGCTTGCTAGTAAATTGTATTGTACTGTACTGCCCTTGTGCCGGATCTGGCAGTGCGGCAGGAAAACGCGGATGTGAAACCAACCTAAGGCTGTGTGCCCACGGGGACAGTGTCCTGTGGATTTATCCGCAGGACATTCCGCAGGAGCTCCCAGGAAACCGCACCACAACGTTTGTCTGTTTCCATGCTGCGGAATGTCCTGCAGATATGGTTCGGGCATTCTGCATTGAGGATACAGTACCATGGCTTCGGCACTGCATTCTCAATGCAGGACAAGTGCTGCAGTGATCGGGTGTTGATACTTACCTCCATCATGCAGCACCTCGCTTTCCGGCGGTCGTGTCACTCTGTCATCGTCTGCTGCACTGTGCAGGAGAAGGTGGGCGGGCCTGAACTAGCTCCAGCTGTCACATGACCGGAGCTCGTGCAGGCCCCGCCCACCTCTTCCTTCCTGTACCTGGATCCACCGCGCTGCTGTACACCGGACGGAGAAAGTGACTCAGGTGTCTGCTATCAAGGCAGGTAAGTATATGGGACCCTGCGGAGAAATCCGCAGGAATAATTGACATGCTGCTGATTTTTCCGCAGGGAAATCCGCATTTTTTCCGCTGCGGAAAAATCCGCAGCGTGGGCACAACAGTTCCCAAATGTCATAGAAATGGCTGGGGAGTAGCTGTGCTGCAGATTTTTGAAAATTTCCGCGAAAAATCCTTGGCAAATTCCGCGCATTTTCCGCAGCATGGGCACATAGCCTAACACTGCCTATGTCAGTCAGCACGCGCAGTGTGTGCAGCTTTTTTGTCCTGTCTGGCTCCTGCGTAATAACTGCACTAAGACATTGGGAAGTGTAGGCAGTGGCGTCTCCAGAGAAGGGACCATGTCTGCCTACCTTGTGTGTTGGTGCCGCCATTAACACTGTTTGCGGCCTAGCACAGGCAGTGTCAGTGCTCATGCTTACACATGCAGGCTGAGTTCAGACAGTGCTTGCTCCATGAAGGGAGCACTGTCAGTTACATGGGAAATGAAAGGACCTCAACATGCAAAATGAAGGCATATAACAGTGCACCAGATGTTTGCCAAGCCAAAAGTTCAACCAAACACCCACATGTGCATTTTTGTTTTTCAAGAACTCTATTACTAAGCTCACAGAAGGGGAAGGGGACAACACCTGGCTAGGTGTAAAAGGGATATCTGAACTTTTAATGGAGCTTCCTAGCTATATAGGGCTGTGCTTTTTACACCCTAGGCCATGGAGATGTGGGCGCCATGGTGTGAACGTACACACTAGGTTTGATGCTTTTGTTATCCTTTGCTCTGGCTCTCGCCTTCTCTGCTTCTGTCCTGACCTCACATTTGTGAAACGTGTGACAGAACATTTGTATTACTCAGCTACCTGGCCATGCATTGCAAGCTGGGCACATCTGCGGTTGGCAGCAGAAAGCCCACAACGCTATTGAACCAGAATGGAAGTGCTTAATTGGGCAGTGGCCTCTATAGGCACATTCATTGCTTCATTAGTACTAGATGACTGCACATAATCTCCATGTTTAATGAAGTTTTTATCACTATTATTACTATATTCTCCGCAGTAGCACTGGGGATCATAACATCGACTGATGCGTCATTCTGTAATCTCAGCATTACGCTGAAAACAGAAGTCTCTAATACATCATTTGGGTAAATAAGGAAGGACGGGCACGGTACTGGCAAATGATTAAGCGTTAATAGAACCAGTGGCAAGAGCACAGCCGGGAAGGAAACTTCTTATTAGTGTCAGTGAGAATATGCCGTCTGTTTGGGATTCCAAGAAGGAAGTGTAAAGTAAATGCCCTCATAACCTTTCGCTCCATACCTTGAGGGGTGTGATTTCTCCCACCTTCTTTTTACTTTATTATTGTGTCTTAAAGTTGTTAAATCATCTCATAATAACCTCTGAGTGGGTAAGCATATGTTAGGGATGTCACCTAGAGGTCCCATTGCCGGTTGTCCTTACAGCAAATGCACACTCCATGTAACATCTTTACCACTGGGGGCCCCATGTACAATTGGTAGCTGTCAGTCGAACAATAGTTCAGCTGATTGTTCATTCGGCCCCTCTATACACAGGAGCGCTTGCTCTTGCGAGATTATTAGGGAACCTATCATCAGGTTTTTACGCCCCAAACTAATGCCATCTTACCTTTATTTAAAGGGAATCTGTCAGGTGCAATATGTACCCAGAACCACGAGCAGTTCTGGGTGCATATTGCTAATCCCTGCCTAACCGTCCCTGTATACACTCGCATAGATAAAGGGAGCTTTAGAAAAAGTATTTCTAAAGATCCTTTATGATATGCTAATGAGCGCAGGGACTAGTCGCAAGGGTGGTATTTCCTGCCTCATTTCACCCTCTTAGAATGTTAGCATGCCCACAGGGATGTGCTTGGGGTCAGTGCACATGATCAGAATGTCCGGCACTTCTGGTCATGCGCACTATGAAGCTGGGTGTACACATCCCGGCTTCAGAGATATCTAGATGCGCATGACCGACAGTGTCGGCATTCTGATCATGCACACTGACCCTAAGCCTGGCGTTCTGAAGTGGTGACAATGGACACAGGTACCCGCATCACTGCATATGATTACTTTGGGCATTGAATAGCATGTTAGCAAGCCCCTGTGAGCGTTCTACCATTCTAAGAGGGCAGAATGAGCGCAGGAACTAACATTCTTGCAACTAGTCCCTGGCCTCATTAGCATATGAGAAAAGATCTTTAGAAATACTCTTTCTAAATATCTCTTTATCTATGCTACTAGATACAGGGACGGTTAGGCAAGGATTAGCAATATGCACCGAGGACTACTCATAAGGTTCTGGCTGCATATTGCACCTGACAGGTTCACTGTAAGAAATCTGGGTTTACGGTTTAGAGCAGGGGTCAGGAACCTTTTTGGCTAAGAGAGCCGTAAACGCCACATATTTTGAAATATAATTCCGCGAGAGCCGTACAATATGTTTAAAGGGCCATTGACAGATCAATCGCTCCAATGTTCACTTAGTACAGCAAGGAATGCTCCTCCCTGCTGTATAAAGCCACAACTGGACTGAAACAATGGTAATTAGCAGTAAAAAAATCAAATAAATAACTTACATTGTGAACTTGCGATGCATGACATCAGTCCAGCAGTCTGGCTTCTTCTTTTTCCTGCGCATGACTGGAAGCTGGCATTCTTCCCACCTGATGTTGAGAGAATGCCAGCTTTGAGGCATCCCCAGAAGAAAGAAGCTGGAATATTGGACATGTCACACAACGCATTATCAGTTATGTCAATTATCTATTTTATTATTTTACAGCGAATTATTGTTTAGGTCCAGCGGTGGCTTAGTGCAGCAGAGAGGAACACTCCTTTGTGTACTAAGTGACCGCTGGAGCAATTGTATCTGTCAGTGGCCCTTTTAAAAGTGTTGGTCTTACAGAAAATGAACAAAAAAGAGAGGCTCAGACCCAGGAGATACACACACAAGCCATACACAGCACTCAACATGCCGTATACACAGTACATAAGGAGAAGAAAAAAAGCTCTGCAGGTAAACATATGCACACCAGGAATTAGATATACCAATAAACCTCACAATATGAAACTTTATTAAGTGCCAAACACAACAAACACAGCACACATACACACCATATACACAGCACACACTCACACACGCCGTATACACAGCACACGCACGCGCCGTATACACAGCACACGCACGCGCCGTATACACAGCACACGCACGCGCCGTATACACAGCACACGCACGCGCCGTATGCACAGCACACACAGATATAAGTACCTGCTGCTTAGTTGCCCTGTAAGATCAGGTGCAGCACAAGTGATGGATGCAGCAGTTCAAGGGCTGGCTTCATTCTCCTCTTTTCTCTCCAAGAAAAGACCTTATAGACCTGAGCAGCAGAGCACAGAACTGGAGGGTGAGAGGCAGAACGCACGGCACTATACAGGCCCCTGCCCCATCACTCTGCTTCTATCTGCAATTTCACAGGGGAGCATGTAGGAGCCGGAGGGAAGAAGTCCCACCCCCAGTGCTGTCTGCCGGCAATAGACAAGATCAGCGGCTGCCCGAGCACTGCAGCCTCCGGGAATCTGCACCAGTGCCCCGGGGGCCGCAGAAAAGGTCATCGTGGGCTGGATGTTCCCCACCCCTGCCTTAAAGGGACGGCAGGCACAGTTTCCTGCCGAGGACTGCGGTCCCCGGAACTCAGCCCAGGGACAGCAGAACTGAAGGCGAGTGGCCAAAATGCCGCCTCCCTGACATGTGCCGCCCGGGGCGGACTGCCCCCTCCGCCCCCCCATTGCTACGCCACTGCAGACCTGCGGGAGAGGCGGGGGGCGGCGGCCCCCCCACCCCTCCACCGGCCAGCCCATTGGGAGAAGTCCCGCCCAGGGCCGGCTCCAGGTTTTTGTGGGCCCTGGGCGAAAGAGTCTCAGTGGGCCCCATCCACACATAGACATGCACATATACATACACATACAGGCACACGTACACATACTTAAAGAGAAATTCACAAAAACACATAAATAGACATAAATCTAGACACAGTCATATACACTGCCATACATAGATACATATCATACATACACACACATTATTTTTATATATTTATCCTGTATATATATTTCTAATATTGGGAAGCCGGCAACAGCCTCATTCACCTCCCGGCTTGTCTAACAGACATGGCCGCACATAGGGCACACTAACACTGCTGTATATACATCCCAAGAGAGGTCTGGGGTGGGGGGGGACATACAACTCTGGGGGTATAGTAGTATGCAGCCCCCATATTGTGTTATGGAGCCCCCATTGTCCTCCATATAGTATTATGTAGCCCCCACATGCACTATGCAGCCCCCATATAGCACAATGCAGACCCAGATAGCATTAGGCACCTTCATGTAGTATACAGCACACATATAGCACAATGCAGACCCAGATAGCAATAGGCACCCTCATGTAGTACACAGCCCCTAAATACCACAGTGCAGAGCCAGATAGCATTAGGCACCCTCATGTAGTACACAGCACCTATATAACACAGTGCAGAGCCAGACAGCACAGTGCAGAGCCAGACAGCATTAGGCACCCTCATGTAGTACACAGCACCTATATAACACAGTGCAGAGCCAGATAGCATTAGGTATCCTCATGTAGTACACAGACCTATATAGTACAGTGCAGACCCAGACAGCACAGTGGAGAGCCAGATAGCATTAGGCACCCTCATGTAGCATACAGCTTGTATATAGCATAGCCTGTATATAGCACAGTGCAGAGCCAGATAGCAGCAGGCACCCTCATGTAGAATACAGTGATTAATACTCAGTGGCGTAACTAGAGTTTGATGGGCCCTGGTGCAAAATTTGGATCGGGGCCCCCCTCCACGTACACTGACACTTAGGGTGCGGGATAATGACACTGACACTCGGGGTACAGGATAATGATGCTGACACTTGGCTCTTACCCTCAGCACCCAGGTTTCCCATGATCTGAAATCCCTCTATCAGTACCCAGCTTTCCCATGTTCTGATATCCATCTTTCCCTCAGCACCCAGCTTTCCCATAACAGAGTAAAGCTGGGTGCTGAGAGATGTATAGCAGAGCATGGGAAAGCTGGGTGCTGAGGGAAAGAGCCTTTTTCCCTCAGCACAAAACATTCCCATCCCATACTTGTATCTTTGTCCTCCTTGTATATAGATCTCCAAATACTATAATGGCCCCCACATAGCCTTCCGTATAATATAAAGGGTCCCACATAACCCGTCATATATTATAATGCACCCCCATAGTTCTCCATGTATTATAATTCACCCCATAGCACTCCATATATTATACTGCACCACAGTCCTCCATGTTTTATAACGCACACCCATGTGTGACCATGTGTAAGGTAGCCTCCATATTCCTCCATTTATTATAATGTAGCCCCCATAGTGCTATATGTATTATAATGTAGCGCCATAAATCATCATTTTGTATTATGCAGCCCCATACTCCTCCATGTATAATGCACCCCTAGTCCATGTATAAGGTGTCCTTCATGTTTATTATGCAGTCCCATAGACCTCCATGTATCATGGAGCCAGGCCCCTCCAGGCCTCCATGTGTCATGCAGCCAGCAAAATAAAAAACAAGTACCTCTCTTCTCCTTCCAACCCTGCGACTGCGGTAGTTACGCCCCTGCCCCCATATGTCACACACCCTGCACCCCCATATCACACACACTACACCCCCATATCACACACACTACACCCCCATATCACACACACTACACCCCCATATCTCACACCCTGCTTCCCATACAGCCTGCACCCCCATATCACACACACTACACCCCCATATCACACACACTACACCCCCATATCTCACACCCTGCTTCCCATACAGCCTGCACCCCCCATATCACACACACACACACTGCTCCCCATACAGCCTGCACCCCCCATATCCCACACACACACTGCTCCCCATACAGCCTGCACCCCCCATATCCCACACACACTGCTTCCCATACAGCCTGCACCCCCCATATCCCACACACACACACTGCTCCCCATACAGCCTGCACCCCCCATATCCCACACATACTGCTTCCCATACAGCCTGCACCCCCCATATCCCACACACACACACACTGCTCCCCATACAGCCTGCACCCCCTATATCCCACACACTGCTCCCCATACAGCCTGCACCCCCCAGATCTCACACACTACACCCCCATATCTCACACACCCTGCTTTCCCATACAGCCTGCACCCCCCCATGTCACATACACACTACACCCCCATATCTCTCACACCCTGCTTCCCATACAGCCTGCACCCCCCAGATCTCACACACTACACCCCCATATGTCACATACCCTGCTCCCCATACAGCCTGCACCCCCCATATCACACACAATACACCCCCATATCACACACCCTGCCCACATATCTCACCCTGCCTGTACCCCAACTTACCCCTCTCAAACACTGTGCACCCCTTCACATGCTTCTGTCACAGTCTGCAGCCCTCATATGCCACTCACCCTGCAGCCCCCCCCCCCGACCCTCATGTCCCCTCTTTTCTTATTACCAGTCATCATGTGTCCAAATCGCCTTCAGTATCTTGCTTTCTGCCCGGCATCCTGTGTCTCCTCCCACACAGTCACATGGGCGTGACATCATCGCAGGTCCTGCAGGATGGAGATTCCGTCTGCTGTGCAGATCAGGAGCACTCCTGCAGCTCAGAAACGGCTGGTGGCCTCTCCAGGTCAGGGGCCCCTCTACTGACACTGGGCTCCCCTGACTCACAGGCCGGCCACTACACAGCGGCACTACACATAGGGGCCCGGCAGCCGGCTCTGCAGAGCGGCTGCCGGGCCCCTATGTGTACTAGTGCCGCTGTGTAGTGGCCGGCCTGTGAGTCAGGGGAGCCCAGTGTCAGTAGAGGGGCGGCTCACTTCTCGTTCGCCCGCTGATCCGGTCTCCTCGGCGCGTCGTCCATTGCTGTCGCTCGCTCTGACCTCTCAGCAGTGATGACGTCACCGCGGTCCTCTGCAGAGCTGTCAGAAGAACGCCGACAGTCACAGCGGGGAGAATGATAAGAGAGGGAGCGCGCCGCTCACTCTCTCATCATTGCTCTCAATTGTATCGGCACCTGCGATGCCGATGCAATTGAAAGCTCGATCCTCGGCGGGGGGCGGTGACAGCACGGCCACCGGGCCCCCCTGAGTAGCGGTGCGCCACTCCTGCCACCGCGAGTGGGCCCCCCCGGCAGCTCAGGGCCCCGTCATTTGACCGGGTTTGCCGGGTGCTGGCGCCGGCCCTGGTCCCGCCCCTCCCGCCTGTCAGTCCGGGCCTGATCAGCATGCACCGCGGCCTGATGGAGCGCGGTGCATGCATCCTTCCCATAGACAGGTAGGAGCCCTGTCTGCGAGCCATAGGTTCCTGACCCCTGGTTTAGAGTAATGTATTATTAAATTGTTATGCAAATGGCCTGCACCTACAGCTCCGCTGCCTCTTTTCCTTATTCCTCACCCGCCACATGTCTTCTGTCAGTGATTGACAGGTCACTTTTTTCAGGGACCTGCGTCTCTCTCCCTAAATCTAGTGCAAACTATAATTCCTCAGCATCTGGGAATAATGTTGCTAGATCTCGGCAGGAGAGGCAGGTTGTTAAAAGAAGGGTGACCTGTCGGCCACTGACAGGAGACAAGTGATGAGCGACTACTAGGGAAGAGGCTGCAGAGCTGCGAGTGCAGTGCCGGCCAACTGTACTTGTGGCTCACAGGCATAACAATTCAATAACAAATAATACCGTTCTCTAAAACGTAACCCAGATTTCTAAAACAAAGCTATGAATGTAATCAGCATTTCAGCGCTTTTTCATACATATTGGATTGAGATACCTGAACCTGATGTCATGGACATTTAGGCCCTGATTCGTTATTACATTTGTATTTTTGGTGCTTATCTCCTTTTTTGCACTAAATTCATCATTCCATTTGTATTTTGTTTAAGTTTGTATGACATGTTTGCTGTTTTTGTTGTTGTTTTGTTTAAAGTTCGCAACTGTGGTTTAGGGTTTCCATTTTTTTTTACCACCTGATTCATCATTTGTAACTTTTCCAAAAGTCTCACAATCTGTTGCAGACATACTCCGGTCTCCCCCCCGGAGTGATTTTATGTATATCATAGCGATCTTTACATGCAGCATTTTTCTCTAAGGATGGGGCCACATGGGGATTACTGCGATCCCCTCGCGTGACACTGCTCGCGCTGGCAGTACAGCAGAGCCGAGTGTATGGCGAGTGTCCCTGCAACTGAAGTCCAACCGTGCGAGTGGACCTCAGCTGCGGGGAGAGGGCCGGCGCTGAGAAAGGGAGGGAGGAATTTATCTCCCTCTCCTCCGTAGCCGGCTATTGCCATTCTTGCACTGCACTCGCGGTACACCGGTGTACTGCGAGTGCAGTGCGATTTTTCTCTCTCCCCATTGACTTTAATGCGTGCAAGAGAAACAATGATCGCATTACAGTCGCAGCATGCTGCGATTGTTTTCTCGGTCCGACTAGGGCTGAGAATATAATCGCTCATGTGCGCTGACACACAGGCTAATATTGGTCTGAGTGGAATGCAGTTTTTTTTTTATCACAATCCACTTGCACCGTTTTTGCGTCGTGTGGCTTAGGCCTTAAAGTAAAAAAAAACGACTAAAGGCGGAAAAAAAAAATTTTAGTTTTGGGCAAAATTTATTAACTTTGTGCAGCACCGCTTTGATGACGTTGGCACAAAAACATCAACAAACACCACAAAAAAATGACTTAAAAAAAAATCAGCGAATGATTTGTGCTTGTTAGGTTTTCTCCTTCCAGAAGTCCTTGTTGGTTTTCTGGATATTGGCAGTGTTGAGCGGACAGAACCATGCTGAGAGCTGTCACTCACCAACAGTTGTCCGGGTGAATGGAGCTTTGTCCCCCTGGTAAGAAATGTTCTTGGTAATAAATTCAGATTCTTGATTATCCGTATTACAGGATAATATAACCCCTGCTAAGACGACAAATTTTATTGCTTCCGCTTGTTTCTTGCAAATTATTAGAAGGAAATGTAGCTGAAGTCCATTGTCATGCATTTTCCTAGATATCGCTCTCTGTTGGCTTCAACATTTTTTTTAGTCAATAGATAAGTGAATATTCGCTGATTTGTAAATTGTGGAATATCTCTAGAATATTAGACCTATTATAGGTAACACATTAGCAATCTTTGTTGCAAAAACACATCTACATAATGCAATTTTGCAAATTATATTTTGTAAGAAAATGCTACCTATTTGTGTTTATGGCTCCTAGGCAAGTTTTGTGTTTCAAAGGTCGGAGACTACAAAAAGCGCCCTGTGCCCCTCTTCTATTGTTGGTATAAGGGCAATGAAAGTGAAGTAATGGGTGACCTGCCATTTGGTTCCAGTGGAGGTCTGGGATTGGACTACTTTATAATTTAGAAGAACTTCAAATAGGCTAAATGGGCGAACAACTACTGATTTTTATAGACAATGAAGATTACAGGGGCATAGGGTCTTTGAAGGTTTCTCTAAATTAGTCCCATCTCCTTCATCCCTATCGATGAATTCTTTGATATGTCTGAATATTATTACATGGCCCCCTGAAACATCAGCTCCTCCTGGTAAAGAGGCCATTTTACAGGGAAAAGCCAAAACTAGCCAGGTCTTTTTGGGAAATGGTGGCCATTTACATGAATAACTGCCCTGTAATATAAGGATGACTAGCCCGGGAGCAGCTCATACAGAACGCCTAAATAATCTGGTGTAGAATTGTAGTATTGTGCCCAGTTACCTTCGTGGCCATCCTTGTAGTAGTGTGCCCAGTAGTATTGTGCCATCCTTGTAGTAGTGTGCCCAGTAGTATTGTGCCATCCTTGTAGTAGTGTGCCCAGTAGTATTGTGCCATCCTTGTAGTAGTGTGCCCAGTAGTTTTGTGCCATCCTTGTAGTAGTGTGCCCAGTAGTTTTGTGCCATCCTTGCAGTAGTGTGCCCGATAGTTTTGTGTCATCCTTGCAGTAGTGTGCCCAGTAGTTATGTGCCATCCTTGTAGTAATGTGCCCAGTAGTTATGTGCCCATCCTTGTAGCATTGTGCCAAGCAGTATTGTGCCTATCCTTGTGCCCTGTAGTATTGGGCCCAGTACCTTTTGTGCCCTTGAGCTGTTTGCAAAGGAAGAATGGACAAGAATTTCAGTCTCGATGTGCAAAACTGATAGACACATACCCCAAGCGACTTGCAGCTGTAATCGCAGCAAAAGGTGGCGCTACAAAGTATTAACTTAAAGGGGACGAATAATATCACACGCCCCAATTTTCAGTTTTTTATTTTTTATAAAAATTTAAAATAAGCAATAAATATCGTTCAACTTCACAATTGTGTCCCACTTGTTGATTCTTCAAGATAAAATGTACATTTTTTTATCTTTGTTTGAAGCCTGAAATGTGGGAAAAGGTTGAAAAATTCAAGGGGGCGAATACTTTCGCAAGGCACTGTACCTGCTTGTTGCGGCCCGTGACGATCGCAGCTGTATGGCTGGGGGCCGATGCCGCGCAGAGGAAATGACTGCTGCTCGCCAATCGGATGCAAGGAAGTAATGTCATACAACAACGTCACTTCCTTGCATCTGATTGGCAGCCAGCAGCCATTGGTATAATGTGGACAGCTGCTCTGCGCGGCACCGCAAGTGATTTAATTGTAGTAACGCCCTGCCGGCCCCGGGCATAGGGCCGCAATTGTCACGGGGTCCCCAGGCCGCAACAAGCAGCCTCAGGGACCGCATGCGGCCCGCGGGCCGCATGTTTGAGACCTCTAACTTAGGTGTGGTACAAATTAGACAATTTGGTTGTTTGCTTTACTGATACACATATTGTCATTCTCCTGCTAAGAAGAATCGGTGATTTTTCTCTTAATGAAGGAGCTGAGCCTCCGAAACGCGTAGAAATAAAGATTACATTCTTCATATACTTCAGTTTTATTTCACATACTTTCAAATCTTGTCATTTTTGCCCCCAAAAAGTCTGCAGTAACAGAATAGAAATCTGAAAATATTGCTGTAGGTAAAAGAAACCTTGACAAACATTGCCGGTAGTCGAGATTTACTAATGGGGTAGAAATCTTTTTTTACCAGTGATTTGTAAAAAGGCGTGCGTATCTAATAGGCTAACCAGGCTAATGAGAAAGCGGAGATTTATTCTACACTTTGTAGCCATTAATCAGGGCATCCATTCTCAGGATAGATCAGCTTACAGCCAGGTTCAGACAGTTAAGATTATTGGGACTTTCACATTTTGCTCTCCATGGTCATGCTCTCAACCATGTTAGTCGTTTAGACACACTATTTTTGCCTGGCCTACTGATAAGATGAATGCATACTTTATTTTTTTCTTTCTTATTTTTTTTTCATTTTGCACTGTCTCTGTGGTCCATTAGTACCATGAATGAAAATACAGTCGTCTGAACCTAGTCTTATAGGGGTTGTCTTGTCTTCTGCTATAAGTCCACAATCACATTGACCGCAGAATTCTGGAGCCTAAAGCCCGCTTTACACGCTACAACAAATCTAAGGATGTGTCGGCGGGGTCACGTCGTAAGTTACGCACATCCGGCATCGTTAGTGTTGTAGCGTGTGACAGCTACTTGCGATTGAACGTAAAACCGTTCATCGCATACACGTCGTTCATTTCCTTAAAATTGCACATCGGGTTGTTCAATGTTCCCAAGGCAGCACACATCGCAGTGTGTGACACCCCAGGAACGATGAACAGATCTTTCCTGTATCCCGTGGCTCCTGCCGGCAATGCGGAAGGAAGGAGGTGGGCGGGATGTTTACGTCCCGCTCATCTCCGCCCCTCCGCTTCTATTGGCCGGCTGCCGCGTGACGTCGCTGTGACGCCGACAGTCCCTCCCACTCCAGGAAGTGGATGTTTGCCGCCCTCGTCGAGGTCGTATGGAAGGGTAAGTATGTGTGACGGGAAATAATCGTTTGTGCGACACGGTCAACAAATTGAACGTGCTGCACATACGATGGGGGCAGGTACGATCGCATACGATATCATATGTGATCTCGTAAGGTGTAAAGCAGCCTTTACAGTGTGCACATGTCACACTGTCAGGATTCTGCTGTGTTGCTGCAAAAGCAGGCAATCATTTGATTACATTCATGTGGTCATGTGTCAATTAGATGTTATCGGCTTCGCTTAATACAGGTGAATTGTCTAATCGGAATGTGGTCGAAAGTATGCAAATTGCACACCTTGCAGAGATGTGACCACCCTCTCTCAGCATCAACACCGGAGAATCCTGACAGTGTGCTTGGTATAAGGATTCATAATTCTGCAGTTACATAGAGTGACGGCAGACTTTTACCAGAAGACCAGACAACCCTTTTAATTTTACTTGATTCTTTGTTCCTATCACTTATTATTGTGTTTATGTGAGAACACTTCACTCTGTATTATTTTGCTTTATACCATGGAATTAAAAAGCTCTTTTGGCTACAGTTAGTTACTTGAATAGTTAAATATTTATATATATACATTTTTTGCCCACTTTTCCTTGTCATTTCCTTTACGCCAGTGAATGAATACAGCCTACAGCGACTATCTAGGCAATATTGCTAGGCTGCTTCACGTCAGCCTCCTTCTAAATTCACTTTGGCTACACTTACAAAACATGAAGATAGTAAATGTCTGTGGAGATTAGCCGGGGGCTTGTTCCAGGAGACGAGTTATTCAGCATAAGTTGTAGGATCACGTAAGGTACATTACATCACCTAGCCTCAGAAGGGTTCGCTGCATTTCTCGGTGTGTTAATTTACTGTTTTAGATACTTTGGTCACTTTGTAAATTACTGATTGATGTAATTATTGTAAAATGTTGTATATTACATATAATGTATAAATATGGGTTTAAGATTTTTTTTTGAGAAGAGGATATTATAGGCAATGTGGACTATGATGTCTACTTATACACTACTAGTTGTGATAATGGCTAATGACTAATGTATCAGTAGGTTCCAGATCGGTTCCATTGTAGGCCCTTTTGGTAAATGTATTTTCAGACTCGTGGGACTCTTCTGGTTTTAATGGATTCACTTTTACAGATTAAAATGAAACCATTTGCCCTACAAAGCATAGTGGCCACATCGATGTAAAGCGGAGACAGAAGGATTTTTCTAAATACCTTCTGTTGTCAATTCTGCCTGTGAGAGGCGCTAGTGCTGTCTACTCACCTCTGATGTCCGGTGATGTCACATCAACATCCGGAATTGGAAGTTGACCCGGTATCACTGAGGCGGGACCCAGTCTTCCTAAGTGACTGGGCTGTGGTCGCGGCTTCACTGCACGTCGCAGCCCAGCATCTCTCCTGCTTGCGCGCTCTGCAGTGAAGGAGAGGACGTGCGAGATGATGGGCTGTGACGTGCGATGAAACTCCACCCACAGCCCAGTCACTCACTGAGACTGGGTCCCGCCCCGATGATATCGGGTCAACTTCAAATTCTGGAAGTTGACGTGACATCACCGGACATCGGAGGTCACCGCAGGCCCAGGTCATGTGATGGTGAGGAGCGGACAGTGATAGCGCCACTGACAGGCAGAACTGACAACAGAAGGTATTTAGAAAAAGACCTCTGTCTCAGCTTTACATCGATGTCGTCAATTTACTTTGTTGTGGACCACCTTCTGCAGGATTTCTCATGGAAAACTGTGGTTGCCTTTCATGGTAGACTATTGCCTTGACTTAAATTGCAAAAAATATTGAAGAGTTTGTCCATGGCACCCAAATGCATCTGAAGGCTCTGGCCAACTGGTCCAGGAAACTATCCCCCATTTCCGTGAGATGGCTGGATTGTCATTGTAAGTAAGCACTTGTACCTTGCACCCCCCCCCCCCATCCCATATCTCATTGTAGATTGTAAGCTCTCACGAGCAGGGTTGTTTTTCTTTTCTTTGTTGTTTTTTTTTCCCTCTAAATATTGTATTTTCTATAACTGTTACTTGTTTGTATACGATCCTCCTGAATTGTAAAGCGCTGCAGAATATGTTGGCGCTATAGAAATAAAGATTATTATTATTATTGTCTACTTCCCTGATGCAGTTATGAAATTTGTCATAAATGCTTAAGGATAATGCCCCTAAGTAACCCCATATATCTATTCTGCCAAGTTTCATCTTGGTTTCTGCTGTCCTGCTTCACTCCCTGCTTCCTGGCACCAGCTCTATTGTTATAGCAATCACTTACTGTTCAGAATTCTGTGCTCTCTTCTGACTGCATTTCCCATAATTTATTGAGCTGAGCTACACGCCAGCAGTGAGCACAGACCTGTAACTCCGCCTACACGCCTCCAGTCCTCCCATAATCACAGACAGGTCCAGCATGATCTCCTGTACTGGACAATGTTACAGGGAAGAGAAGTAATGCACAAAGCATCAGATTTTCCCCTACTCTGGATGGATGGGATTGATCGATTTGGAAAGGGAGATAGATATAACTACAGTATATTCATATAATAGAGAGGAAACAGTGGAGTGTATATACTTTTCTCAGCATAAATGCATGTACACCCTACTGTTTATATACAGATACAAGGGGAGGGCTGGGTCTGTAGGTAGATCTGTATCTGCAGCAGCATGCACAAGAGGAACAACATGATCCCTGGAGAATGAAGCCCTGCTCACCCATGTAGCAAGCCATGCCCACTTGTCATTTTCCAGAGCCTAGAACTGCAGGAGATTTTGACCTGTCTTAACAGGAATCCAGGAGATACTCAACCATAGATCATTGACCAGAGGAGGAGCTTTGATTACAGCAGATTTGTAAAACCAAAGTTTTTAGAGAAATGTTTGTACACGTCAGTTAGTTCACATGAAAGGGATTTGTAAAGTAGTGGACAACCCCTTTAAATGGTAAAATTCCACTTTGTTTCACTGTTGGCCTATAGAAACTAAGAACAGTGCCTTGAAAAAGAATTAATACCCCAATGAACTTAATATTTTTTCACATTACACCCACAAAATTAAATGTATTTTATTTGGGATTTTACAGTTGAAACGAGAAGTTTACATACACTATATACAAAGACACATAAAGACACATCTGCATGTTTTTCTCAATATCTGACATGAAATCAGAATAAACCTTTCCAGTTTTAGGTCAGTTAGAATTACCGAAACATTTATATTTGCTAAAAGCCAGAATAATGAGAGAGAGAATGTTTTAAGGCATTTTTATTACTTTTCATTAATATGTGGTACCGTTGCCCTTAAACTGTATGACTTGGATCAAGCGTTTTGGATCTCCTTCCACAATCTTCTCACAGTTGGTTAGATTTTGGACCCAGTCCTCCTGACCGAACTGGTGTAACTGAGTCATGTTTGTAGGTCGCCTTGCTCGCATCGGCCTTTTCTCAGCTGAATATCAGGGTTTTGTCATGGCCACTCCAAAACATTGACATTGTTATCCTTAAGTCACTTTGTAACCAGTTTGGCAGTATGCTTTGGGTCATTGTCCATTTCAAAGACCCATTTCACCCAATCTTTAAGTTCCTTTCTGATGTCTTGAGATGTTGCTTCCGTATTGCCACATAATCTTCTTTTCTCATGATGCCATCTATTTTGTGAAGTGCACCAGTCCCTCCTGCAGCAAAACAATCCCAGAACATGATGCTGCCACCTCCATGTTTCACAATTGGGATGGTGTTCTTAGCTTCTCTCTTTTCCCTTCAAACGTATTGATGGTTAATGTGGCCAAATAGTCCAATTTTAGTTTGCCTCCTGTATGTAGAAACTAGTCGCATGCATTGCTCAGATGTGATTTTGGCTCATTCTTCCACACAAACACTCTTAAAATCCTGTAGGTCCCGTTGGCTCGTTCTATGAATTCTGACCTTTAATTCCTTCCATAAATTTTCTGTTTGATTAAGGTCAGGTTATTGGCAGGGCCATTCTTGCAGCTTTATTTTCTTTCTCTGAAACCAATTGAGAGTTTCCTTGGCTGAGTGTTTGGGATCATCATCTGCTGAATTGTCCACCCTCCTCTTTCAACGTCATCATTCTGGTAGATTTGCAGATTTTTATCAAGAATATCTCTGTACATATGTCCATTCATCCCTCCTTTAATTATTTGAAGTTTGCCAGTGCCGTATGCTGATGAACAGCCCCACACCATGATGTTCCCACCTAAAACTTCACTGTTGGCATGATGTTAAAGGCCTCCAAGCTTGTTGTGTATTATGGCATCCAAAGAGTTCAATTTTGATCTGACCAGACTATGTTCTTCCAGTATTTCAGATTTGTGTAAATGTTGTTAAGCAAAACCACTCTTGAACATGCTTTTTGTTCAGCAATGGAGTGTCGTGAACATGCATACAGGCCATAGAGGTTGAGTGTATTAATTATTGCTTTCTTTGATATAATTATACCTGATGATTCCAGGTCTTTCTATAGCTCTCCATAGGTGGTCCTTGGCTCTTGGACAACTCTTCTGATAAATCTTTTTACTCCTCTGTCTGAAATGTTACTTGGAGCACCTGGTTGTGGCCAGTTTATGATGAAATGATGTTTTTTTCACTTTTGGATTATGAACCCAAGAGTGCTCACTGGAGTCTTCAGTAGTTTAGAAATTCTTATGTAACCAGTGCCATTATTATGTTATGCAACAAGGTTGTGAAGGTCTTGAGACAGCTCACTGGTTTTACCCATCGTAAGATGTTTATTGTTAGACAGCTTGGTAATGAGACACCTTTTTATAAGCAATCAGTTGAACCATATGAGATTATTTTTCTCTAAGTGGCAGGATTGCTTTTTAATTACTGATAGATTTCAGCTGTTTTTTTGCATCTCTCTTTCACCATGTGTTGAATACTTTTTCCCTGTGTCATTTCTCATTATTACACATAACTTAATTTATGGACGTTTTTGATTTGATATCTTTGCCTGTGTGTAGTAAATGTCAACACCACCTTTAGAAATATATTTACTTTGAAAATTGATGTGTTCAATACGTATTTCACTCACTCTATATAAATATATATATTTCACTTTAGAACCAGAATTTTTCAGATCTGTGATTCATGAAAAATATATTTCTATTCCATCTGCCGAACATTAGTGGCATTCAGTGTGCATCCCATCAAAGATTACAGACTCATTGCTCAAGCAAGACAGAAACTATCTATGTCAACTGAAAGCAGGCAAAATGTGTGCTTAGTGGAATGTGAATCATTTGGTCAAGTGGGGTTAGAGAAGGAGCCGCAGCATTTCCAAAATCCAAACATTTAGGGATTTCTAAGCTATTCAAAGCTTGGTTTTCGCTTGGCTTTCATTTGGGATGCCTGGATTTCACATCCGTGCACTCGATAAGGGGTGTGCCGACGTTTTGTTCAGGTTCCTGAAAGCCTAACAATTCTCACTATTTACAGAAAACATATCCCAAAAGGGAGGTTATCCAGCTTCCCAAAGTTGAACTTCATTTGGAAACTTAAGCAAGCATGGACGTAAACATGATTATGCCTGTGGGAAAATGGGTTTCTGGTAAAATACAGTATGATTTGTTTCAGATGCTTGAATTAGATTCCAGTAAATATAGAATATGGGAGCAAACATCAGCTGTTCTTTGGCACACTTTAAGCATAGTAAGCAAAAAGATACAAAAACTAACTAAACAGTTTTGTGCTAGCAAAAAACATAATAACCTAGAAAGAGATGTTGGCTGTTTTGGTTATGTCTACAATGCGGTGGTATAATGCACAACTAATGCTACATATAGACTTGTGGCCCGTCAGTTTTTTAATGGCCTTGTCAGATAGGCCAACTGAACTTTCATGCACACAGAAAGATTGATCAGTGCACATCGGACATTATGTTCTCGGCAACATATACCGTTTTGCACAGTGCACTGTGCTGCTGAGAATGATGAATTTTTAGCTTGTTTAAAGGGAATCTGTCAGCAGGATTTTGCTACCTCATCTTAGTGCAGCATGATGTAGGAAAAGAGACCCTCGGTTCAATGATGTATCACTTAGATTAGTGGCTGCAGCTGTTCTGACACAGTAAAAGATTTGAGTTTTTGCTTGTAGCGAGCTATCCCTGCCATACACAAGGCTTTCAGTGTACATTTCCATAGATGGAAGCTACTAATCACAGAAGGGGGCGGAGTTGGACTACAACTCAGTGCTGCTGAGACCCACTAATGATAAGGATAAGAGGCTTAAACTAATATTGCAGGTAAACAAAAAAAGACTGTGAGATAACAGACACAGAGCTGAATTTTCTGTTTTAACTCTTGCAGCATGCTGTCTTCAGATTACATTGCAGAACCTTGCTGGCTGAGTCACTTTAAAAATGTTTTCACCTGACAAACGATCAGCTACATGCAAACCAGTCGGCTGTGGATTCATTGCCTGTATAGACACACTGACCGAACTTCATGCAGATAGAACAATCCTTGGTGCATAGAACATTATTATGTTATTGGCAGCACATGTCGTCTTTACACAGGATGATGTGCTGCCAAGAACGATAATTTTTAAGGTTGCTTAAAAATCATTTCTCTTGTCAAATGAACATTTGCTCTTCTTTTGGGTGATTGCTTACCTATTTACACAGGTTGATAATCGGGAAACAAGTGTTCAAAGGATTATCGATCAGTGTAAATGGGCCCTAAATATTCTCAAGGTTGGATTTTCTCATATCTGTAGTGATTTGCAGGAAATATTGAGATCTACTGTAGTTTGCTCATGCGATTTATTGTACACATTACTTATGGAAGAAAATTGTTTTGACCTTGAAAACTACTCTAGCAGATTGCTGAACAGGAAGTTGTATGTGATCGGTAGATTACTTGCTCTCAAGTAACGTCCGGTAGGGAGGAAACTGAGGTCATTGTGATTCTCATGGTCATGGAAATATTCAATATCTAAAATCTGCTTCCCCAACTTGTGACGTTTCTGATACATTGAGTTGACCATATTGCTTTATTTTAATAAATATGGAAATAAAATGTATTGACCCTCAACCTTTTAGTAAGGTTTTTTAAGTCATGACTGTCTACCCACATATGATTTGGGAACTTGCGCTCCTCGTCACTATATAATGGGGGCTCACTTTTCCTTTATCCTGGTACCTTGCAGTTAGATGTGGTGTTTAAAAGGTATCTGCAAGCCCAACTCTGATGGGGTCCTCTGATCTCTACTGTAATGTTGGCACTATCGTTGACAGTGGCTCTTCCGTACTTGTTCATATAGGTGCCTCGTCACTGGGTACCTTACTCGTCTAGATAGATCAGGGCGAGGAACGAGCAACTTGTTCCAACCAAGTGTGAGCATTGAAAAGTGTGCCCCAGCTTGAGTACCTCCTGTAGGAGAGGCATCAACTACTTAGATCAGCTCAATTTAGAGATAGCAGGTTTGAAAAGGACACCTGCTATTAACTTCTATTGTCACTTTTGCGTTGTCTCCTTCGAAACTTCAGCAACTGTGTAAAATTGATTGGATTTTCTTCTGGAAATCATGTGCTGTTTTCAAAGTTAAAATTGCGCCCTGAAGCTTGGAATTGTGATATGATCAGGCTTTATCTAAAAAAAAGGTTTTCAGTTATTTTGACTATTTCTGTTCTTAAAGTTGCTTGTGTGACCAATCAGTCTTTCTGGGGATGTAATTATCCATTAGGAGTGACCTGCAGTCGTCCTTGGATTTGGAGCTGTGTACACCGATCATGAGCACAATCATAGTCATCTGTATAATTAGGGTGATCGCTTTTCACATTCACTATGGTGTTGAGCGCTACATGTAGATTTTACTTTCTGGTCCTGGAGGAATCAGTTTGTCACCGTAGCCTCACGCGTATAAGCACACCCTCCCGCTCTCCCCAAATATTGCCTGTCTCTATGAGATTTATGTATATATTATTTTTCCCTGGCTGAGGAGTGTTCACTATTGGCTCGGCCGGAGGCTTTTTCTCCCAGATTACCCAACCGTGTGTTGTGACCTACCTTCCCTGCATGAGCGAGCCTGTGACCTACCAACCATTGCAGCACTGGGAAATTTACAAAGCTGTGAAGAAGAAAAAAAAAACAATCCATTTTTTGCTGGCTCTCATGGTATGGTACTATATTTATACTGGCTGGCAGTGCCACGACTTTACCCAGACATATTGCTCCTTTCATGAAAAGGGCATTGTGCTGTAACATCTGAATCAGGCTTAACTGTTTCATATTCATTGACTGCATAGAATTTCTCCCTCCTGCCTCCATTGTACAGGGTTGTATGGGCCCGATATCCCCTTTCAGTGAGTCAAACTTGTTAAAATGATGCACAAAGAGGTCTGAGACTAGGGATGTACAAGGAGAGCTCTTTTAGAGGGGCAGCAATATTTTTAACCATTTTGTTACTTTAAAAAAACGAAAACAAAGTAATTTTAGCATTTTGGTGTATGTTTCTTTAAACTCAAAATGCATATTTTTCATCTTACAGTGCATGTATATGTGACGCCCCTGGACTATTCAGGTCGTCACAGGGTACTGCACAAACTGCCCTCCCCGTGCAGTATTCAATCCCTCATGGTTCTGTGTCTCTATCCTGCAGTGCTGCCTCCATCAGCATTCACAAATCCTAGATACACTTTGCACCACACCTGTCAGGCACACCAGTGGGCTGCTTAAGGCTACTTTCACACTTGCGTTGGACGGCTTCCGTTGCTATCCGCTGCCTTGAGGAATTACGGTAACCGTTGCAGGAAACCGTTATATTCCTCATAGACTTCTTTTATCTACGGATAGCAACGGATGGTCTTGCGTTGCATCCGCTGCACGACGCAGCGTCGTTATTTTGACGCTGCGTCGGGCGAAGGGAATGCTGCATGTAACATTTTTTGAGCAGCGCAATCCTTTCGGACAGAACATAGTGAGCCGGCAATTCGCAATTGCTGTGACGTCATTGAGAGGCAAAGAACAGCGCTGGACACTGGAGAGCGCGGCAGTAGGTGAGTATATTAATGCACATACACACACATTTAATAAAAAAAAATATATAGAAGTGCTTGTTTAGAGGGGTTGTCTGGTCTAAAATGATAAGCCTGCAGTCACTCTATGTATCACTCTATGTGACTCCAGACTTATGAATCTTCCCAGCGCACACATTGTGCTCTGGGAGGATTTGCCGGTTTTTGACTAGTGGGTGCAGCCTCACTGAATAAAGTGTTTTGAGCAAGGCCGCGTCCACTACACGGCAGCACCTACTAGTCGGACATGCCCTCTCAATACACTTGTATGGAGTAAGGCTGCACCCAATAGTCGGGTTCTGGCTGGGAGCATGCATATCGCACAATTGTGGTCATGTAAGTGCTGTTCCCGGCTCAGAAACCAGTGGCTCCTCGTAGCACACAGTGTGTACGATGTGAGCATTCACGAGTCTGCAGTCCCATAGAGTGATACATAGAGTGACTGCAGACTTGTCATTTTGGACCGGACAACCGCTTTAAATTAGGTTTTTGTGTTAAATGTATTTTTTTCTACATGGCCCAATCTGTATTAACCCCTTCACGACCATGGACGGATCTTTCCGTCATGGATCGTGTCCCGGTAAGCCCCGCCCCCTGCCGCGGGCAGGCGGCGTGGATCGGCACACATATCAGCTGTTTTCAACAGCTGACATGTGTGCCTACATGTTCCGAGTGGAATCGCATTCCACCCGGAACATTAACCCCTTAGATCTCGCTGCCAAAGTCTGGCAGCGAGATCTACATGCGCGCGGCCATCTTTTTTACTTACCGCCGCCCCCTCCGGACGTCACGTGAGTGATCACGTGACGTTCGGTGGTTGCCATCGTAGCACAGGGTCATGTGATGACGCCTGGTGCTACGAAGTTTCACTTTCATTCTTCCTCGGCACGGAGCAGAGGAAGAAAGAAAGTGACTGAATCTGCTGATTACAGCGGTATAGCTGTGATCAGCAGATAGCGATCAGCGATCGGATTGCTGATTGCTATAGCCCCCTAGGGGGACTAGTAAAATAAAATAAAAAAAGTAAAAAAAAAGTTTTAAAAAATTAAAAAAAAAACAAAAAACCTAAAAGTTCAAATCACCCCCCTTTCCCCCCATTGAAAATTAAAGGGTTAAAAAATAAATAAATATACACATATTTGGTATCGCCGCGTTCAGAAATGCCCGATCTATCAAAATATAAAATCAATTAATCTGATTGGTAAACGGCGTAGTGGCAAAAAAATTCCAAACGCCAAAATTACGTTTTTTGGTCGCCGCAAGTTTTACGCAAAATGCAATAACAGGCGATCAAAACGTAGCATCTGCGCAAAAATGCTACCATTAGAAACATCAGCTCGAGACGCAAAAAATAAGCCGTCACTGAGCCATAGATCCCAAAAAATAAGAACGCTACGTGTTTCGGAAAATGGTGCAAAACGTGCGCCACTTTTATTGGACAAACTTGTGAATTTTTTTTAACCCCTTAGATACAAGTAAACCTATACATGTTTGGTGTCTACAAACTCGCACCGACCTCAGGTATCATACCCACACATCAGTTTTACCATATAGTGAACACCGTGAATAAAACATCCCAAAAACTATTGTGCCATCACACTTTTTTGCAATTTTTCCACACTTGGAATTTTTTTGCTGCTTTCCAGTACACCATATGGTAAAACTTATGATTTCATTTAAAAGTACAACTTGTCCCGCAAAAAACAAGCCCTCATATGGCAAGATTGACGGAAAAATAAAAAAGTTACGGCTCTCGGAAGAAGGGGAGCAAAAAACAAAAACGCAAAAACGGAAAGTGCCCCGGGGCTGAAGGGGTTAAAACCCCCCAATAATTAAAATCTTGCAATTTTTACATTGGCCACTGTGACTTGTTTAGACGCATACTTCCTTTTGTTTCTGGAAACAACACCTGTACATAGCCACAATAGTTGTATCCTGAGCCAGTCTTGTCAATTGAAGTGTTTAATAAGTCTGTGTGTGCAGAGGTCATCATGAAAGGTCAGAAATCACCTATTGTGATGGGTGGCCTCTGTGTTATTAGCTGTATATACACGTTCTGCTTATCTTTGTAATCCGGCCTCTGATATGGAATCTGCTGAAAACCCTTCCTGAAAGGACAGGAAGTGCGAGTCTATAGAAGTCTCAGTGGTCAGTGCAGAAATTCCAAGATTACTTATTGTAGTTTTTTTCCGTTAAAGAGTAAATGTTGTTTTATTAATTATTCTTTGCAACAATCAGTGAAAAGTGATTTATCTTATTAGTGAAATCTGCTTCTTCTCCTCCTGTAATGATCTTATATTTGACGTTAAAGGGGTGGTCTGAAGGCTAAAGAAATTCTAATCTGAATCCCAGCTATCTATTGCCCCACTCTACAGGAATTTCTAATATGGCTGCATTACCAATTCCCTATCCTACTATTATGAACCCTATACTACTATTGAATGGGGGAATAAGACTGTGACTAGCTCTCCTGGGGTGCCTGCACTCTTGCTGTGAAGTAAGCCTGTGTGATGTGGTTGTTGTTTCATGGACAAAACATCCGAGCACCCATGATACTCGGCCGAGCTCTGCGAGTATGACTCGCCCGCCCCAGGGCCTTAGGTGACTCTGTGTCTGGCCGCACTAGGCCAGGGAGGTCAGTGGTGGTGGGGCCCAACTCCGTGACCCTGGTGGAGTCAATTAAAATGGCGGTGTGGGGAAGATGGTAATAAAGTTTGTATAAGATTCTTGACGCCACTTGTGAATTGCGGCTTTGGAGCGGCGGCTGCTGGACTGGACCTCCGGGGCTGATGTTGTGGCAGCTGAGGTGTTTCTTGCTCCCCACAGGTGGAGCGTGTACCCTGGGGCAAGAGTTTGTAAAGTCTATGGTGGATGTTGATGAGGTGCAGGACAAAGTAGACGACACAGGGCTTGCAGTTAAGCTGTTTTTACTCACTGTTGGTTCCAATACTGCAGCTGACCGGTTACCCGTGGTATGCCAGGATTCACTGTTCCGGGCCTCCGTCGATCCCGAATAGCTCAATGGTCAGTACCTGTGCACCCCTCAATGTGCCTTCCCTGGCCGTCTCACTAGCGCCGACCTTCACTAGACTGTCCTGCGCCTCCGCCACCATGCCTGTCCAAAGGGTGGCTGACCTTAGTCCTTTTATTGCTCCCCCTTGCAGGTGATGGGTGGCAGGTTGTGGCCTCGGGTGCCTGAAGCAATCTCCCGAGCCTTCGGATTGCTAAAGGGAAATGTTTTCTTCCTTTAAGCGGGCTTTACACGCTGCGACATCACCCGAGCGATCTCGTTGGGGTCACGGAATTTGTGACGCACATCCGGTCGCTGTAGCAATGTCTTTGCATGTGAAACCTATGAGCGATTTTGAATTGTCGCAAAAACGTTCAAAATCGCTCTTCGGTGACACGGGGGTCCATTCTCAAATATCGCTACTGATCGGTGTACGAAGTAGTTCATCGCTCCTGTGGCAGCACACATCGCTATGTGTGACACCGCAGGAACGAGGAACCTCACCTTACCTGTGGCCGCCGGCAATGAGGAAGGAAGGAGGTGGGCGGAATGTTACGTCCCACTCATCTCCGCTTCTATTGGGCGGCGGCTGCTGTGACGTCGCTGTGACGCTGAACAAACCGCCCCCTTAGAAAGGAGGTGGTTCACAGGTCACAGCGACGTCGGTAGGCAGGTAAGTAGTGTGATGGGTCCGCGCGATGTTGTGCGCCACGGGCAGCGATTTGCCCATGTCGCACAACGGATGGGGGCGGGTACCCATGCTAGCGATATCTGTCCCGATATTGCAGCGTGTAAAGCGGCCTTTAATCTGGGGACCGTCCCCGTTGTTGCGACCAGATTCCTCCACCCTGGTGTTCTTGGTGGAACAAGTCCATGGCGGCCTCCCGCACATCCGTGGCACTCTGGAACCCTTTCCTCGGTGTCACCTGGACCTAGCAGGGCCCCAGGGTCTTCACCACAAAAACCAAGTCTCCTCACTCCTTTCTGTCAGACCTCCTGTCACAGACCCCTGTCCACTGTCACTTCTCTGACAGACTGCCCAGTTCAAACTTGAACTAGCTGGCTTTTCTAACTAACCCACTGACTCCTCCTACACTCCCCCCTTCCAGGCTACACCCCTCTATGTCAGTGAATGGGACTTAAGGCCCCATAACCAGGTATACTGCTACTCCCAACATTAATGGGGTATCTGCCTTAAACCCTGACCCAGTGTGTGACCTAACAATTGGTGTGTGCAGGTTTTGTCTGTGAACCGGTAGATGACGAGCTTCTTACCCAGGATGGGATACCACACCTCTGGATGAGGTGCAGTATCTCTGTGGCGAGAAAAGCCTCAGGGGCTCCACAAGTAACCGAGCACCCCTCATCGCTATTAGTAGTGGTTTTGTCAACGCATTTCAGAGTCTACACTGACTCCTTCCTCAGGACCAACCACATGTAAAGATAACTGCAGACAAGCATGCAGTTAAATACACAAAAATCTAAAAAGACCGCCAAGGAGAAGGGGAGGGGAAACCAAGTACATGTGACATTCATTATTTTTATATATCCCTTAAAAACAATCATTTTAATACATAAAACATAACAAAAAAATGGTAAGACCACTATCCGTTTTCATTTTCATTTAATAATGCAATATAGAAAAGGACTAAATGTTAAATAAATGTTTTAATCTCCAAAAAACATAGAGGGCTTGAACACTATCTGGTTAAGTGCTATGTTCATATTAGTTTGTCCATTTAAAACCAAAAGCTTTCCGTGTGGTTGGATTTTTTTGCCAAGAATTATATATATCTTATGTTGTCGGCTCTACTGATCTGAGGCGGCAGCACAGACCACACTATCACTGTGTAAATTGCACAATGACAGCATGCAGGAACCAGCCCAGCCCCTGAAATGAACGTCACTGATGACTATTCTTTTCAGGGAGGAGAAAGAGGCTGTGACAGTGACGGCAGTCTCTGCCCCCTGATGATGCTTTGTTTGAGAATTCCACCCTTCACTCGGATTCTCTCACGTGAAGAGTCATCAGTTAAGTAGGGAAAAAAATCAATAGTAGTCAGGAAAGAGTAGGACATTTTTAATGCAGTCGTATAATAAATTAGTTTAGATTGGGGCAATAAATAGGGATTTAGATTGAAATTTCTTCAGGATTCGGTCCACCCTTTTAAAGTACAGAAAGTTAGTGACTATTGTAGGTGGCTGAGAGGCTGATTTTAATATTTGGAAATTGTGCTATTCATTATAAGCCCAGAAACATATTTGCGCTCAATCACTGCCATATACTACATACCTCCAGCTCTGACAACCCTTTTGATAACTTTTATATAAATATCATTTGTCATAACTAAACTACAAGGCTGTCTCCATGTCAAGATAGAAGTACAATGCATTTTATCACACTAACACACAAGCCCCACCATACATATTAGATAGCTATCTTATCTCTGTGAGAACAAAAGAGTCGGCAGTGTGAAATCGGATATGCTGAAACGATATTTCCCCCAAACAATAATTTGTCCAGGGTCCTCGTGCACATTAGTTAGTCATCCGAACTCATCGATATCTTCATATTTGGCTGACATTAGTCTAATACAGAGGTCCCCAACCATTCTGAGAGCCACATCTAGCTCTGAAAGATGGTTGGGAGCCATATTCAGCTCTGAGAGAGGTTCACGAGACTCATCCAGCCGTTGCCCCCTTCTCAGTAGTGACCATTACCAGTGTAATGACATCAAATGTTTTTCCACAGAAATCACACAGAGGCAGTGTACCAAGATCCAGGGGTACCTACCTTATCCCACTTCAGATCTACTCTTCTATTTGGGGCTACTCACAAAAGTCAACAAATTGAGACCTCCTCTTCATAGTTGTTTGCTAGACCTAGAGTTTATGCACCAAGCTGGAAGACCATCGCGAGCCACACATAACGGGCCTGCGAGCTACTTGTGGCTCTCGTGCCACAGGTTGGGGACCCCTGGTCTAATGTGTGCAGGGGGCTTAACTTTCAATGTGGGACCACTCTCTGTTCTTATTTTGTGCTTATGCCAGAACATCATTTACAACCTTCATTCTATGGCTACATTTAAGAAAGGATTATGTTAAGACTTGTTTGCTATATGTATATTATATGATATGACCCTCGTGGGGCTATATTAATGGTGTATAGACATCGAGAGCATCAGAAGTGTATGTATACTTTATATTGTCCTCCATTGTAGAGTTGCTTGTCTCCGTCTTTGTCACATTAGCATGTGCATTGGATTGGTTATGTATGTGGCTGCTGGTAGGTCCTGCATTGCTTAATATGTAAAGCATTCTGCCGGTGGCAGGTCAGCTTCCTGCTGCATTCATGGGAACTGGTGAGTTTCATTCAGCTGTGGATTAATTACAGAGAAAGCTGAGCTTATCCTACTTTCCACATCTCCATTACCAGATCTTGCCCCATACAGGTTAGAGATGCTGTAGTGAAAGAAGCTTATCCTGAGCTGCCTTTCATTCAGCTTCAGCAGGAATCTGAGAAAAGGCCTTTCTATCTGTAGCCGGACTCGGGCTGCTAGAAGTTTTGGCGGAGGTGATTGGGTGGAGCTGGCTTTCCTGGCATTGTAACACAGATTTTCCTGTTGTGATCTAATGTCAGCAGTCTCACATTAAGTAACCCAGCTCAGCACAAGGATACGTTGTGTTTCAGTAGCAGTTCCCCTCAGGACCCCTGACCTGTCAGCCCTGGGTTGCGTGGTCCCCCCTCTTGCACAATGCTCTACTTAACCGAAGCATGGCGAGATCCATCGGTGAGTATTCAATTCGATATGTCAACATCAAAAGGCTCTCTCAGGTAACAGATGTTGTGTCATTTAAGGCATGGTTGATCTAATACTCGGCTATAGTTACACTGCATATTCTTTCGTTTGAAGGTTAGTTCCTTCTCAGATTGTTTTCCATGACAAGAGTGCCTGGCAGGTCGAGGAGGAGGAAGGAACAGGTGGCAGGGCTGAGCAAAGGTTGGCATGTAGGGTGGATGATAGCGCCAAGTAGATTTTTTTTGATGAATGTTTTTTTTCCTGTTATTAGTAAGTATGTAGTGTGCCATAGTAGTTTTTTTATTTTTATTGTTTATTTTAGAACTTATATTATTTTGTATGTGTTGTATTGTAGGGTTCCAACTGTTTGTATGTTCAGAAATGTATTAAAAATGTCAAGAAGGCCAGATCACATTGTTAAATATCTATATGTAGACGCCACATGAAATAGTAGAACGAAAATTGGGATGTCTGTTAGATTGTATGTTGCCTGAAAATGCTGAGCTGTATACATTGTCACTGTGAGGTCTAGAACAAAGGAAATATGCCGTTCACAGGCCAAATAAACTCCAGCCCTCATAGCTGAGGAAATTGGTTTTGTTTGAATAAAACCTATTGATATTTCCAGGATTTATTTTTGCTTTCAAATAAAAAAAAAGGTGTAATGCAGATTTTGGCTTTACACGCTACGAGATCGCTAAAGCGATGTCGTTGGGGTCACGGAATTTGTGACGCACATCCGGCCGCGTTAGCGATGTCGTTGCGTGTGACACCTATGAGCGATTTTGAATTGTCGCAAAAACATTCAAAATCGCTAATCGGTGACATGCCTCCCTCTTCCCAATTATCATTGCTGCTGCAGTACGATGTTGTTTGTCATTCCTGTGGCAGCACACATCGCTACGTGTGACACCGCAGGAACGAGGAACCTCACCTTACCTGCGTCCACCGGAAAAGGAGGAAGGAAGGAGGTGGGCGGAATGTTCCGTCCGCTCATCTCCTTCCCTCCTTTTCTATTGGGTGGCGGTTCAGTGACGCTGCTGTGACGTCGCTGTAACGCTGAACGAACCGCCCCCTTAGAAAGGAGGCGGTTCGCCAGTCACATCGACGTTGCTGCACAGGTATGTGCGTGTGACGCTGCCGTAGCGATAATGTTCGCTACGGCAGCGATCACCACATAGCACGCCACCGACGGGGGCGAGTGCTATCGCATGCGACATCGCTAGCTGATGCTAGCGATGTCGCAGCGTGTAAAGCGGCCTTTAGCCTTTCTTCTGGGACAGCTGGATTTACATCTACCTAACCAATGGTGAGCCATAATAAAATAATTCAGCAACGCCTTTAAATTAGGTTTTTTTGTTAAATGTATTATTTTTCTACATAGCACAATTTATATATATATAAAAAAAAAAACAAGCAAAATTGAAATCTTGCAACTGGCCACTGTGACTTGTTTAGATGCATACTTCTTTTTGTTTCTGGAAATAACACCTGTACGTAGTAGCCACAATAGTTGTATCCTGAGCTAGAGAAGCTGTGGAGGGTCTGGGTATGTTCAGAGGAGGACACAAAAGATTATACAGACATTCCAGCCCGGGACTCATGGCTGATTCTTTTTGTGCGGTAAAACATTTCCCTTCCCTTTTTTTAAAAAATGTTTTACCTCAAAGAAAAAGAATAATTTGCGATCCCATGCTGAAATGTCTGTATAGTTTTTTTTACTTCCTCCCTGGCCCAGGAAATGAGGCATGATCATACCATGTCCCGTCCCTGTATGGTTAGACACGGCCATTACACTTTAATGCTATGGTGAAGAATCAACAAGTGGGACACAATTATGAAGTGGAACGAAATGTATTGCTTATTTTAAACTTTTATAAAAAATAATAAACTGAAAATTGAGTCGTGCAATATTAGGCTAGGTTCGCACACTGCATCTTTTTGACGCTGCGTTTTTGTGCGTTTTTGGCCGCTAAAAACGCACAAAAACGCACCTGCGTCGAAAAAACGCATCAAAAAACGCATGCGTTTTTGCCGCGATTTGGTGCGTTTTTGATCTCTGCGTTTTGCTGCATTTTTACAATGCATTGCATGAGGGGAAAACGCAGAAAAACGCAGGAAAGAACTGACATGTCCATTTTTTTTTTTTTTAACTCAAAAACGCAGGTAAAAAAAACAGATGTGTGCGGACAGCAAAAATGAAAACTCATAGACTATGCTGGGGAAGCAAAGTCCTGCAGTTTTAAGGCCAAAAACGCACCCGAAAAACGTGCAAAAACGCAGCGAAAAACGCTTTGTGCGCACATAGCCTTATTCATCCCCTTTAAGTTAATACTTTGTAGCGCCACCTTTTGCTGCGATTACAGCTGAAGGTCACTTGGGGTATGTCTCTATCAGTTTTGCACATCGAGAGACTGAAATTCTTGCCCATTCTTCCTTTGCAAACAGCTGGAGCTGAGTGAGGTTGGATGGAGAGTGTTTGTGAACAGCAGTTTTCAGCTCTTTCCACAGATTCTCGATTGGATTCAGGTCTGGACTTTGACTTGGCCATTCTAACACCTGGATACGTTTATTTGTGAACCATTCCATTGTAGATTTTGCTTTATGTTTTGGATCATTGTCTTGTTGAAAGACAAATCTCCATTCATCACAGTACATCATTCATGCCTGGGAGCTCCGGGCAATTGGTTGTGGGTGAAATTTGGAGGAGTAAGGTGGGGACTGGTAAATATGAAACATGACTAGAGGAGCAGGCTTGAACACCAGACAGAATGATGGCGGTAGCAGGCAGACGAAAATGCTCAGTTTTGGAGCTGCTCAGTCTTCTGATAGTGGCTGCAGCCAGGTACTAAATTTCCGCCTCCCATTGAAATCAATAGGAGGCGGATGTACAGTATCTAGCTGCTGCTGCTATCAGAAGATGGGGCAGCTCTGGAACTGAGCGTTTCTGGCTGCTGCTGCCGGGGCTGGGAACATCTGATTAGTGGTGTGCGGGGATATCGGACCCCGGCCAATCAGACATTGATGACCTATCCTAAGGAAAGGTCATCATTGTTAAAGTAGTGGCAACTTCTTTAACTCTTTACGTGGCACATTTAAAAAAATATATATATTTTGTTGCTTTTGTCGCATCTGAAAGAACAGAGATGGGCCTGATGCAGAGATTATCTTTTCACCTATTACCCTGAAGTGGCAGATTAGCATGGTACATCGTTTTATGATGTCTGTGTAGTCACAAACAATCTGTCCTTCCTCCTAACATACTCGTTTTTCACAATTTCGCTGTTTAATCTGTTATTACTTCTGGAAATGTTTGAATAAGGCTGGGGCCACACGAGGCACTAGTGCGATGCTCGCATGATACTCGGCTCACGCTGGCAGTACAGCAGGAGCCGAGTGTCATGAGAGTGTCCCTGCGACTGAGGTCCGACTGTGCGATTGGACCTCAGCTGTGGGGGCGGGCCGGCACTGAGGAGGGACGGGTCAGTGCTGCGGAGGAGAGGGCCGGCATGGAGGAGGGGAGGGAGGGATTTATCTCCCTCTCTCCTCTGTAGCCGACTATTACGATTCTTGCTCTGCAATTGCGGTACACCGGTGTTCCACGAGTGCAGTGCAATTTTTCTCTCGCCCCATATACTTGAATGGGTGCGAGAGAAAGACTCTCGCATTACAGTCGCAGCATGCTGCGATTATTTTCTCGGTCCGATTAGTGCTCATGTGCGCTGACACACAGGCTAATATTGTTCCGAGTGGAATGCAATGTTTTATCGCACTCCACTCGCACCGATTTTCTCGCCGTGTGTCATAGGCCTAAATTGACAACTCGATGGTACCATACCCCATTCTCAAAGTGTGACCCAAAACCCACCCTGGCACTGTCAGCACTAAGTGGATACTATCTGACTGTATAGCCACTCAACCCATTGATAAGGGGAATGTAACTCCCCGTGGTCAATTTATTTCTGTACCACCAGTAGGAATAGGAAAGGACTGCACAATGCAGAAAGAGAATATTGCCGAGTCGTTATTACATAAGAAATGCAAGTCCTTAAAACAGGCATGGTGTGAAAACCTGACAAGTAATTGAGAAATTGAAGCAAAATTTAAATGGCCATTGCCCCAATGACGTTCACATGGTAGTGTATACAGAGCTGTTTGTTTTATCATTAAACATTAAAACATAATGTCCTATAACTTTCTTTAAGGTGTATAGAAGTTTTGAATACCCTACACAAATGCAAAATTGTTAAATGCTGTATGAAGTGCCAAATTAAGGGCTCATGTACACAAACCTCTTATAATTAATAAGCGTTGCTTGGAACGCTTGTTTCCATATAATCATGCAGTCCCAGCAGGCTGTCGATTACCTGAGGAACGAGCAAAATGCTTTTTCCATCAGGTGAAATTATTTTTAAGCTTGCTTTAAGGCTATGTGCGCACGTTGCGTACAGTCACTGCAGAAATTTCTGCAGCGATCTGAAGAGCACATGTGCGCTTTAAATCGCTGCAGAAATGTCCGTAGTGAAAAAAAAAAAAAAGCCGATTCCATGCGCTCTGCCTGCAGCTCCTGCCATAGACAGAGCAGGAGCTGTCGGCAAAGCGCACGGAAGACGTGACATGTCACTTCTTAGAACGCAGCGCTTCGGCAGAAGCCGAAGCGCTGCGCTCTAAAACGCCACGTGCGCACGGCCCCTGCACAATCTCCATAGACTGTGCAGGGGACGCAGGACGCATGCAGTTACTCTGCGCTACAATGCGCAGCGTAACTGCATGTATTTACGTAACGTGCGCACATAGCCTAAAAATCATTGTTCTCGACAGCACCTCATTTTGTGTAAACAGGACTTGAGCTGCCGAGAACAATGTCAGTCTATATGCAGCGTACATGGTATTCTGTGTGCACGGGGAGCTGTTATGACTGTCAATGGGTAAATATATAGCCAATTGGCAGAGGTCTAAGGTTGCAAGTAGACATGTATAAATGCTTTCTAACGGTTCAGTCACAATGTAAGATAATCGTGAACGAGCGTTCTTAATACTTGTTTCATGATTATCTTGCAGTGTAAACAGGCTGCCGATCAGCTGATGAACCAGCAAATTGCTTACTCATCTGGTGAATGATCTTTTTGAGCAGCACAAAAGCTCATCATTCTCAGCGGTGCATCGTCCTGTGTAAACTCGCTCTTCCGAGAACTTTGGCAGCTTCTGCGCAATGATCAAACTATTACAGATTGCTCAGTGCACATTGTTTATTACGGTCTGCCAGTGTAAACAGACTATAAAACCACCATCAATTGGTACAAGCTTTCCAATCTAGTGCTGCCGCAGACACGGATCCGTAGACTTACAACATGATGGAAGTTAGAATCCTACTCCAGTTTTAAAACCTCGGATGCCACTACTAGGATATGAGAAGGAAAGGGGGAAACAATGCAGTAAAATCATTCTTGGTCTCATTTTATTAAGCATAAATGTATTCTCGGCTTCCACATTCCCCTCATTCTTCCTCTTGAGTGTCGTAATGGCAGTGAGGGATTGTGATGAATACGGCTATTTTTAGGATTGGGCTCCGTGAGATCTTTGTCTTTTGTTTTCCTAGTGAATACCCCTGTTATCATAATAGGGGCGATCTAAAATAAGAACTACGATAGGATCTAAACTACAGGGCTTTTTTGTTCTTTATTATTGTGCGCTTGTTGCTCTGAATGGTTTGTGATCTTTATACAAAATGTTGTATTAGTCAAAAGGATCATGGTTTTCTTATTCAATTATGATTAAAGGTATTATAGTGATTTTACCGCAAAATGCTGCACCTGTTTAGGGTGAAAGGATGTGTTATCCAAGTGGGGGACAATGAGAATTGGTATAAAGCTACTCATACAAGGAGAAGGTGTTGGCCAAACGTTCGTTAAGCAGAGAACTCTCCTAACTTCGTCGTATACAAAAACACTGAGGTTGGTCGAGTGTTCATATGTTGTCACTGGGGAGAGGAGAAAGCCGCTGGTAGAGGTGTCTTATCTCCCTTAAAAAACAAAAAGAAAAGCATTGAAATACCGCCTTGCTGATCCTTTCCTATCCAAGCATTGTCTGTCGGGGCAGAGTCGGAAGACCTTAACTTTTGGATAGCAGTGGTTTGATGATTTCAACCAAAACATTGTGGGGTGAATCAACATCCGTTTTTCGTGACTAATGACAGATGTTTCTGGAAAGAAGTTGACCACATTTAACATTTTCAAGTTTCTGAGAGCAGCTTGATGTAGAGTAAAGGCCGCTTTACACGCAGCGATATCAGTACCGATATCGTTAGCATTCGTACCCAACCCCGTCGGTTGTGCGTCACTGCCTGTGGCGCACAATATCGCTCGGACCCGTCACACTACTTACCTGCCTAGCGACGTCGCTGTGACCGGCGAATCGCCGCCTTTCTAAGGGGGCGGTTCGTTCGCCGTCACAGCGACGTCACTAAGCTGCCACCCAATAGAAGCGGAGGAGCGGAGATGAGCGGAACAAACATTCCGCCCACCTCCTTCCTTCCTTCCTCATTGCGGGCAGCCATAGGTACGAGGTTGTTCCTCGTTCCTGCGGTGTCACACATAGCGATGTGTGCTGCCACAGGAACGACAAACAACCTGCGTCCTGTAACAGCAACGATATTTGGGAAATGAATAGCGTGTCAACGATCAACAATAAGGTAAGAAAATTTGCTCGTCAACGGTCGTTCGGGCATTTCACACGCAACGACGTCGCTAACGAGGCCGGATGTGCGTCACGAATTCCGTGACCCCAACGACATCGCGTTAGCGATGTCGTTGCGTGTAAAGCGGCTTTAAGAGACCCAGATTCCAGCGATGTGTCACTTACTGAGCTGCTTGATATCATTTCGTTTAAATCCCTGTTTTCTCTGCTGTAGATCTAGCAGGTCTCAGAATGCTGAGCGCTGTATAACCCCACCCACACCAGTTATTGCCAGCTTTTTGCCCATGCACAGTGTACACAGCTGCCTATCAGTGGTGTGTGCAGGGTTATATAGAGCTCATGAATATGCTTGACTACCAGGCAGAAGGTTTACTAGTCCTCTAATGATAATCTCCAGCTGATAAAACAGTGATTTTATCAGGACTACCCTAAGCAGCTTAGTAAGTGACACATCACTGGAATCAGGATCTCTGTCTGTACATTATTCTGCTCTCAGAATAGGTGGTAGAAACCCACTGACAGATTCTCTTTAAAGTACCCAAATGCATTTGGCATCATGAACTATGAACCTACAAAGACTAGAAACATCTTGATTTTGATGTACACCTGGCAGCTCAGCTGCTCCTATAAAGATTACCTACTACTCCAAGGATTTATTTGGGAAATTGACTGTGGGTTCTTGAATCTCAGAAGTGCAATTTCCACTGACAATGTCTAAATGTACCTTTGGCTGATACCATTAATAAAATTTATGACCATGTGCAATATAAAATTGTCAGTATACAGGAAAGAGAAATAAGACCATCGACCATCGTAATATTTGCTTCAGATTTTGCTTCTATACTTTCCAATTTTGACCAATTTTTCATCAGTTTTCTGTCATTTTCATAAAAGAACTTGACTGATAAATGCAGAAAACTAAGAAAATACTGCCAGCCTTTTCAGTTTTTGACAATATTGTGGTCTTCAGAAGTGGCCCAGACCTGGGTTGTCAGAGGTAAAAGGGGTTAGGCAGGTAAAGAAAAGTGAAATGTGAATTTTTTGTCACTTGATAAAATGCCAAAAAACTACTGATCATTGCTTAAAATTATTCCTCGTGTGCAGAAAATCCAACACTGTGTCCTTTTTAACGTAGAATTAAAGTTTACAATATAAAGTATTGATAAAGTTTACAGTGATTAGGCCATATGACGTGTAATGATGAAACCCTAATTATAGATACTACATTTAGCCAAAAGAAAGACTTGAGATGCTGCAGCCTCCCATACACATTAGATTTACGTTGGCTGAATCTGCCGATATCGACAAGTTAGATTGACAATTTAATGTGTATGGGGACCCCAACATATTATAGTTAGGGGTGTTGAGCATTCGGCATGTTTAATTTTGGACTGCCTTTCCTTTTGATCTCCCTTAGATTAGCTGCCACCTGAGAACACTGGCAATGACCTTCTCCTAGAGAACACCGTAGCACTCCGGTCTGTGAGAGTCAGGCGAGATGGCAGTCGGCAAAACGATTGGCCAAACCCTTGTTCGGCCCACATCTATATAAAGTTTATGGGGGGCTTTTGTATTACTAGGATCAAGTGAAGTCAAAGATTAAAGTGGTTGTCCATTGAAGATAAGTCATCACTAGAGATGAGAGAACCCGACAGTGAAGTTCGGGGTTCGTACCCAACACAGACATTACAAAATCAGTGTCCGAGTTCAGAATTCAGGTGCTTTACATATGCTGATCACTCGATTGAGCATCGCTGTGCTCAGGTACGTTTGGTGCTCAGTCCAGTGAGAGCCACTTGCAGTGTTTGAAAGGCTTGTACTGGGGGAAAAAACAGTATTATCGGATGTAGTGTATACAAAAGAAAAACGCCCACCTGCCTCCGTAAGTGATCTGTTTATGGCTGCCTGTATGGACGGAGAGACAAATTGCCTAATCAGTGACTTCTAATGGTTCTCAGTTCAAGCCCGGTTTGCGAACAGAACTTTAAAGCCACCCTAATGTAAACGGGTCCACTTGTCTTTAGTTATCACCTATCCACTGGAAAGGTGACAGCTTATTGATTGGTGATAGTCTGACCACTTAGACCTCCACCAATTTATTAATTGTTTTTTTTCCTTTTTTGTTGATAGGTAATCCCTTTTCTGAACAACCACTTTAATTTGAAATGTATTGCTTGGCACACCACCTACTTGGCAGACATCCTACTTGACACACCACCTACTTGGCACACCACCTACTGGGAACACTAACCACTGATAATGTCATGTTCTCTAGAATTATTGCACACTAAATAGTAAGAAGGGTTCTGAGTTTTGGGATAGACATTAAAGTGTTAAAATCTACTTTTCTCCAAACTTTGTTCCCATTGTTGATTTTGGCAATTGTTCTCCTCGATTGTTGAAAGATACATGCTATTAAGGAATGCATAATATAGAAAGGAATGTCCCATATTTCTTTAAGGATGCCTTCCTCTGATGAGCAGATGTGCCGCGTGTATATATTACTTCCACCTGTGGATTAAAATCAACTGTTTATAATGCAGTGGGGATAAATGAGATGGCATATGACCGGAAACTGTTGCATCACCATACTGTACAATGAATTGTCCTGGTTTCTATAGGCATAGCACTAGGATTTACAGTCTTCTGCCCGGTGATTTTTAAATACTATACATTTGATTGCTTTGATGAAGTCTATAGACTTCAGGAGACAATTATACACCAAATGAGTTCATGGTGTGCCCTATGTAATATAAACTACCAAAGACATTCAATGTAGACACATTGGTAACTGTGAAAATTGAAACCACAGAGAAGTTGAAGGATCCAAATCCTGTCCCATTGCCCTTGAGATCCCTCAGTGATATGGAGACAGACATTTATGGTAGCCTCCAAGCTCACATCTATGTTGTGAGTTCCTTTTTTTCATATTTTGGTAGGAACAGGAAAAAAAACGGTGATAGATGAGACACAACTGTCAGCAATGGTGCCCAAAAGACGTAAGTGACTTACAGCAGGAGTCCCCATCCTATGGCTTATAGGTCAGGTAAAGAGAAAACCGGTTTAAATGCCGCGCTAAAAACCACTGATGTTGTAGATGAAAAAGATTTCCTTTATTTCATAATTCTACGCGTTTCAGAGACATCTCCGTCTCCTTCCTCAGGAAAATAAATCATATCATATATGAGTCACCGGTGGCTTGGGAGCCACCGGTGACTCACGGGCCTGTAGTATGTGGTTCATGGCTGTATTCCAGATTGATGCATAAGCACCAGGTCTAGCAAAAAGCTATGAAGAGCAGGTCTCCAAATAGTGACCTTTGTGAGTAGCCCCACACTGATTAGCAGATCTGAATCTGGGTATGGTAGGAACCCGTGGATCTTGGTATACTGCCTTGATGTCATTTCTGTGGAAAACCTTTGGCTGTCATTGTACTGGTAATGTTGGTTTCAGGGTGTCACTACTGTGAGAGAGAGGTAGCTGGATGAGGCTTGCGTTCTTTGAGCTGAATGTGGCTCACGACTCCTTTCTAAGCTGAATGTGGCTCGAGACCCTCTAAGCCAAATGTGGCTCATGACCCTTTGAGCTAAATGTGGCTCGCGACCCTCTTTGGGAGCTGAATGTGGCTCTCATGGTCAGAAAGGATATGGACCTCTGACTGATTTATCGGTTCCTTCAAGGTTCCACTGAGATTGTCATTGCTTGGCTTACAAAATTACCAGTTCAACCTATCCCTCAATGTAAACATGAACCCACATATTAAGTCCGATAGTATAAATTATTTCTGTTCAGATTTACTTAAGCATTGACAATTCCTTAACTAAAGTGTCATCACAAAATGCTTTAGGTGCGATTAGTGTAAATAAGATCTTTCTGTAGATTTTTGTTTTGTAGTGAGAAGTTGAATTAATCCTGATTTTTTTTTTTTTGTATATTTTGGAAAGTATTATAATGTGTTATCCTGTGATTTGTTTATTGTTTCTAATATTCCCCAAAGGCTGTCAAGAGCAGTGGATTAAAAAAAATCCTATTACTATATTATCTGCCGTGGGTGAATTGCTGGGAAGTCATTGAGCAATGGTTTATTATCCAAGCTGCTACTAATGAGCGTAAACTTTAACGACCCATCGTTTTGTATTTTTTTTGTTTTTGTTTTGTGCGCTCCGCGACTCATTGAACACGGACGTAGTTCCTAAACTTCACAGCGTACAGTGTTGCAGCTGTGCGGCCTGAATTTGTCCAAGGACAGGAACAACAAAGCCAATGTATGTGGTTCTGAGAGAAGGTACATCTCGCTGAGTGTGAAGCATCGTTTTTGCTTCTGCTTCACCGACTTGTCAACCCAAAGCAGCAATGAGCCCATGACGAGAGCAGAGGCAGGGAGAGCTGCGGAGGGCGACTCGACAAAGCCATTCCTCACTCTCCAACTGGAAAGCATTGCAGAAAATATGGCTCCAGTTATTTCATATTACACGTGTGAAACAGCTTTTCACAGCAAAGCAGATTTAAGTGTTTCTCGTTCACAAAAGATGGTCCAGGTATGAACCAGTTACTAATTTACGTGAAGATTTTTTTCCATTTCATATATGGTGAATTTCACTATAGCGGCATCCTAGTCAACTGGTTTAACCCCTCATATGTCTTTAAAGACTTACAGAGAAAATGTCAATTAGATGGTTTAGTTACCAGAAAAGTCTTGGAAAAAAATGAGCTTTGTGTTTTTATTTGTTGATTTTGACCTTGATAATTGGGGCATCACCAAAGTGTATTTAACGATAGCATATGTGTAGCTACTTGAGTAATTGTTCTTTTCCCAATTAGCCAGGAGACCGTGCAAGTCTATGAACAAAACCGGAGCAAATTGCTAGTAGAGTGTCTACTATGGACATTTTGGATTGTAATACTAAAATTAATGTTGACAACCCCCCATGGTTGACCCCTCTCGCTTAATCAAATTTTATAATGTGCTTTCAGATAGCTGATCAGCTTTCCTGGATTTCGCTGACGACACAGGAAAGCTTTGCTTGAAGATGGAAACACTGGAGTCGGAACTGACCTGCCCTATCTGTCTGGAGCTGTTTGAAGACCCACTGCTGCTGCCTTGCGCTCACAGCCTCTGTTTCAACTGTGCGCATCGCATCCTGGTCTCCCACTGTGCCAACAACGAATCCGTAGAATCCATTAACGCCTTCCAGTGCCCCACCTGCCGTTATGTCATCACACTCAGTAAGCGTGGTTTAGACGGACTCAAGAGGAACGTGACTTTGCAGAATATCATCGACAGGTTTCAGAAGGCATCTGTGAGTGGGCCTAATTCCCCTAGTGAGACACGTCGAGAGCGGACATACGATACCAACAACAGCATGACTTCCAGCGAGAAAGTACTTTGCCAGTTCTGTGACCAGGACCAGGCACGAGAGGCCATAAAAACATGCGTGACTTGCGAAGTGTCTTATTGTGATGACTGCCTAAAGGCAACTCACCCAAATAAGAAGCCATTCACTGGCCATCGTTTGATTGAACCTATCCCCGACTCCCACATCAGAGGGTTAATGTGCCTGGAACACGAGGATGAGAAAGTTAACATGTATTGTGTGACGGATGACCAACTAATATGTGCCTTGTGTAAATTGGTTGGGCGGCATCGGGATCATCAGGTTGCTGCTCTAGCGGATCGATACGACAAGTTGAAGGTAGGAGCTTCATCAATGAAGGGTGCTCGGATTACCTCTAGGCACTTATTTCATAACTCATTATGTCAATATGGTGTAGGCTTGCACAAACGTGGAAGAAGGAACTTACTTTTGGTAATCTTAATGTATTGATGAACCATTAATATCTATTAACTCTTAGATCATTTTTATTTTATAAGGTTAAATGCTTTTTAGGTGTATTATTGAAAGGAGGGTTGACGAGTTAAGGCTGATTTGGTTATAAGGAACCACTTCAGTTGAAGCTTTTGCAACCAACCATTCTAGATTCTTTGAACTTACATGACATTTTCGTGATAGGTAAGGTCATCTTAAAGACTTGGCTTAGAAATAGATGAGAACCTGTACTGTCATTTATATTTCTCCGTTATTGTCACGGACATGAATTACTAATAATTTCCCATTTGCTAGCTTGCCATGGTGCATTAGCCGGATGAGCTCCTCATTCATTCCTATACAAACAGGTGGAACCTCCTAATCACAGCATTAGAAAGTGTAGCGTGCCCGGCTCTTTGTGATTGTCTAAATTAACGTCACATTTTCCGAGCTGTAATTATGATGTGAAATTACAGTAACGCATTTCTGTGTCATAAATAACTGTCTGGAATCTTTTTCTTTTCTATTCCTGGGCATTGGGCTCTGTTAATTATGTACACTCTATCAAAGTACCGTTGCTAATTATTTTAATAGAAGATCATCCTTCATTAGACAGGGAACAAAGGGAGTCTGTGCAATCTTTTTTTCCCCCTTTCACACGGGTGGAAAAAGGATGTTTTTTTTCTTTACCCAGAATATCATGTCATATCACAAAAAAAAGTGAATTTAAGCAAAAGGCGACTTTTTCTAATTCTGACAAGTTTGACTTCACTCTGTATATAGAAGCCATTTCTGCCATGCGTTATACATTTAGAGCTATCAATTAGGGCTCACAGGTGGCTCAAATGTACATGGTCGGGCTGTTTCGTGAGGGCTAGTGAAACATATGTTGCTCATTTTGAGGACCCGAATGTCTTCCCAAGCTCTATGAATAAATAAACTTGGTAATTTCACAGATAGAATTAGCCTGTTATGCTGAGGTAGTTGCCCCAGGGCTGGAGGGGAGTCAAATATGTCGGGTTAGCGATGACTTGCCAATTCCTCACGTGGATGGAACTTTTAATCATCTGACAAGTTTATGACACTTGAGCTTAAATCAATAGATTTTCTGTACTATTGAATTTTTTTTAGTTTTTACAAAAAAATGGGTACATTTTCGTCCTGGATTATATGGAGTTCATAGTATGCCATCTAGATACAACAGGTTCACACACCATTGGCTCTTGAGTAGAGATCAGCGAATACGAACTATAAAGTTTGGTGTTTGTACCGAACACTTGGTGTCCGGGATTCGAACCTGTATACGGTCTTTTAAAAAAAAGTCTATATCCGAGGTCAGGTTCTGTACGTATGCTAACCACTTGATTGGGTGCTCGGATACCCTCCAAGCTCGGCCCAATGAGAGCCGCTTGTAGTCTCTGAATGGCTCTCACTGTGAGTCAAAACAACATTTTTGGTGTCCCCCCGCAAAAAAAATGCCCTCCACTGGAAATTTTCTGTTTATGGCTGGATGCATGTGGGTGGAGAGCCGAGCTGCCCAATCATTGATTTCCATTATACTCTGTACTCGTGTCGAGCCTGTAAGTTCGAGTGCTCATTGACTTATATGGGATTCGGGGGTCTTGGAATAAGTTCAGGTCAAGTCTGGGTCCTGAATCGAACTAAAGTCCGGCCGAACCCAAACATACACGGGTCCACTCAGCTCTATTCTTGAGAAATCCTTTGGCTGATATAACATTACACTATGGAGAAAAATATTCAGACTTAACTTGCATAATGAGCTTGGTTCCTAGTACAAAGGTGAACTTCTTAAACTCCAGTTATACAATGCTTCAAAGCTCTCATGAACCATTTCCAAAAATATGGCACTTAATTCATAACAGAAAATTGAAAACATTTTTGTACTAAATGTTCTTGAACTTTTCTTGGAAGCTTGGAAAAGTTGGAAGCAACATTACAGTACATTTTAGGAGTTAAATTGGCTTTTTAATGGCCGGTTAATAAGTATCACAGACATCAATGGAAACCCAAAGATGTTAGGTTCCATTGAACATCTCGGGGTGGTGCTTACTTGGGTTCTGAGATTTGTCTGATCTAATCTTTAATTCAACATCTCCCATTACCTGTATATGTAAAAAATTATATATATTGGTAGCAGATGGCCAATTGTCATTTTTTTTTTCTCATTCAGTACAAATTCTAGATTTTACACATTTGAGAAGACGTTCACTCTACTTGAAAAGACAAATCTCTTAATAACTTTCATAGAAAATAACCCAACAGATAGAACCAAGCTATATGTTTGTCGGCTTGATGGTTACATGATTGCTCCATTATTGTATTTCTGTGCATATGACTTTTGGGAGAATATAGACATGGGCTAATAGTATTCATTAGCCCAAGCTGACTTTGCAAACGTACACTGTGTGCAGAATTATTAGGCAAGTTGTATTTTAGAGGATTTTTTTATTATTGATCAACAACTATGTTTTCAATCAACCCAAAAGTCTCATAAATATCAAAGCTTATTATTTTTGGAAGTTGGAGTGTTTTTTTTTTTTTTTAGATTTGGCTATCTTAGGAGGATATCTGTTTGTGCAGGTAACTATTACTGTGCAGAATTATTAGGCAACTTAATAAAAACCAAATATATTCCCATCTCACTTGTTTATTTTCACCAGGTAAACCAATATAACTACACAAAATGTAGAAATAAACATTTCTGACATGCAAAAACAAAACCCAAAAAAATTAGCGACCAATATAGCCACCTTTCTTTATGATGACCTCCAACAGCCTACCATCCATAGATTCTGTCAGTTGCTTGATCTGATTATGATCAACATTGCGTGCAGCAACCACCACAGCCTCCCAGATACTGTTCCGAGAGGTGTACTGTTTTCCCTCCCTGTAGATCTCACATTTTATGAGGGACCACAGGTTCTCTATGGGGTTCAGATCAGGTGAACAAGGGGGCCATATCATTATTTTTTCATCTTTTAGACCTTTACTGGCCAGGCATGGTGTGGAGTAGTTGGATGCATGTGATAGAGCATTGTCCTTCATGAAAATCATGTTTTTCTTGAACGAAACCGACTTCTTCCTGTACCACTGCTTGAAGAAGTTGTCTTCCAGAAACTGGCAGTAGGTCTGGGAGTTGAGCTTCACTCCATCCTCAACCCGAAAAGGTCCCACAAGTTCATCTTTGATGATACCAGCCCATACCAGTACCCACCTCCACCTTGCTGGTGTCTGAGTCGGAGTGGAGCTCTCTGCCCTTTACTGATCCTGAGCCTCTGGCCCATCCATCTGGCCCATCAAGAGTCACTCTCATTTCATCAGTCCATAAAACCTTTGAAAAATCAGTCTTAAGATATTTTTTGGCCCAGTCTTGACGTTTTATCTTATGTTTCTTGTTCAAAGGTGTTGGTTTTTCAGCCTTCCTTACCTTGGCCATGTCCCTGAGAATGGCACACCTTGTGCTTTTTGATACTCCAGTAACGTTGCAGCTCTGAAATATGGCCAAACTGGTGGCAAATGGCATCTTGGCAGCTTCACGCCTGATTTTCCTCAATTCATGGCAGTTGTTTTGCGCCTTTTTTGCCCAACACGCTTCTTGCGACCCTGTTGGCTATTTGCCATGAAACGCTTGATTGTTCGATGATCACACTTCAAAAGTTTGGCAATTTCAAGACAGCTGCATCCCTCTGCAAGACATCTCACAATTTTGGACTTTTCAGAGCCCGTCAACTCTCTCTTCTGACCCATTTTGCCAAAGGAAAGGAAGTTTGCTAATAATTAAGGGCACCTTATGTAGGGTGTTGATGTCATTACACCACACCCCTCCTCATTACAGAGATGCACATCACCTGATTTACTTAATTGGTAGTTCTCTCTCAAGCCTATACAGCTTGGAGTAGGACAACATGTATAAAAAGTATCATGTGATGAAAATACTCATTTGCCTAATAATTCTGCACACAGTGTATATGTTGGCTACCCGTAAAACTGATGGCTAGTTGTTACATGTACATGAACATACCATTAAACATTCTCTCCAGGTGACCAATACAAGATTCAGTTTTCCTAAGTTGTGGCACTACCTGCATCTGACTTTCTAGGAATGTGTACTAGATATCTTCCCTTGAAAGCTGCCTGACTAGAACGGCAAAATTCTTGGACACCTTCTTAGAATTCCTTCAAGTAGGAAAATTTAATTTTGTTATACAAAATATAAAGTCAACCCACTTTTCCCATGTTACAAGAGGAAAATTTTTGTACGTTTTTTCTATTATTATATACGTTATGCGTTGATGTGCCATGGGAACGTCTGCCGGAGTGGGAGCCGGTCTTGGAGCGTAACCCTCCACTCTGCTTGTAAAGGTTTTGGATCGAGGTCGTCTTTATGTGACAACCCCTTTAAGTACCAGACAGTGAAATTGTCGGTTACGGTAAAGCCGGCTGTCCGCCTGCATTATTTATCAGGACTGCTTTCTTGGGAGCGGGTGCTCCATTTTCTTCTACAACTTTACTCTGTTTTGTGAATAATCAGTGTCCTCATTACACATTTTAGTGAATAAAAAAAAATGCTGCCTAAAAAAAATAAGTATAATCTGCTGGATTTGATACAATTTCTATATTGACCGTTATATCTACAGACATTACATGGTGTTGGGAAATGAGCCGTTGTAGACTGTCTGAACATCTAAGCTTGACTCCTCCGCTAAATCATCATTTCCCTGAATGCCTAAATCCCACATTTCACTTTTCACGAGGCTCCTGGGACAGACAGCTGGGTGCCTCATGCCCCGGGGTGCACGGCTGTTTGTGAGGAGCTGACTGTACATGTGGCTTTCAGCAAGCGCACGTTCCGTTTTCTGGCTTGCCGAGTGGATATTCATGTAACCTCTCACTGGGTATCTGTCAGACGGATGGCACAGATGCCTAGAAAGGTGGAAGACAAATAGTCTGAGCACAAAGCACATAATCGATGCTCCGAGATCAGCCTGCCAACCGGGGACGGCGGGATACACATGCTCCCTTGCCACTTAGGCTTTGTGTATGGACCTGGCACATAGTATTTCTAAAGGCAGTGGTAAAAACTGCTAAATATTTTACACACCCTGCTAAATGTGTGGATGTCTCCATAGGATTGCCAAGACTGTAAGAGTCTCTGGATATGTGGCACTTACATAACTGCAGATATAAGTAGGACTGTACAGAGCACTAAACTCCTATCAGCCTTGAACTTGCTTTGCTTTTCTTTTACTGATCTTTAATTACCGTTGTTTATTTGCCTTCAGTAATGGTTTTACAATTTTGTTTGTTTTCTATCACTAGTTTAGTGGATATTAAAGGGAACCTGTCATCAGAAATTTAGCTATAAACCTAAAAGTTTCCCCCTCTGCAGCTCGTGGGCTGCATTCTAGCAATGTTCCTCTAGTTTTTCTGGCCCCTTTTTATACCAAAATAAACACTTTATAAACTTGTACCTTTTCGTATGTAAATTTCGTAAATTATCCATGGGGCGGGCTCTCTGGTGTCCGTTACCGTCCTCCTGCCGATTTACGCCGCCCCCGAACGCTGAATTTCAAACCTCAGGACGCCGCCCCTGGGCGCCCGAGATCCCGCGCATGCGCTGTACCACTGTAGCGGGACGGTGCACTGCGTGCACGTGACCGCTGGTGACATTTTGCGCAGGCACGAGGTTATAGGCGGTGCTGTGAATGTCATCAGCAAGTGCCGCCCATAACCTCGTGACCGCACTTTCCCCTCTTCCTCCAGCGTTCTGCGCAAGCGCTCGCTTGCCAGATGACCCGACGTCACCTCTTTCCCATCTTGCCCTGCTGCAGGGTAAGATGGGAAGGAGGTGACGTCGGGTCATCTGGCCAGCGTGCGCTTGCGCAGAACGCTGGAGGCAGTGGGGACAGCGCGTCCACGAGATTATGGGCGGGCACTTGCGATGCAATCACAGCGCCGCCCATAACTCGTACCTGTGCCACACGTCACCAGCAGTCCTGGCGTGGGCGGCACCTCGGGCGCAGTGGGCGGCGTCCTGATGTACGAAATGGAGCGTGGGGGGACGGCGTCAATGTGCAGGAGGGACAGCAACAGACGCCAGAGAGCCCGCCCCCATGGAAAATTTACAAGATTTTCATACCAAAAGGTACAAGTTTATAAAGTATTTAATTTGGTTTAAAAGGGGCCACAAAAGGTACAGGAACCTTGCTAGAATGCAGCCGAGGAGCTGCAGAGGGGGAAACATTTAGGTTTCAAGCTAAATTTATGATGACAGGTTCCCTTTAAAGGGAATTTGTCACCGTTTTTTCTCTACAATATCTGAGAGCAGCAAGATGTAGAGGCAAAGACCCTGATTGTAGTGACGTATCACTCACTGGGCTGATTGCCGCTGTTTTGATAAAATCACTGTTTTATCTGCTGCAGATCTACCAGTTCTCAGAATGCTGAGCTCTGTATAACACAGAATCATAGAATGGTAGAGTTAGAAGGGACCTCAAAGGCCATCGGGTCCAACCCCCTGCGAGTGCAGGTTTGCCTAAATCATCCTAGCTATATGTTTATCCAGTTTCCGCTTGAAGATTTCCATTGATGGAAAGCTCACTACCTCCCGTGGTAGCCTGTTCCACTGCCTGACTGCCATCACTGTAAGAAAGTTTTTCCTAATGTCTAATCTGAATCTCATTCCTAACCCCACCCATACCACTGATTGGCTGCTTTCTGTGTACCTGGTAAAACAGGGATTTTATCAAAACTACACTAACCAGTCCAGTAAGTGATACATTGCTGGAATCAGGATCTCTGTCTCTACATCATGCTGTTCCCAGATTAGATGGTTAAAAATGGGAAAGATTCCCTTTAAACTGGTAAAACAATAAGATCATGAGCATTATATTCTTGCCTGCCATGGCTTCATAATGTAGGTACATTGGAAATCCACCCAAGTTTTACTTTTGTTCTGGATGTGAATGTAGAATAGCACATTTCATGTCCCATAATCTGTACACGTGAATGAAAGTATTTGATGGACACACATTCTGTCAATTGAAATGGTTGTGAGTTGAGAATGAGCATGAGAAGTCCTCACCCCCCCAAACCTTGCTGCTAGTAAGGCCCCTTCCCCCAGCAAACCGCTACTACCAGTAACCCAAGCTGCACATTGGAACGCTAGCCCGTAGAAATTATGGTATCACATGGGCAGGCGATGTCTACTAGCCCAAGATCCAACCATTTGAATGATATACAGATGTTATCCAGCTTTATATACTTTGTCATTAAAATGAGCCATCAACATTAAATCAGCCGTTCAAGATCTCGTAAGGTTGTTCCATTCGCTGCCACCATGTTTTTGCTCCCCCATACCAGAGCAGCATAATGTAGAAACAGAGACCCTGATTTCAATGGTTTCTCTGCTGCAGATCTAGCAGTTATACAGAACTCATAAATATGCTGGACTACATGGCAGCACGCCAAGTAGTCCTGTAATGATAATCTACTGCTGATTAATCAGTGATTTTATCAAAACTACACTAAGCAGCCCAGTAAGTGACACATCGATGGAAACAGGATCTCTGGCCCTATGTTATGCTGCTCTCAGATTAGGTGGCAAAAACTTGGTGACAGATTCCCTTTAACTGGAGCAAACTGCAATATCTTCAGCAGGCACTATAAAAATATCGTGCAGGCGAGTACAAACCATGATCTCCGCAGCCTCTAGATACAGCTGACAGGGAGCGAGCCAGCAGTCGGACCCTCATCAGAGTGTGGATAGACTTTTTAACATGTAGAATTAATTTTGATGAAGTTAAGTGAATTTATGAATAAAGTAGATTTTAGTCTACTTATTCGAGGCTACAGCTTGCATTAAACTCCTTAGGTGCATTGATCATTTTGAAGGTTCCTGAGCTGAAATCTCCCAACATCCTCAGTGACCTTTTGAGTAATTATGATCAGCTATAAGAACAAACTGGATTACAAGACTTAAAGGGGACATGTAAGAATAAAGTCATTTTCTATCATTATACAGTGGAGTTAGACGAAACTTTATATGAACATGTACAGTTGAAACTAGAAGTTTACATACACTATCTAAAAAGACACATCTGCATGTTTTTCTCACTATCTGACATGAAATCAGAATAAACCTTTCCTGATTTAGGTCAATTAGGAACCAAAATTATTTATGTTTGCCAAATTCCAGAATCATGAGAGAGAGAATGTTTTAAGGCATTTTTATTACTTTCTGCAAAGTCAAAAGTTTACCTACATTTCATTAGTATTTGGTACCATTGCCCTTAAACTATATGACTTGGGTCAAATCTTTTTGGATAGCCTTCTAAGCTTCTAACAATAGTTGATAGGAATTTGGTCCCATTCCTCCTTACAGAACTGGTGTACCTGAGTCATGTCTGCAGGTCGCCTTACTCGCACCTGCCTCTTCAGCTTTGCCCGTAAATTTTCAATAGGATTGAGATCAGGGTTTTGTGATGGCCACTCCAAAACATTGACTTTGTTATCCTTAAGCCACTTTGTAACCAGTTTGGCAGTATTCTTCAGGTCATTGTCCATTTTAAGACCCATATACTCCGAAGCTTTAAGTTCCTGGCTGATACCTTGAGATGTTACTTCAGTATTGACACATAATCTTCTTTCCTCATGGAGCCATCTATTTTGTGAAGTGCACCAGTCCCTCTCACAGAAAAACAACCCCACAACATGATGCTGTCCCCCTGTGTTTCACAGTTGGGATGGTGTTCTTACCCTTCTAAGCTTCTCCCTTTTTCCTCCAAATGTAACGGTGGTCATTATGACCAGACAGTTCAATTTTAGTTTTGTCAGACCACAGGTCATGTCTCCAAAAATTAAGGTATTTGTTCTTGTGTCATTTGCAAACATTGATCTGTTGATTTTTTTTGTAGTATTGGCTTCTTCCTGGCAGAGTGGCCTTTCAGCCCATGTTGATACAGTACTCGTTTCACTGTGGATAATGACACAATCTTACCAGCTTCCGCCAGGATCTTCACAAGGTCTTTTGTTTTTTGGTTGATTTGCACATGTGTAACCAAAGCACTTCATCTCTGGTACACAGAACCCGTCTCCTTCCTGAGTGGTATGATGGCGGAACATTCCCATTTTGTTTGTACTTGCGTATAATTGTTTGTACAGATGAACGAGGCACCTTCAGGTATCTGGAAATTGCGCCCAAGGATGAACCAGACTTCTACAATTCCACAATTCTCGTCCTGAGATCTTGGCTGATTTCTTTTGACTTTCCCATGATGCTACAAAAAGAAGCAGTGTGTTTCAGGTGGGCATTAAAATACATCCACAGGTGTGTCTCTAACTCAGGGTTCCCCAACTCCAGTCCTCGAGGGCCGCCAACAGTGCATGTTTTCAGGATTTCCTTAGCATTGCATGGGTGTTGGAATCATCAACTGTGCAGGTGATTAAATTATCACATGTGCAATACTAAGAAAATCCTGAAAACATGCACTGCTGGCGGCCCTCGAGGACTGGAGTTGGGGACCCATGCTCTAACTCATATGTTACCAATAAACCTATCAGGAGCTTCCAAAAATGTGACATCATCATATGGGCTGTCCCATATTATTTAAAGGCATAGTACTCTTAGTGTATGTGAACTTTTGACTTTGCAGAAAGTAATAAAAATGCCCTAAAACATTCTCTCTCTCTCATTATTCTGGCATTTAGCAAACATAAATAATTTTGGTTCCTAATTGACCTAAAACGGGAAAAGTTTATTCTGATTTCATGTCAGATAGTGAGAAAAACATGCAGATGTGTCTTTTTAGATAGTGTATGTAAACTTCTGGTTTCAACTGTATCTCATCGTATAAATATTTCAGAGAAGATTGACTAGTTGAAAGGGAAGTAGATTTGACTCAGATATCAATAGAAAAGCCCCTAAACTATGAGCTGGAGTTTGGCCGCTGTATGCCCTCGCCGTGCCACTTTGACAGCATTCATATAATGTATAGTAATGGTGGTTTCTTGTGGTCACTTGTATGCAGTCTGGCTATAAAGATGGTTTTGTTCCAGTTTAGGAAGCATTTTACAATGGATGGAAAATGATCTTGTTTTTCATCAAGACTAAAATTCCCCTTTCTTCAGAATTTCTGCAAAACAGCGAAATATCCCATATTATCACACGTGCCAAATGGTCACTGATGGATTGTGTTTGGTTTATAATCATCTAGCTTCTATCTCCTCTTACATATTTCCTTTATAGCAGTCTGTTTCCTTCCTGCGCAGTCCTGCCAGACCAGGCAAATGCTAGAGTTTAATGGAAATATCATTGTGATGTGTAATTGTGACAAGTGGGGGCAGAATGTCCAGTTTACATATCGCTTCACTCATTTATCCTCATCAACTCAAGTCCAGAGGCCACTATCCACCATCAATTAAAATGGGATTGCACTTCCCTTTTCTGTTTGGTTTTTAAAGGGGTTGTCCATGAACAAAGTACATTTTAATAAATCTTGGAATAATAATAAGCTCCACAATTGGATGTCTTAAAAAAAAATTTCTGTGCTGAGATAATCTTATATAGGTGTCCCTGCTATGTACTGTGTAATGGCTGTGTCTGACCGAGTGACATGGTCTGAACATAAAACAGCTCCGGTGTAGGAGAGGACGCAAAAGAGTATACATTACAGCAAGGGATCACAGCTGATTCTTTCTGTGAGGCAAAATATCTTTTTAAACAGGTAGGTAAATGTTTAACCTCATAGAAAGCAACAGTAGCCATCCCATGCTGTAAAATCTTTATACTATTTTGCTCACTTTTCTGGCAAGTAGCTGTGAACGGTCAGACACGGCCATTACACAGTGCATAGCAAGGACACATATATGATTATCTCAGCACAGAAACATTTTTTTTAAACACATCCAATTATGGAACTGATTATTATTATTCCAAGATGTATTGATTAAAATAAACTTTGTTTGTGGGGTACACCTTTAAAAGGAACTTGTCAGGTGAAAAATGCACCTAGAGCGATCAGTTCTGGGTGCATATTGCTAACCCCTGCCTAACCGTCCCTGTATATACTAGCATAGATAAAGGGATCTTTAGAAAAAGTATTTCTAAAGATCCTTTATAATATGCTGATGAGGCCAGGGAGTAGTCGTAAGGGCGTGAGTTCCCTTGGCTAGTCGGCCCTCTTAGCATGTTAGCACGACCCTGTGGGCATACCAACATGCTATTGAATGCGTAGCGACGCCGCATATACCTCGGTCTTGATGGCGGCCGGCGGAGGACTGATGCACACTGGGCATGATCCGGAGTTCCCTTAACTTCTGGTTATACACACTATACCTCACTGAAGCCGGGAAGATTACACCTGGCATCAATTTAGTGCACATGATCGGAAGTCCAGGGGGACTCCCAATCGTGCCCAGTGTGCATGCATCCATCCTCCGCCGGCCGTCATGAACAGTGAGATAAGTGCGCGTCACTGCGCATTCATCAGCATGTTAGTACACCCACAGGCATGTGCTAGCATGATATGTGGGCCGGCTAACTAAGGGAACAAACGCCCTCGGGACTAGTTGCAGGCTTCATTGGCATATAAGAAACGATCTTTAGGAATACTTTTTCTAAAGATCTCTTTATCTATGCTAGTGTATACAGGGATGGTTAGGCAGGAATCACTAATATGCACACAGAACAGCTCGTAACTCTGGGTGCATATTGCACCTGACAGGTTCCCTTTAAGCACTGTACTTAGTGTATGTGACTGGTGAATAAATCATGCACACTTGTGAGGCATTTTAGCGCCCCTAGTTTTCGATGATACCAGGGCTGTAAAGTCGGTAAGCCAAACCTTCGACTCCGACTCCTCAATTTCTCTTGCACCGACTCCGACTCCTACATATATTGCTTATAGTTAGGTGAAAAATTTATTGTAGTACATGAACATGTGTATGTGAACATCAGACATTTAATAATTTTTATGATACAATAATCAAGATATTTGGATGGAACATAAAATATATTTATTGGATACAACTTTAGAACACAAAAACAGTAATAAATTGTAAATATGTAATACACTATGTAATATACAGTAGATTACATATATATATCTTGTGTGTGTGTGTGTATATATATATATATATATATATATATATATATATATATATATATATAGATTTTATATATATATATATATATATAGATTTTATATATATATATATATATATATATCTATACACACATCTCCCCAGCCTCGCCACTCTGCCAATCCCTTCACTGGCTTCCCATCACCCAGCGACTCCAGTTCAAAACATTAGCAATGACATACAAAGCCATGCACAACCTGTCTCCACCCTACATCTGTGACCTAGTCTCCCGGTACCTACCTGCACGCAACCTCAGATCCTCACAAGATCTCCTTCTCTGCTCCTCTCTTATCTCCTCTTCCCACAATCGCGTACAAGATTTCTCCCGTGCATCCCCCATACTCTGGAACGCTCTACCTCAGCACATCAGACTCTCACCTACCATGGAAAGCTTCAAGAGGAACCTCAAGACCCACCTCTTCCACCAAGCCTACAACCTACAATAGCCCTCAGTCCAGTACACCACTGCGCAACCAGCTCTGTCCTCACCTATTGTACCATCACCCACTCCCTGTAGACTGTGAGCCCTCGCGGGCAGGGTCCTCTCTCCTCCTATACCAGTCTGTCTTGTACTGTTAATGATTGTTGTACGTATACCCGCTTTCACTTGTAAAGCGCCATGGAATAAATGGCGCTATAATAATAAATAATAATAATAATAATAATATTACATATTGTATTACATATTTACAATTTATTAGTTTTTTTGTGTTCTAAAGTTGTATTCTAATAAATATATTTTATGTTCTATCTAAATATCTTGATTATTATATCATAAAAATGATTAAATGTCTGATGTTCACATTATACTACAGTAAATTTTTCACTTAAATTATAAGCATTATACTAAATGTTATTATTTAGTAAAATATTCAGCACATTCTGCATTGCACTACTGTCCCCAATTTATTATATATTTTAGGAGTCTAAGTCGGTGCATTTTATACCGACTCCGACTCCACCAAAATGAGCTCCGACTCCACGACTCCAACTCCGACTCCACAGCCCTGGATGATACAGTAACTTGCTGATTGGTGGGTATCTGGCTGCAGGGACTTTTGAGTGTTGGAATAGCCCTTTAAAGGGGTTGTCTGTGCAAAATAGAGCTTTGCCGAGGGAATGGCATATGTAAAAAATAACAAACTCTGTCATTATAAAACATCTCTTGAAACGCTGCTCAAGTCATATAACCGCTGCAGCCAATCATGGGCCGCATAGGGAGAGTTTGGAAGATGGTGGAACAGTGACATCCACGCTTCTTGTCTCAGAGCAGTCTGAGTGAGCATGGCTGGGTTTATTTTTTCCATATCCTATCCCCAGGGCCAAATTTTATTTTGTCCAGACAAACTTTTTAATAATCTTGATATTTCAAACATGCTGCAATTGCTTAACTCCTACCTATCTCTTCAGTATTCGCATAGGGTTAATGCTGAAACGTCTTTAGCTCCTCGCTTTATCAGTTGCTGTCACTTGACATTGACATTCCAGCCTTCTTGTATCTTGTCTTGGTTGAGCACAGGATATCCTTGTCAGGAGCAATCAGGAAGACAAGTGCTGGTCGCTGATGAGCGGAGAATTACACTATGTGACTATTCACATTGCAATGTGCTACATGAGTCACACTCTAATTTTAGAAAGACATGGAAAATGTGCGGTATATTATTTTTTTAGAAAATTAATTTCAAATATTTCAGGTAAAATCTGTATAGAAAAATGCTGTCTGGTTCAGGCCCAGGATATTAGCGGCCCGTAGACACGAGGCAGCAGTCTTGTGAACGTTTGTCTGTCATACAGCTATTGCCTATATTCCCCTATGAGCGCTCAGCTGAGGGTTCATGTCTATTTAATGGAGAGAGAGGAGTAAAGGCCCATTTACATGCAACGACATCGCTAACGAGATGTCGTTGGGGTCACGGAATTCATGACACACATCCGGCGTCGTTAGCGATGTTGTTGCGTGTGAAACGCACGAACGACCACTAACTATCAAAATTACTCACCTAATCACTGATCGTTGACACCTCGTTCATTTTCATCATATCGTTGCTCGTGCAGGACGCAGGTTGTTCGTCGTTCCTGAGGCAGCACACATCGCTACGTGTGACACCCCAGGAACGACGAACAACACCGTACCTGCGTCCTCCGGCAACGAGGTGGGCATGTCTTTCCTTCGACTGCTCTCCGCCCCTCCGCTTCTATTGGCCGCCTGACGTGTGACGTCGCTGTGACGCCGCACGAACTACCACCTTAGAAAAGAGGCAGTTTGCCGGCCACAGCGACGTTGCTAGGCAGGTAAGTATGTGTGACGGGTACTAGCGATATTGTGCGTCACGAACGGCGATTTGCCTGTGACGCACAAACGATGGGGGGCGGGTGCGATCGGCAGCGACATCCCTAGCGATGTCGCTGTGTGTAAATGGGCCTTAAGTCATGGCTGACACCTCGGATTATCCGATGAAGAGAAGGAACGGCTGTTGAAATTCTAGCTGCCTGACTTCTCTTCTGATGGTGGGAGATTCAGGAGGTCCCTGTACACATCAGATGGTTACACCATCCCGCTGAAATCAGCAGGTTTGGGTGACATTTAATGTGTATGGGGGTCTTTAGTTTAACATCTGAATTTCTTTTTTTGTTGAAGTATTGATGTGATTTTGTGTCATTTTACTTTGGGACTAATGTAGGTTTCTACTATTTTTGGCACCCAAGATTTCCGTTTTCACATTCAAATAATTGGGCCAGGATTAGTCTGGTTACGGTGGGGCACTTAAGGCCAAGGTAGTTAGGAATCGCCCGTGTTACAGTTACTGTTGTCATCACTAGAATTTTGATGAGCTCGGTTAGACCTAGGGTTGACTTTTTACTTTTTCTGGACAGCTTATCAAAAAATCACGGACAGACAATATTTAGTTACATATGGAGAAAATACTAAGGAATAAAGATGTAAAAAGGGCTTAACGGGAACCTGTCAGGTGTAATATGCACCCAGATCCACGAGCAGTTTTGGGTGCATATTGCTAATCCCTGCCTAACTGTCCCTGTATACACTAGCATAGATAAAGGGATCTTTAGAAAAAGTTTCTAAAGATCTTTTATTGTATGCTAATGAGCGAGGGCATCAGTCCCAAGGGCATTATATCCCCCGTCCAGTCGGCTCCATTTGCATGTTAGTGACACGCCCAAGACCCGAGTTGGGAGTACTCGGAATCGGGCCGGACTAGTCCAGGGACGTCAGCGGTGGCGGTGTCCAGCTCCGTGACGCTGGCTGTGTCTTTAAAATAATAAAGGGGATGATGATGGGAGTTGTATTTTTAGAGATTTTTAAAGTTCATGACACCACCTGTGATTTTGTGGCTATGTGGGCCTCCGCTGCGCATTCCCCGGGGTAGGTGATGATGACGCAGCTGAGGTAATCTTGCTCCCCACAGGTTGAGCAGGACCCCGGGCGACCGTTGGAATTATGAAAGTCTATGAGGGGAAGGCTGTGACGCTGAAGGAATGGAGACGACACCGTGGCTTTGCAATAACAGTCTTTTACTCACTGTACCGGTTCTCAGTTAACAGCCAAATTAGTCCACCACAGTATGTTGGGATCCCCAGTGATGGGCATCCGCCGATCCCAAGTAAGTCTGAGGCCAGTACCGGTTCTCCTTTGTTTGCCTTTCCTGGTCGTTTCGTCTGTGCTGACTCTCTCCCGCCGGTCCTGCGCCTCCACACACAGTGCCCTGAATCAGGGGTCGCGGACCCTCAAAGGGAATTCTGCCTGCTTGGCTCCCTGATCCTCTGTGATCCCCTTCCAGCGGATTCGTGTGCTAGTTGTGGCCCAAAGGTGCGTACAGCCACCCTGGCCTCTGGTGTTACTAGAAAGTCTTGAAGTCTCTTCCTAGCATAAGGACCAGGACCCCGTTTGTGACCAAATCCCTCCACTGGGAGATGTTACTTGTGGAACAAAACTTTAGGGGAGTCTGACACCCCTCCCCTAATTCTCTAGGATTTTCTCTTTAACATCACCAGGGTTGAGAAAGACCCCCCCCCCCACAGGGTCCGGACCCCTAGTTGGTCTCCTCCCCGCTCCTGACTGACTGTTCACGGTCAACTGTCAACTTTTTAAACTTCGCTCCGCCCATTTTACCTCAGACAGCTCACCCACCAAGCTCCACCCCCTGGATGGTTCTAGAGACAGTGCATGGGGCTTAAGTGCCATAACCAGACTACTGGTCGCTATGCATTAATGGGACCTGCACGTGATCTAGTGTGTGAGGTAACAATTGGGTGTCTGCAGGTTTTTAGTATGTGAACCGGTAGATGGCCTCTTTCTTACCCAGGATGGGGCACCACATCTCTGGCTGAGGTGCAGTACCTCTGTGACGATGGTAGCCTCAGGGGCGCCACATTAGTATGTCCCTGTGGGTGTGCTAACATGCTAATGAATGTGCAGCGTCACAGGAAGATCTCACTCACCTCTCCGCGACCATCGCGTCCGACGTGGGATTTCGGCTCAGAGCGCATGACCCTGGAGTTTGGGTCATGCACACTATGAAGCTGGGTTTACGCGTCTTGGCTTCAAACTGAAGTAGTGCGCATGACGCAAACCCCGGGATCATGCGCACTGAGCCGAAATCCAGTGTAGGACGCGATGTCAGCGGAGAGGTGAGTGAGATCATCCTCTGACACTGCGTATGCATTAGCATGTTAGCACACCCACAAGGATGTATGTGACGCCCTGGGCAAGCCAGGGGTCACCGGTAATTACATCACCACACCCTACACCCCGGGTAGGTACATCTAAGCTAGACCCAAAAACCCTTGTTGCCTTCCTCCAGGGGCTGATGTTCACACCAGGGGGTGGGCCAGGCGGTTGGTCCCGCCCACCGAGGAGTTCACAGTCCTGGAGGCGGGAAAAGCAGACAGATTAGTTGGAGAGGAGTTGAGGAGTGGACAGAGATTAGTTTGTGAGGTGAAAGTGAGAGGAAGAAAAGTGGTAAAGGAGCAACTGACTGACTGCGTCCGGGTGTGTGCCCCGGGCGAGACAGCAATGTTAGCAGACGGCGGTGACCGTCTGCAGGAGTGGCCTATCGGAGTTGCTGTAAGGACCGTGGACGGGCGGTGGCCTGGCGGTACCGGACCGGTACACAAGGAGAAGCCAGCACCATTGGCAGGGGCTTTTCGGATCCCGGCAAGGCTTGGAGTCGCCGTGAATTTGCCAAATCCGTCAGTGAAGGGGACCTCCTAGGTTTCCAAACAACTAAGTCCCTATTGAAGGCAACCGTCCAACCGTGTGAGAGGGACACCGCCACCGCCAAGGGCATCAGTTCCTCAGGGCCAGTGCCTGCGGGCAAAGAGGGGCTCCTCCGGCCCATATCCTAGCCGGGGAGCGGGTTACCGGTGGGAACCCATTGGAACCAACAGCAGTACTTAGGTGCAGGGAGAGGACAGTCACCGTTAACCTACCGGGGAAAAGCATCCGCAGCCGTCCGGGGGACCCGTCTTTCCAGCCGAGTGTTTTACCGTGAACTGTGTCATTGTCTCAGGCTGAGTGAGTACACCCGTGCCGTGCGGCACAGCGCTGCCCCCGTGTCCCTGCACCTCGCCAGGCCCTGCAACCCGCCTGCCACCAACTACCCCTACCCCATCACCGGGCCCCGGGACAACCAACCCCCCTACCCACGGAGGGGAGAACTAACAACTCGGCTGCTCACTGTTACAACTCCCGGGATCCCCGTCCAGAGCAGCGGTGGTGTCAACCCTATCACCACAACCGTGGGTGGTGTCACGGACAATCACCAAATCCCCCACCAACAATCACCCATTTTCACACACGGGTGAGGAGCGCCGCTCGAGGCCCCGGTATCTGGCCCACCGCTCGAGCCACCACAGAGGGTAGCGGCCAGACCCGAGCAGAGGGAGAGCGCGGCGTCCCCTCCTCCGCCCGCGACACGTACTAACATGCTAATGGAGCCGACTAGCCAGGGCAACTAACGCCAAGGTAACTAGTCCCCTCGCTCATTAGTATACAGTAAAGATCTTTAGAAATACTTTTTCTAAAGATCTCTTTATCTATGCTAGTGTATACAGGGACAGTTAGGCAGGAATTAGCAATATGCACCCAGAACTGCTCGTGGTTCTGGGTGCATATTGGACCTGAGAGGTTAATCCAATGAAAAGTGGTACAGACCGAGAAAGATGGCACTCACCTGCTGTATTTGTGCCACTCAACAATACATGAGTGAAGGAGGTGTATCTGCTGCAGATCCACATGTATAACCCTGATACAAGCAATAGAGGAAGGGAAAAGACGTGTTTCTTCTGCTCTGCTGGTGAAGACTTCAGGATGGAAGAGTCCAGGAAACATCAATAGATCAATTGCGGTTTATTCTTAACATATCAAAGCTATCTAACTGAGGAAGAAATGTGTAGAATAAACCACAATTGATCTATTGATGTTTCCTGGACTCTTCCATCCTGAAGTCTTCAACAGCAGCGTAGAAGAAACACATTTTCTCCCCTTCCTCTAATATTTTTTACAGACACATTGGAAAACCAGAATAAATCATTATGACAAGAGCTGATCTCTACAGCCCATAATTCTCATATGAAGGCATCAGCTGGATTCACTGTAAACTGTAAAATGATAATTACAGTCAAAATAATCTGTAGATGTTTCTTCAGCTTCAAAAAAGCCTGGACCCCTTAATTTTTTTATGGACAATTCAAAAAAATGCCCTATTTTTGCAAAGTGTCCTGGAATTTTTGGACAGTTGGAAACCCGGGCTGTCTCCTTGTACCGGCATTTTGCCTGGGAACATAAGAAGATAGAGGAGTGTGCGCCACTCGCAACGTCCATTGACTACAGCGTGAGAACAGAGAAGACAGACAATGTGTACACTGGTCCCTGCTTTCTCTCCAGCGTCCCGGCAGTTGGTATATAGATACTGTATATACATTACATTGGCATTGGTTTAAACCCTGCCCATATATATTCACCAGATGGTCACTAAGAGGTTAAATGTCTTTGTGGTGATCATGTCAGGACAATATGATTTTGGTAAAGACTCCATCAATGTAGGACTTAACCGAGCCTTACCAAACATAATGGGATCTGATCACACAGATCCCTGTAACTGATAATGGAGTACGCTGGGGACGATTTGTGTTCCGCACAAGGATGTGCATGATAAAAACACTGGAACCCAACTGGAAGTGAACAATCCCCACTACATACAATCATTCCGAGGCTCTTGCAAGGTTTGTACTTACTGTTTTATGTGGTTCTTTAGTGCTCATGGGAATGGAATAGAAGTGAATGTATCATTTATTTATAGACGGACTTAATTTTACACTGCATCAGAAAGCTCTTACAATACTCAAAAGGGATAACAATGCCGTAAAAGCTGAATAAATGCATTGAACCTGATATAATTGCAGGTAAGAGGAGCACATTAATGACATGATAGTGAAATATACCCTTAGACCCCGGAGAATGGGCGCAGATTACCTGCATTAGACATCTGTAATGGCTTACTTATTTGGGGTACAGCAATAAGCTCCTAATTACTGTTGAAGAATAAAATTGATTTGTTTTTCAGGGTTTGTACTTAAAGCCCCCGTTACGTTTAACTACTTACCAGCGATCCGAAAACGATGTGACCTGATAAGGATCGCTGGTAAGTCGCAGGGAGGTCGCTGGTGAGATGTCACACAGTCAAACCTTACAAACAATGCAGTAACGATCAGCGACCTCTATAGGAGGTTGTTGGTAGGTGTCAAACACAGCGATGCGTCCTGCCCAGCAGGACATCGGCTTTGAAGAAAATAAACCAGAGCAGTGTGTAACGATCAGCGATTTCACAGCAGGGGCCAGGTCGCTGCTTAGTGTCACACATAACGAGATCGCAGGTGAGACCCCTATTACGTCACAAATCCTGTGACTCAGCAGCGATCTCGTTATGTGAGAAGTACCCCTAAAGGGGTTGTTCACTAATGAGACAACACCTTATCAATCTCTATATTTCTTATCACACAATAATAAGGGTACGTGCCCATGATCCGGACATGCCGCATCCTGGACGCAGTATCTTCTTCTTCTTCAGGACAGCGCAGAGGTCTTTGCCTACGATCAGGACTCTGGGTTCTGTGTTAGTTCCCTCAGAGAACACTCGCCTCTCCGCAAGCATAAATGGACATGCTGCAGCTTGGGAAGCCGTGCCACAGGTCAGCGTACACTGTGGAGAAAAGAAGCACAGTGGGCATGGGTTTTCTCTAAACCCCATCCACTGTGCTTCTACTGTACAATGAAGCATTATGGACTCAGAGAAAACACTCTGCATCCAAAACTCTGCTATTCCTTACTGTGGGCACACACCCTAACACTTATACCCACCAACTATGATGTCACTAGCTGTCCTTGGGCTTATGTGACATTGCCCGCAGGGATCACGTGACATAACAATCATCGAATGTTTCACTCTCCCCTCCTTTGGACTTAATTGACATCTGGAGGAGATGGGAGTGTAGCCACAGTTCTGACTTCATCCGCATGGCTTGATTTGTCCGATGTGAAGAGTGAATCCAGTGCTGATTGGCTGCAGGGATCACGTGACATAGAAAGCCAGGGCTGACACCACCGGAAGGTGAGGATAAGTGTTATTAATTTGTTGTTAGGAAACATAGCAATTGAGAAATGGCTATCCGAGAAGTGGACAACCCCTTTAGTTTATCAAAATGAAAGCCGGTTGTCCCAAAGCATCACTTACAGGATGTCATGCCGGAGCCTAACCTTTTAACTTGTATAACTTCACTTCCATTGAATATGACAAATACAAATGAGTTTTAGGCTTAGCTCTTCATGATGATCACTAAACATGAATTATACAAGAGATTGCTTGGCCTGAAGCTGGGATACGTAACTCTGTAAACACTTTGCAGCAACAGAATGACGGCTGCCAGAAAGTGCAACGCAACGTAGGACTCTCTTTTTTTAGGTCACTAATGGATTGTTTCTGACAGGTCTTTCAGAGATGTCTTTCCAGACCTGTCCCTTATTTTCCTGCCCTGCCTGATTTTGCTGTGTATTTCACAATTTGATATAATCTTCGCTCTGAATTTGCCTATGTGCACCCATTAATGCATATACAGTATATACAGATAGGTGACTTTTAGGAATTGGATCAAATGTCCAAACTGCTCACATCACATTCACTGCATCTGATTATGGCACATTTCTTGTGATTAATAGTGAGATCTTTATACATTAAAATCCCATTCAGGCCCATAGGGACCTGATACGTGTCAGATTCTAAAATGACAATGATAGGAGGTAATAGAAAGGTTTGTAAGGGGTTGAGTCTATAGGGGAACTGCAAAATACAATGTTAAGCACAAAATGCACCGTATGACAGAAAAACACACCTACCTGCAGAAAAACTGCACCAAAAATGCATGTGGTTTTACCGCGTTATGCTGCGTTTTCGGTGCGGATTTACCGCGTTTTTGCCTGCGGTTTTGTCCCTGCGGTTTTTTAACATTGTCAATGGCAAAACACAGGGAAAAATGCAGAAAAGAAGTTACATGCTGAAATTCTGCAGTAAAACCTGTAAGGAAAAAAAAAACGAGCGCACAGCATTTTGGATTTCTCATAGACTTTGCTGGGAAAGGACTGCAGGAAGGTTGTGAAAAAAACCCTGCACCAATTCTGCAGCAAAAACCGCAGCAAATTCACGGCAAAAAACGCAGTGTGCACACAGGGCCAAAGGGGATTTCCACTATCTGATTAGATGTACTCACCCCCTCTTGGTCCAGCAATGGCTAACAGCCGATGACCCGGTGCCAATAGTTTGGCTGTATGGGTGACCTCATGACTACTGTATACATCACTGATGAAGCCAGTCACTGAGCTCACAGGCTTGTGCCGTCAACAGCTGACCGGCTCAGCCTAGTGATTGTCTGCAGCAGTGATGCGCGCCGTAGTCATGATGTCACCACTGCAGCCTAAACAGAGACACCAGAGCAGAAGTGGCAGAGTTCAGCGGTGGAGCCGGCTCTAGACCAAGGAAAGGTCATGATTACTGTCTCTACTTGTTTTTCTACTACTCTCTGATCAGTTGAGGTCCAATTTTCTAAAAGTAGAAAACACCTTTAACAGAAAATGTGCTGCTTTAACTTTGTATAAATTTATCTTTTTTTGGTCTTATAAAATTCCACATTATTGATCACTTCTGTGCTGAAGCCCTAATTAGATGGTGCAAATATCACGCGTAAAATTGCAATATTGTTCTTAAGACCGCGATAATCGCAATGTGCATTAGCTGCTAACGATTGTAATATTGTTCGATTGTCGTGAAACCCGATCTTTCAACTTGCTTTAAAATGATCACTTCTCAATATAAAATTTCACTGTGTAATAAGTCGCTTATAAATTGTAATTCAAGCTTTTATGAACAACTAGCGACTTTCCTTCTTTTGTGCGAACATTTGCTTCTCTAATAAGGAGCTTGTATGCACGATAGCGATGCGATAAGTATTCGCTCATTAATCACTATCGTTACAAAATCATGCTGTCTAATAACACCTTTAAAGGGAACCTGTCACCAGGTTTTCCCCTTATGAGCTGCGGCCACCATCAGTGACCCCTTATGTACAGTATTCTAGAATCCTGTATATAAGAGCCCAGGCCGCTCTGTATAACATAAACAAACACTTTATAATACTCCCCGAGGAGGCGGTCCAGTCCAATGGGTGTCACTGGTCTCAGTCCGGCGCCTCCTCCATCTTGTGCGATTGCCGTTATCTGCCCAGCCCCGTGTGCTTGATGCATCCTATGTTATTCACACACAGGCCTACATTGCGCTCCTGTGTAGGCGCACTTTGATCTGCCCGACTGAGGGCAGATAAAAGTATTGTAGTGCACATGCGCGGGCGGTCTTTGACCTTCTCTCACGCCTGCACATTACAGTTCTTCGCTCTGCCCTCAGGAGGGCAGATGAAAGTGCACATGCGCAGGAGCACAATGAAAACCTCTCTGTGAATGACACAGGACACGTCATGCACACGGGGCTGGGCAAAAAGACAGCGATCTCAAGAAGAGAGGAGGGGCCGGACCATTATACAGCGCAGCCTGGGCTCTTATACACTGTATTCTGGAATGCTGTATATAAGAGCTTGCTGGTGGTGGCCGCAGTTCTTAAGGGAAAAACCTGGTGACAGGTTCACTTTAAGAAATGCATTGGATTATTAGATAATGAAAATTCACTATGTATGGTATATAAAAATACAGAAAAGATCAGATTGCTGATAGTATTTAGACGCTTGCTTCTTTTTGACCAGATCATTAGGTATTTCTTGATAGAAGTTGAGCTGGACATTGTTTTTGACTGGTGCCACGTAAGCAGAATTTCCAGACAAGCAAGTGTCTACGAAGAGGAATTTTAGGGTATGTGCGCACACTGCAGATTAGATGCAGAAATTTTCTGCACCAAAAAATGCACCTTGTAGCGGAAAAACACATGCATTTTTGGAAGGACTAAAAATAATGCAGGAAAAAACGCATCAACAATTGACATGCTGCAGATTTTTTCTGAACCCAAAACTGCAAGGAAAAAAGAAGCTGTGTGTGCACAGCACTTCAGAATTCTCATTGACTTTGCTGAGATCAGGACAGACATGCAGATTTGGGCCACAAACTGCACAATAAACTGGAGCAAATCTGCAACAAAAAACTCAGTGTGTGCACACAGCCTTAGGGCGGCTTTGCACGTTGCGACATTGCACGTGCGATGTCCATGGGGTCAAATCGAAAGTGACGCACATCCGGCGTCGCAGTCGATATTGCAACGTGCAAATCCTTTTTGATACGATTAACGAGCGCAAAAGCGTCGTTATCGTATCATCGCTGCAGCCTCCGACATTTCCATAATGCCGGTGCAGCGACAGGTACGATGTTGTTCCTCGCTCCTGCGGCAGCACACATCGCTGTGTATGAAGCCGCAGGAGCGAGGAACTTCACCTTACCTGCCGCCGGCTGCAATGAGAAGGACGGAGGTGGGCGGGATGTTTACATCCTGCTCATCTCCGCCCCTCCACTTCAATTGGCTGCCTGCCGTGTGACGTCGCTGTGACGCCGCACGACCCGCCCCCTTAGGAAGGAGGTGGGTCGCCGGCCAGAGGGACGTCGCACGGCAGGTATGTGCGTGTGAAACTGCCATAGCGATAATAATCGCTACGGCAGCTTTCACTAGATATTGCACGTGCGACGGGGGCGGGACTATCGCTGCAGCATCGGTAACACATTGTTACCGATGTCGCAGCGTGCAAAGCCCGCCTTAGGCTAAGTTCACACACTGCGTTTTTTTTACGCTGCGTTTTTGTGCGTTTTTGGCTGCGTTTTGCTGCATTTTTGATCTCTGAGTTTTGCTGCGTTTTTTCCAATGCATTGCATGGGGGGAAAATGCAGAAAAACGCAGGAAAGAATTCACATGTCCATTTTTTTTTTCAAGCTCAAAAACGCAGCTTAAAAAAAAGTTGTGTGCGGACAGCAAAAATGAAAACTCATAGACTTTGCTGGGGAAGCAAAGTCATGCAGTTTTGAGGCCAAAAACACACCCGAAAAACGCGCAAAAACGCCGCAAAAAACGCACTGCGCACATAGCCTTAGGGGTACTTTGCACACTACGACATCGCAGGTACGATGTCGGTGGGGTCAAATTGAAAGTGATGCACATCCGGCGCCGCTGTCGATATTGGAGTGTGTAAATCGTTTTTGATACGATTAACAAGCGCAAAAGCGTCGAAATTGTATGATCGGTGTAGCGTCGGTCATTTCCATAATTTCGGAAAGACCGATGTTACGATGTTGTTCCTCGTTCCTGCGGCAGTACACATCGCTGTGTGTGAAGCCGCAGGAGCGAGGAACATCTCCTACCTGCGTCCTGCGGCTCACGCCAGCTATGCGGAATGAAGTAGGTGGGCGGGATGTTTACATCCCGCTCATCTCCGCCCCTCCGCTTCTATTGTCCACCTGACGTGTGACGCCGCACGACCCGCCCCCTTAGGAAGGAGGCTGGTCGCCGGCCAGAGCGATGTCGCAGGGCAGGTAAGTCCATGTGAAGCTGCCGTAGCGATAATGTTCCCTACGGCAGCTATCACAAAAGATTGCAGCTGTGACGGGGGCAGGGACTATCGCGCTCGGCATCGCAAGCATCGGTTTGCGATGTCGTAGTGTGCAAAGTAACCCTTAGGCCTCTGACACACATCCGTGCCGCCGGTACGTGTTTGGTACGTTTTTGCACGTACCAGGGCACAGAGACACGTACACCAATGCTACCCTATGGTAGTAGGCACACACGTAAAACCACACTGAACGTGTGTCCGTTTATATGTGTGTGCGTTTTCCAACACGCTGACATGTCCACTTTTTCTCCGGCATCACGGGTGTCACACGGCCCGCATCCGTACCACACGGATGTAGTGTGGATGCGGTCCCGTGGGACATGCGCTGGAGAAAACTCACGTGTCAGAGAAAAAAAATAAATCTTTACTCACCTTCTCCAGCCCTCCTGTCTCTGCCGCTGCTGCCACTTGCTGCCGACCGCCGCTCATTAGGCTTAATTTAATATTCACTTCACTGCGTCCGGAAGCAGCAGCAGCGGGGAGACGGCAGGGCTGGAGACCGAAGATCAGTACCCTGGACAGCAGGAAGGACCACCGGAGTATGCAAATTACCAGTTCTCTGTGTGTTATCGCGGATAGCACACGGAGAACACACGTGGCCCGCACGTACCAGAGACACGTACTTACCTACACGCAACACACAGGGAAAATACGTGTCTCGCGGCACGTGCGTGATTTTCACGTGAGTGTGGCAGAGGCCTTAGTGTTGGCTGAGTTTTTATTACTGTTTTGCTTCCTAATTTTATCACTTTAGCTAGTCATCTTAATTCTACAAATAATATAGTGAGTGCTACAGGTCATGCAATATATCCAGTTTTTGATGCTGGTGCAAAGTACAGATTTAATACCACAGCAAATATCCTGTCTTATCCTGCTGTGTTTACACACCAATATTGAATTGTCTTTATGGTGGCTGTATTGTGTTTTCTTCTTGTCTGTTGGGAACCTGACTCTAGTGACATCTAGGGTAAATACACTTATCTGCTTTGTTGTACCTTATTAGATTGTTGGTAGGATTGTATACCTAGCTTCCACACACCTAATAAAAGAATTTCCTAGGAATTTGAGAACCTACAGGAAACTTAAAGGACATCCACACTTTTTTATAGTTATCCTCAGGCATTGCACAATTATACATTTTCAGAATGTACTTTATTACCTTGTTTGGCTTCCTTCTCTCCCAAATAGCAGTGCTATTTCACCTGGCCTTACTTCTTTAGAATCAGCTTTCAACTGCTGCTCAGCCAAAATCTGTAATCTATTTACAGTCAGAGTTAAAAAGAGAATTACAAATGTGAGTCGAGTGTCCTGTGTATGGTCTGCGTTCAGTGTGTGTTTTTTTCCTCTCATAGCATCCATATGACATGCGAGCGTCATGCGAGTGCTATGCAAGCAGCGTCAGACTGACTACCGGAGGAATCTCCAGTAATACCAGGCCTGGCCGCAGTTACCTGCACTGAACTCTGGAGCTGTCACCTGAGCTCCAGAGATCAGCCCGGCCTGTCTGCAGCTGTGCTGAACTGAACTGCAATCGCCAGGGAATCAATCACTCAGCGCTCGCTGTTCAGTCCAGGCTGCACTCCGGAGCTCAGGTGACCGCTCCGGAGTTCAGTGCATGTAACCGCGGCCAGGCCTGGTATTACTGGAGATTACTCCGGTAGCCAGTCTGACGCAGTATGCAAGTGTCAAGGATCTGTGTGACATGCGTATGCCATCTGTATGACATGCGTATGCCACCCGTATTGCGTTTTTTTCCTCGCTCCCATAGGCTTGCATGGGGGTGCGAGAGCTGAGACTCTGTGCAAATTGCATCATGCTGCGATTTCACCGACAGCACGAGTCATGCCGTTAAAAATATAGCAAGAGGAAACGGCCTCATAGCTTAACACTGGTGCGAGTGCAATCCGCTTTTATATCGGATCGCACTCGCACATGGAAATCGCAAGTGGACAAGAGCCTGTAGTCCCGAAATAGAGTTGGAATGACCAGCTTGGATAACCAGCCTTTGAAAGCCGCTTCCAAAGAAGCAAGAACTGAGAATGTGAAACAGAATTACACCGTGGGAGAGAAGGAAGCTAAATTAGGACATTGACTTTGCAATGGGTGGAAGAATAATCAAATGAAAATAAATCTATATATATATAGTCATATGAAAAAGTTTGGGCACCCCTATTAATGTTAACCTTTTTTCTTTATAACAATTTGGGTTTTGCATCAGCTATTTCAGTTTCATATATCTAATAACTGATGGACTGAGTAATATTTCTGGATTGAAATGAGGTTTATTGTACTAACAGAAAATGTGCAGTCCGCATTTAAACAAAATTTGACCGGAGCAAAAGTATGGGCACTTCAACATAAAAGTGACCTTAATATTTTGTAGATCCTCCTTTTGCAAAAATAACAGCCTCTAGTCACTTCCTGTAGCTTTTAATGAGTTCCTGGATCCTGGATGAAGGTATATTTGACCATTCCTGTTTACAAAACAATTCCAGTTCAGTTAAATTTGATGGTCGCCGAGCATGGACAGCCGCTTCAAATCATCCCACAGATTTTCAATGATATTCAGGTCTGGGGACTGGGATGGCCATTCCAGAACATTGTAATTGTTCCTCTGCATGAATGCCTGAGTAGATTTGGAGCGGTGTTTTGGATCATTGTCTTGCTGAAATATCCATCCCCTGCGTAACTTCAACTTCGTCACTGATTCTTGCACATTATTGTCAAGAATCTGCTGATACTGAGTTGAATCCATGCGACCCTCAACTTTAACAAGATTCCCAGTGCCGGCATTGGCCACACAGCACCAAAGCATGATGGAACCTCCACCAAATTTTACTGTGGGTAGCAAGTTCTTTTCTTGGAATGCCGTGTTTTCTTGCCTCCATGCATAACGCCTTTTTGTATGACCAAACAACTCAATCTTTGTTTCATCAGTCCACAGGACCTTCTTCCAAAATGTAACTGGCTTGTCCAAATGTGCTTTTGCATACCTCAGGCGACTCTGTTTGTGGCGTGCTTGCAGAAACAGTTTCTTTCGCATCACTCTCCCATACAGCTTCTTCTTTTCCAACGTGCGCTGTATTGTTGGCCGATGCACATTGACACCATCTGCAGCAAGATGATGCTGCAGGTCTTTGGAGGTGGTCTGTGGATTGTCCTTGACTGTTCTCACCATTCTTCTTCTCTGCCTTTCTGATATTTTTCTTGGCCTGCCACTTCTGGGCTTAACAAGAACTGTACCTGTGTTCTTCCATTTCCTTACTATGTTCCTCACAGTGGAAACTGACAGTTTAAATCTCTGAGACAACTTTTTGTATCCTTCCCCTGAACAACTATGTTGAATAATCTTTGTTTTCAGATCATTTGAGAGTTGTTTTGAGGAGCCCATGATGCCACTCTTCATAGGAGATTCAAATAGGAGAACAACTTGCAAGTGGCCACCTTAAATACCTTTTCTCATGATTGGATACACCTGCCTATGAAGTTCAAAGCTCAATGAGGTTACAAAACCAATTTAGTGCTTTAGTAAGTCAGTAAAAAGTAGTTAGGAGTGTTCAAATCAAGAAATTGATAAGGGTGCCCATACTTTTGCTCCAGTCAAATTTTGTTTAAATGCGGATTGCACATTTTCTGTTAGTACAATAAACCTCATTTCAATCCATAAATATTACTCAGTCCATCAGTTATTAGATATATGAAACTGAAATAGCTGTTGCAAAAAAACAAATTGTTATAAAGAAAAAAGGTTAACATTAATAGGGGTGCCCAGACTTTTTCATATGACTGTATATATATATATGTGTGTGTGTGTGTGTGTGTGTAATATATATATACACATATAAGGCTGGTTTCACACTACGTTTATTTAACATGCGTCAGGAACGTTTTTTTGCTGCAAAAGCGGATCCTGCTTTTACAGCAAAAAACGCATGCAAACGCATCTGTTATTTTGCAGGATCCTGCACTGGATGTTTAGGGGCGGGCATTGGAGTCATGTGATCGGGAGTGAGGGGAACTAGACTGGGAGCCGGCTTCTGACAGCTGCAGATGCTGGTAACCAAGGTAAACATCGGGCTTGGATACCCGATATTTATCTTGGTTACGAGTGACTGCAGCTGCTAGGAGCAGGGCTGCCTGCACGCGTAACCAAAGTAAACATCGGGTAACTAAGAGAAGTGGTTACCCGATATTTACCTTGGTTACGAGTGTCCGCAGCTCTCAGGTGGGAGAGAGAGGGAGGGGAGGAAGGGGGAAAGACAGAGAGAGAGAGGGTGAGGGAGGGAGGAGGAGAGAGAGACAGATCACGGGAGACTGGTTCTGGGCATGCTCAGTAGAGCAAGCAGGATCCTGTCTATCAGCATGCCAGCGTTCACCTGCGTTTGCGTGCTGTTTAGTCAGGATCCGGTGACATGCAGTATTTGGACGCAGCTCAAAAACGCTACAAGTAGCGTTTTTGAAAGATGTTAAAAAACTGCAAGTCGCTGGATCCTCACTATAACGCACGCAAACGCAGGTGAACGCATGTTAACGCGAGTCCATTGCAAATGCATTGAAGTGAAAACGCATTTGCACTGGATCCGTTTTTCCGCTAAAAAAACGTTATGGACGGATGTTAAATAAACATAGTGTGAAAGCAGCCTAAATATGTTTCTCTCTCTTCTAAAACTATGGAAAAAGCAAACTTAACTTCCATGTTGGTCCAGTAACATGATCTAAGCAAATGGAGGCCATTGGAAATCATTGTTCTTCAGAGAGAAGAAAAATCAAATCCTGGGGTTCTAGATAGTGAGAATTCCTGTAAAATGTCACAAGGCATAAAGTTGGATCACATATTAACTCTTAGATAAATAATCCTTCCTCGCAGCACAGCACAGTATGTGTGGTTGAGTTTTAGTGTCATGTAGCAAGACGTTAATCTCTTTTCTTGTACAAGTAGCAAGAATTTTGTATGAGGCTAGGACTTGTATCACAGTAGGACCCTCTGTTATTGTTGGTACTTTTTATGATCTTTGAAATGTGAATATATTCACGCTCTCACACATAATGCAATATGCTGGACCGGGATCCAATGAAAAATGACCCCAAACAATGGGAGGAATATTATATTGTAAGGAAACATTGAAGTTTAATTATTTAGTACTATGTAAACATCTCCGATCAAGCAGGATATTGAAGTAATAAATCATTACTACATAGCATACGTTGACACCATCGACATTAAAACTCTTTAAGGCTATGTGCGCACTTACCGGATTTTGCCGCGGATTTTCCGCGGATTTTCTGCATGTTTCACTGCAGAAAATGTTCATAACATCTCTGCAGTGAATCACCAGCAAATCCTATGGAGAAAAAAAATCCTGTGCGCACTGGGCGGAATTTGACAGCTGCATGTTTTGCTGCGGGAATCCCGCAGCAAAAACAAGTGCATGTCACTTCTTTTCCGCACATCGCTGCGGGATTTCACTCCATTGACTCCAATGTTAATCATGAAATCCCGCAGGGAATAACGCAGGCAGCAAATTCTGTGCGGTTCACTGCGTTTTCCTGCGTTATTCCCTGCGGTATTTCGCGGTTTACCTCCGGTAATGTACATCGCCTGTCTGCGGTTTTGCAGGGAAGTGATGTCATTACAGGAAGAGGAAGCGGAGCAGAGAGTAAACACACACAGATCACAGACATACACAGACATAGAACACAGACATCACAGACACAGACACATAGAACACACATAGAAAGAAAACGGAAATATAGAAAACAAAGAACGTGGGCTCCGCTGCATATTTACCGTCCAGCCGAGGTAAGCACACAGCGGCGGCCCGGTATTCTCAGGCTGGGGAGGGAGAGGGGCAGGGTTAATGTCCCCCGCCTCACTCCCCCTCCCGCAGCCGAGAATATCAGCCGCAGCTGCCCCGGCACTGTCGCATGCATTATGTGGGTGGGGGACCACCGCCATTAACCCCAGGCTTGATCATGGCAGCGTCTATGTGACAGCTGACATGATCAACCCGTAAGTAAAGTGAATAAAACACAGACACCGAAAAATCCTTTATTTTAAATAAAACCAACAAGCCTCGTTCACCCTTTTATTAACCCCTCCCGCACCAAAACTCCGGCGTAATCCACAGCTCCGACATAATCCACAGCTTCGGCTCCGGCGTCCTGCGCTGCTTACATCCAGCCGCGACTGTCACAGACACAGCGCTGAATGCAGCAGACAGCAGAGGTAATTACCGGTCATTTCCCACGGCCGGTAATGTGAACTCACTGCCGACCGTGGGAAATGCAGCGATCTGTCCTCTATCTATCCCTCTGTCTGTCTGTCTGTCTATCTATCCCTCTATCTATTCTTCTGTCTATTTACTATCTCAGAATTAAATGACTTTTTTTTTTTTTTTCTTTTTTTTTCAATGTGCTTTATTGCATTGAATGCAATAAAGCACATCCCAACCCGCACGCGGCAAAACCGCGGCAATACCGCGAATAATACCGCGGTAAAACCGCGGCAAACCGCATGCGGTTTTCGGGTGCGGTTTCTCGCGGTTTTTTACCGTGGGTGCGGTAATCTTTGAGAGCATGCGGAATTTTCTCAAGAAAATTCCATTTCCCAGTGCGCACATAGCCTTACTCTGATGTAATAACGGCCACATTAAAGGGTAACTAAACTTTTAAATATTTATTATATGCATTTGGTGAATGATCACATTTATCTCTGGATTGAAATGGTGTAGAATGAAATTTTTGCGGTTTTGTACTTAGCCCGTCACGTTTCATCACATTATTATTATGGCACTTTGTGTGAAAAGGGTAGACATAATAAAAACAAGTATAATACTCATGACCAATACAAGGCACAGAATGTTGCAGGAGGAGAGCGGACCCTGCCAATGAGGGCTCACAGTTTACGGGGGATGTATGAGGATACAGTAGGTGAGGGTAGAGCGGGTCATGCAACGCTATGGTGGACCGAGGGTTACTGCAGGTTGTATGCTTGTTGGAAATAAATAAAAAATATGTTGTAGCCCCTGGTTAGTAGCGTAGTTGATAGAGGGGCCAGGTTCTGACACCATCACTGATGGTACGATCAAAGGGTCTGAGATGCTCAGACTATGAGCAAGCAGAGCTGTGTATGGCCTCTTTCACACGTACATGCCTCCGGTACGTGTTTGGCAGTTTTCTCACGTACCGGAGACACGTACACACGTAGACCTAGGTATTCCTATGGTTTTGGACACACGTAAGTATTTGCGCACGGAACGTGTGTCCGTTCCGTACTTACGTGTGTCCGTGTGTTTCTCATGCCAACATGTCAGTTTTCTTTCTGGCATCACGGGTGTCACACGGAACGCAAACATGTCACACGTAATGCAAATGGACCACACAAATGTGTTCCTTGTGACACGCACCGGAGAGAAGACTGTGTCTGTGAGAAAAAAAAACAAAACATTGCTCACCTTCTCTAGCCCTGTAGTCTCTGCTGCTGCTGTCACTTGCTGCCGACTGCCGCTCATTATGCTCATTGAATATTCACTTCACTGCGGCCGGAAGCAGCAGCAGCGGGGAGTCGGCAGGACCGGAGACTGAAGATCAGCACCACGGACAGCGACGCCAGGGACAGGTGAGCAGAAAGTTTCCGTTCTCCGTGTGTTATCACGGATAGCACACGGAGAACACAAGTAGCCTATAAACACTGCTTACGGAGGGCAAAACGCACCTCTGACACGTCCGTGAAACACGTGCGTGGTTTTTCACGAACGTGTGAAAGAGGCCTATGGGTGAGTGGAAAGTCTATAGCTCCCATTCATTAAGACTAGTTTTTCTAGTGTTTCGTTGGTCGGTCTTAATGAAGGCAGCGCTGGAGTAAGATGCACCTAGTTCATTAAGAGGCATTCTCCTTCCACTGAACGAGGTGCCTCTTACAACTGCTCTGATCCTCTACCAGAAGTGTTACTCCAGCCAATGAGTACTTCTATTTCTGCAAATTTATATACTACTTCAGTGGCATCAATTCTGAAGAATTTGCTGTTAGGACTTCTCAATGTCCCATCCTGCCCCAGCTCCACTCAAAGATGCCAAAAGATACACACGTTTTGCTCATCTTTGAACTGTGTGTCATTTTAAGTTTTGGGATTTTTTTTCACCATAATTCTGAAGAAAATGAGTCTGGCTTAATGTATCTGTAGACATCTCTTCTTCTGCATGAGCTGAGCTTTTCTGCCCTTTGATTTGAGTAACTGGTTGTGGTCTCAGGACTTGGACCCCCAATAATCAATGTTAATAAGCATTGGAAACAATATATTAAAGTTTAGTTACCCTAAAGTCACAAAAAAAGTTGAGCGAGTACCTAACTATTCGCACTCGCTATACTCACGAGTACTATCTAATACTCGCATATTCATTCTGAGTAGCGTGTGCAATGCAAGTCAATGGGGAAAACTCAAAGTAATGAGTAACCCCAATGCCGTACTATTTGCTACTTGCACGAATAGTACGGCATTCGGGTTACTCGTTACTTTGCAAGTTTTTCCCCATTGACTTCCATTACACACGCTATTCGGAATTAAGTAGTAGACAGTACTCGTTGTGAGTTTAGCGAGTGCGAATAGTTAGGTACACGCTCAAATCTAGTCACAAATAAGAGTAATGAGTGCATTCACAAGTATACCCATCAAGACTGATATCAAAAATTCTTCTTTAAAGGGCATCTGTCAACAGGTTTTTGCTATGTAAGCAGAAGACAGCATGCTGCAAGGGTTGAAACATAGAATTCAGTGATGCCTGTCTTGTCAAGGTCCAATCTGTTGATTATTTGCTGTTTGTCTAAGCAGCAGTACCATTATAATTGCTTTGACTACAATGTCACGTGCAGTCCAGTACGCCCCCTCCTCTGATTGACGCCACACTGTGAATTTATAATCGTTATTCAGAGCCTGGTGTGGGCAGGCAGCTCTCTCAGCTCTGCTACATGGCTAAATCTAAGAATTCTGCTTGTATTAGAGTGGCTGCAGCCAGTAATCTAATTGATACATCGTTGGATTCAGGATCTCTTTGCCTACATCATGCTTATCTCAGATGAGATGGGAAAACCTGCTGACAGATTCCCTTTAATAATAATAATAATAATAATAATAATAATAATAATAATAATAATTATTAATTAATAAGAAGGCCAGGTCCACCTTTACAGACTTTGCATTTCTACCCCTCCAGTAACATATAATTGGTGTATATTTGAAGCTATGCCGCAGTTTTGTTTCCATTTCTGCTATCCTGACATATGTGTGTCTTTGGCTATAGACTACAAATTGATCCTGCAGTCATACTTCCTTTCATCTGTTTCTTACTTATTGCTAACATTCTTTTGGTCGGTTCCCAAGATCTACGGGGCATATCTAATGGACTATGACTGCTGGGACAGACTGCTCAGTGTTTGTTTGCACTTTGTAACCATTAAAACATATATGATTGCATAGGAGCTGTAGACCCAAAACTGTAAGATATGTTTAATTTTACAAAATGTCTTCTGCTGCCAAATTCCTTTGTATTTTATTCCTGCTGGCCATGTAATGTAATCCTTATGGTAAGAAATATTCTGTAGGGGAGCTATATGACCATTTTGCCCTATTGTATTCCTGTCGGCAGGTGCATTATATTCAGAAGCATGAGGTCCGGTCTCCATGCATCATACTGTTTTTTGCTCTCCAGGGGGCTGATGTCACGTCATGCTGTTGAACTGTGCCGAGAAGCAGCTGCCTGCACTGATCATACATGGTCTGTGTGCTTCACTAATCAACATCTCCTACCTTCCTATCCACGTCTTGCACATATTGGGTCAATCATACTCCTGATTAACTCTTTCCACAATATATTTTAGTATGTACCAGGTGATCTGTTTGCATTTTGGACAGTTTTCTGGGGACAGCAAACCTTCAGTTTATAATATCAATGACCATGTAGAGGCTACTATGGTTCCTCAAATTAGTGACTACAAATCAATGACTACTAACAGACTATATTTACTGTTCCTTTCAATGGACTTAAAAATTGTGACCCTACAGTGTCTCTAACATTGGCTATCAGCGTTTACCAGTATTTCTAATGATCTAACCCCCATTGATCAGTCGGTACAATTATGGAACCATAGCATTCTTTCAATTGTGTTGGGTACTGCAAGATACCGGGAATCATCTGTAGATGTGACTGTGCTTTAAATTAACTATATAAAGAGAAGGGATGCACACCAGTGACTATGCAAGGGAAATACATGTAAAGCAGAAACTGCTGTGTGAATACAGGCATGAAAAATCCAATAGCTATATGTGAAAATGAAAATATGACAATGGAATCTGCATTACTGCCATGAACTTAAGAATAAAGAGAAATTTAGCTATTGAATTGATCAATACAACAGAGCCCCAACACCTCGTCACGGTACTCTCTTACGTTGGGGTCCCTAGCTAATGTGTGTCCTCTCTTGCAGTTAAAAAACTTACCATGTATGGGAAGCTGAGACCCAGGCTATATATGTATGTGGATTGGCAATAGGTGTGGGTGAGGCCGGGTTCACAAACGAAAGACTATAAATCAATTAAGAAATAACGTCTGGAACACCATGCGAAGCCTGAACTGGGTGCAAAAACTCTAAAAAAAAAAAAAAAAAAAATCACTATATCAAGAGAAGGGATGCACACCAGTGACTATGCACGGGGAATACATGTAAAGCAGAAACTTAAGAATAAAGAGAAATTTAGCTATTGAATTGATCAATACAACAGAGCCCCACCCACACCTATTGCCAGTCCACATACATATATAGCCTGGGTCTCAGCTTCCCATACACGGTAAGTTTTTTAACTGCATGAGAGGACACACATTAGCTAGGGACCCCAACGTAAGAGAGTACAGTGACGAGGTGTTGGGGCTCTGTTGCATTGATCAATTCAATAGCTAAATTTCTCTTTATTCTTAAGTTCATGGCAGTAATTCAAATTACATTGTCATATTTTCATTTTCACATATAGCTATTGTATTTTTCATGCCACTATTCACACAGCAGTTTCTGCTATTACATGTATTCCCCTTGCATAGTCACTGGTGTGCATCCCTTCTCTTTATATAGTGAAGTTTTTTTAGGGTCTTTGCACCCAGTTCAGACTTAGAATGGTGTTCCAGACGTTATTTCTTAATTGTGCCTTAAATTAAGACTAGTGATGAGCGATCACTACTATGCTCAGGTGCTCGGTACTCATTAAGAGCAGTTGGATGCCCGGATGGGCGCAACTCGTGTGTCAAGTATAATGGAAGTCAATGGGCGACTCGAGCATTTTCCGGAAGATCTCCAGGAAAAATACTCAAGTCCCCCATTGACTCCCATTATACTTGGGTGCTCAAGTCACACCTATCCGAGCCTCTGACTTCTCTTAATAACAACCAAGCATGGTAGTGCTCACTCATCAGCAGTTACAACTTGTCCCATTCAGTAGTGATTTTCCTGCCTGTCTCTGCAGCAGGTGAATGCTATATTGTAGATAAAATACATAAATGAACCTGAAAATATAAATAACCATTGGTGTACAGGCAAAAACAAAAAAAATGCTAAATATTAATCATACTTTTAGCAAAAAAAGTAGCTTTTTCCTTTTTTTGGCAGACTTGAGAACAGTCCAAAAAACTTCAGTGCTGTGTGGGTTAAAATTCAGACAAGTAAATGAAGAGCTCCAGCTGCTTATATTCCCTCGGCCATCATTGTAATTCAGATTTCTTGTGCCAAGACAGATGAAAGATTTTAAGGGATCTTTGTTAAGAGCGGGTTATTCCACAGGTAGCGGACAGGACATCATTATTTTCACACATGGCTTCCAACAAGGGCTCTTGTGTGCTTGAAACTAAAGCTGTTGAGTAAAGTTACTGAGGCAAGTTAGTGTAACGGAAAGGTTTTTTCCCTCAGTCCTCTTCTCTTCCGAGGATGGCTTCCATTCATGTTTATACCTTTGAAACGGTAAACTGTTCTGTGAAACTTCACACTGTTGAAATCTGTTCACAGTGGCCTTGTCTACAGTAGGTCTCGGTGGAATTAGGTACGTGTATATAGAATATTCTACAGATAGACTGATACGGTTACTTGGTGAGCTTTCTTTTGGCTTCTGAGCCTTTAACTTAGATATTTTAGTGATTCCTGGCTGCTAAATTAACATAAATGAATCCGAATAATTACCAAAAATGTCAAGTTGTCAATGTCCTATTGACATATGGTTCGAGAAGTTTACATTTGCTTCATGTCCAACCTTCGTGCTAGTTTCGTTTGGATTTCTAATTAAAACGCAACCAACATTAATAATCTAATATATGCAAAGAGATCTAGTCATATTCATCTTTTTTTAATTCCTTTTGAGACTGCAAGTCTACCTCGCTTTACTTATGGAGCCATTTGCGTAGTATGTAGAAGAGAAACCTGTCATATGAAGTGTCGAAGCAAACCTTCTAAAGGGGGCTTTACACGCTACGATATCGTTAATGTTTTATCGTCGGGGTCACGTTGTTAGTGACGCAATCCGGCGTCATTAACGATATCGCAGCGTGTGACACTGACCAGCGACCTCAAAAATGGTGAAAATCGTTCACCATGGAGAGGTCGTCCCAAACTCAAAAATCGGTAAGGGTTGTTTATCCATGTTGTTCATCGCTCATGCGGCAGCACACATCGCTATGTGTGACACCACAGGAGCGAGGACCGTCTCCTTACCTGCCGCCGGCCCCAATGCGGAAGGAAGGAGGTGGGCGGGATGTTACGTCCTGCTCATCTCCGCCCCTCCGCTTTGATTGGCTGGCCGCTTAGTGACGTTGCGGTGACGTCGCTGTGATGCCGAACGTCCCTCCCCCTTGAAGGAGGGATTGTTCGGCAGTCACAATGACGCCGCCGACCAGGTAAGTACGTGTGACGCTGCGTTAGCGATAATGTTCGCTACGGCAGCAATCACAAACAATCGCATGCGCGACGGGGGCGGGTACATACACGTTCGATATCACTAGAAATTGCTAGCGATATCGCTACCGTGTAAAGCCCCCTTAAAGATTGTATATACAGATTGTTACCGGTGCCAGTGCAGGGTAACCAACTTGACTTTTTATTTTTTTCTGGACAGCTTTCAAAAAATCACAGACAGATCATATATTTTACAAATACATTGCAAAACCTCAATAAATCATGATATATGTCTACAGCTCATAATTATTATATGAAGACATCAGCCGCATTCACTGTAAAATATTGAGAATTACAGTCAAAATAATCTGTATAAGGTCCTTCAGCTTCAAAAAAATCATGGACGCCTTAATTTGTTTTACGGACAGGTAAAAAAATGCTCTATTTTTAGGGTCTGTCTTGGAATTTCTGGTCGGTTGGTATCTCAGTGCCAGGAGCTAGATCTATGGTGTCACTTTAGAATAGACATTCAGATAAGCTGGATTTATATTACTGGTCCTTTTTAGAAGTGGAAGCATTCCACTAGTTTAGAGTAAAGGTTTTTGTAAGGCTCTGTTCATACCCTATTATTACACTATTTGGCTTACACACTGCAAAAGCTCTCTGCACTTGCTAAATGTAACATAAGGCCCCATTGACCAGAATATGCTGAAAGACTACCGTTGTGGCTTACACCCAGATTGTATGAGCAGCATAAGTTTCTTTTAATTTTATGGAATAGAATAACGTGGGCTCCCATACACGTATATAGTAGCTTGCTATGAAGCCTTTTATTGGAGATATCAGTCAGATAATTCTCTCGACCTCCAATGGAAAAATAAAACGTAGTGTGTACAGAGCTTAATACAAAAAAATAGTACAGACATTCAAAAGTTATCTGAAAAATAAAAAAGTATGTCTAACTGATATTCAAGCATTTTTTTTTCTTTCTTCTAACCGTGGCCATATACGTTGGACAGAAGGGGGTTGGTGGTTGAACAACCGGTAAAATAATGATGGCCTGGTAACCAGTTGTCCTGCTGATGGAGCTATACACATTCCAGTACGTATTAGCTGTACCAGATATTTTTGAAAACGTTCTTTGATAAAGATTAGTCTAGTAATGAAAATTTTAAACATCAACCAATGTTAGGTTGACTTATGCAATCAATGGTTCAATTTCAACTGTTGTATCGTATCAATTGTTTTGGTTGAAATTGACTGCCTTGATTAAGTTTTGATTGATGTTTATGGTCACCCGAATGGCTCTCAAGTGCATTAGACTAATTTCGCCCGAACCTGCCAATACCCATGCTATTGGCCATCCATCTAATGTGTGAAGGGCCCCAAACTCCCATGATAGATGGTGTTTGGTGAGAGACGTATCCAGTCTGTTGAGTTTCCAACACCCAATTCTTTAGTGTTTTCCCAAATCTAAGCTGATGCCAGAGGAGTCTGTCAATGGCTCTCTCGTAGAGAACACAAGAGAGAGTCCTGTGTTAGGAGAAACCGGGAAGGATGACTGTCGGCCAAACTATTGTTTGGCCAACAACTATTTAACGTATTGTACACCATATGTACTATGCAAATTTGATTTGTGCCTGTGAATCCTTGTTAAGATAATTTATCCAAGAGGTGGGAAAATGGTGTATACAGTAAATTTATGTTTGGTTTCCATCTTCTGTTGTGGAAACATTTTGTAAAATGGTCGATGGATGTGCTGGGAGCTGTTGTATTTTAGTTCAGGATTTCTTCATTGGGGTTAACAATTTGGATTGTCTATATTACTGATATGCTTAATCTGGATTTTGGTGTATCTGGTGAAGAAGTGGGAACCTAGAAGAGAAGGATGATCTCTTGAAGCAAAGTAGGCTGATTCACAATTGTCAATCAAAGTTTTTGAGACAGACGCCACTGGCATTCCATAGCATTAGGAAGTGAAAATTACAGCCAGCGGCATAATCCTCTGTGGACCACAGGATGACTGAACATTTCTGGGATTTATGACATTCCTCCCCCAGGCTGTGTGGCATGACAACATCAGTCTACACTGGCTGGAAGAAACATTTGCTTACATTATTTTAGTTGTGAAAAGAAAGTTGATTCCTATGCCAAATTAAACTTTCCAATACCAGAGTTTGTATTCTGGTTTGTATATGAAAACCCCTTGACTCCAAACATGTGACTGGTGTTGTATGAAGTGCTGATCCGTTAACTGTGATGAACTTTGCAACCAAAGTGTTCCTTTTGATAGAAAATATAATTATGGTGTGGACGTCTTAAGAGTTATTCATGGTCTTTGCTACTTTATTACAACTTTATAAGTATCGCTTTGTGTATCTCTGTAGTCATAATGGTTGGGTACAGATGGTCTTATCTGTAAAATATTTGTAAAACCTTAAATAATCTCTCAACGGGTTTTTGTTATGTAATCTGAAATCAGCATGATGTAGTAGCAAAGGCCCTAATTCTAGCAATGTGTAACTAACTAGGCTGTGTTTTGCTGTTTCAATAAGGTCAGTGTTTTATCAGCAGGAGATTATCAATACCGGACAAGCTGTCCTCTTGTCTCCTAGTCCAACCATGTCCCTGCACCAACGATTGAGAGCTTTCTTTTAATGTATATTGTACACAGAAAGCTGCCAATCAGTGCTGTAGGTGGGGATTCACACAGCTCAGCATTTCGAGCTCTGCTAGATCTGCAGCAGAGAAAACTTATTTTATTACAACTCAAGCACCCAGAAAACTACTTACATAATAAAGTGCTGGAATCAGGATGTCTACATCAAGTTGGCGTCAAATAACATAGCAAAAACCTGCTGACAAATTTCCTTTCATAGGGATATCTCACAAACTATTTTATAGAAAATCAAACAGAAAAGGAAATTTACTAAAGTTTTTAATCTAAAACGTGTTACAGAATATTTCCTCTGAAAATATATTAAAAAAGTTGTTAGGACCTTTCAACAAGTCACACCCTTCTACTACGTTCATGTTATTAAGTGTGCTTTTAATGCTGCATTTTGATGTCTTAAAGGTTATGATTGTTGTTAGCCAAATGATGGTTCAGCCTACAGTTATCTAGAACAACTCATCCATACATAAGACTCGCTCGGTCAAGCCCCAGGGCCCTTCATGCACGTTACACTGCCAGACGAATCCCTTGATATCTGTGGGTTTGGACAACGTTGGCCTAATTTATATGAGGTCCTCTGGAATAACTTTATATCACTTCCTGCCTCATTTCTTTGACTCATATATTCCTGTCTGTGTGTACAGGGGGTGTCTGATATCTCACTGCCAACTATTACAACTATCCTTGGTGTGAATTTGTGGCACTCACATAATAGGTGGTCACTTTCCTTTCCCCACTCAGAGTAGTCCCCAGATTAATTGAGAATTCAACTACAACCCTATCTAAAAGCCCTGTAAAAGATGAATGTACATAAAGTTGTGTTCACACTATGATCCCCTGTAATGGCTGAGATTTCAAGAGGATGAAAGTAGACATTAAAGTGCTATATTTTTACAGTCACTTTATGTGCTGTACTTCAGAAGAACACTGAGAGAAGTACCGGTAGATGAGAATCTGGTCAATAAGTGACTGCAAATTGCACTTGTGCTAACGTGACAGCGCAGTCAAGCTGGGAATAAGGGTTCATTGCACATTGTCACAATTTAGCTGCTAGAGTCACACAGAGATTGCAGAAATTTGTCTAGAACCTAATAAAACTCTTTTAACATACTCTATTGACAGTGGGTTTTGTTGGTTGCTGTGTTTTTGATTACAAGTATAGTCCTGTAAATTGTGTTAATTTTGCTATCACGAAAAACAAGAGACCTTCTAAAACGAAAGGCTTTCATATGCAGAATGAAGTTGACCAAACACGCTGATTTCTGACCATCTAACATGGATAAAGGTCTTCCGACTGTCCACCAACAGATGATGTTGGCTGATCCTTTCGTATGTCACACAAATAAGCCACTGTTAGAAGACTCTGGCACTCTCATAAAGAACACAGGAGCACTCGACCGAAGAAAGCATTCTCGTGTATCGGTATCTGGGAGTTGGGATAGATAACGGTTGACCAAAACTAAAATTTGGCCAATCACGAATTTGATTGGACATTTTTAGAATTCTCAATGTTTCAATCAACATTAGACCTTTTGGAGAATCTCTCCCTGATGTGAATTGTGCAACCATTGGGAAAAGTGACCTTAACCTTATATTCAATTCTATTTTTATACTTAACTTCTAACTGATCGTAATTGTACATATGAGTATATTTAATCTCGAAAAAATTGACGGCACAACCTCTGAAAAGACAAAAGCTTGCTCATTCTTTATTAGAAATCCATTAAAAGATTTTCAGATAATCAGCTATAGCGGGGCAATCTTTACATGTCCCAAAATAATTGTTTACAGTGACTAGAGATGAGTGACCCTGATGTTCGAGGTTCGAACGCAGGCTACAAAAAGCAGAGTTCGCGTTCGACGTTCGAGCAAGTTCCGAGTGCAAACCACTCAAGTGAGCAGCGCTGTGCTTGGGTATGATTGATGTTCAGCCCTGTGCTGTGTTTAAACTGCGCACATTTGGGGTGAAATCAGCATGATCAAATTTAATGTGCACACACACACAAAAAAAAAATAAATTGAGAAACCTCACCCATCCTCCCCTGGAACTGTTCCGCCTATGGCTGGCAGCATCTGGGTGGAGCCACAAACTGCCCAATTACTGCCTTCCATTGAAGTTCGAATCAAGTTGGGGTCACAAACCGAACTTTTTTAAGGTTCGACTGTACCTGCTGAACCGAACCTCCAAAGGTTCGCTCATCTCTAACAGGGACAGTAATTTGCAATTTTAATAAATTGAATCAATGGCTTACATATGATGTTGGTAAACAATCTACAAAAAAGAAGAGGACTAAACAGTTTTTATATTGGGTTGTAATGGTGTGGGCAAGTACCAGCTGCTGTAACAACCATGTCATCTATGGCGGCACTATATAAGAAAATGTGAATATTAGGAAAAGTTACTGCTAAAAAAGCAATATTTTTTACCTTTTTTTAATTTGAAACCATTACTTTATTAAACCCTAAACAATACTGTTTAGATATTTCTATATTAACTGAAAGTTCCAAAATACTATGAAGTATGTATACATATATTTAACAATGTATTGAATTTATATATTAAATTGTGAAAAACACCAAAAAAAGTCACAAAGGCACCAAAACATAAATAGCCAAAGTTAACTGAGATAAGCTGTAAAATATAACCTATAGACCAGCAAAAGGAAAGCAGAGGTAGGAAAAATATCTCCAAAAGTATAAATATATTTTACTGAAATATATGCAAATATTTGTATTATAACATAAGACAAGGTCTATGTGAAAAAGAGATGGGAATAGGCAAACATCAAAAGCAAAAAAAGTCTACATGAAATAAAGCTATATAGACTGATGGCAGTATGCACATACATACAGTATGCCCCCAATAAATTAAGTACAGGTAAAAAGTCATAATAGAAGCATAGTGGAATATATAAGGCATTAATAAGATGTCATTTATATGCGTATAAGTATCCACTAAGTATTGGAGCATGGATGGAGTTATCCAGGAAAAATAGTCATAAAATATACTAAACTAAAGGGTCCATAGCATACAAGTAGATTTAACTACAAATTGCATCCAAAGACAATGGAAAGATCACTGAACTGATCCTTTATTGCTCTGTACAGCAAAGTAATAGATATGTGCCCCCTCGCCCCAACCCGCGTTTCACCCTATCTTTGCCAGGGGGCTCAGGAGGCATGTCTCTTTTTCATAGATACCAGGTCTTATTTGCCAACCTTTGTATTTAAATGTATTTTAATAAAAAATATTTATACCTTTTGAATTTTTTGTCCACCTTTTTCCTGGTATATACACTACTCACAAAAACCTTAGGGATATTTGGCTATTGGGAGAAATTTATGTAAAAAGTTCACACTATAGTGATATCTTATCATGAAAGTAGGACATTTAAGTAGAAGCATGTAATGGTGATTGCCTTATTTTGAACAATTTATTCAAACTAAAGCCAGCAACAGTGGTGGGTATACCCGTCCCCAAAAAATATTCGTGTCATGTGGCTTTGAGCATAAATTACAATTGCCAATGATGTATCGTGCTGTTCACAAGTGGAGTTATTGTCTGCTGAGGCATGGCATCCCACTCTCTTTGCAGGGTGGCCCTCAGGTCAGTGATATTTTGGGATTCAGAGTTACGAGCCTCTACATGGCAACTCAGCTGATTCCATCATTTTTTATGGGATTCGCGTCTGGAGAAAGTGCAGGCCACTCCATTTGAGCTTGATGAACTGGAGCATTGTCATAAATGAAGGTGAGATTAGGCCTGTGTTGTTCATGCATAGACACAATCACTGGATTAATGCTGGTTACTAAAGGAGTAGGAGCTTGTCACTGTACCATTCACAAAGTGTAGGGCAGTTCTGTAGTGACTAGATACGCCTGCCCTGACTGCACCAACTAGATACGCCTGCCCTGACTGCACCAACTAGATACGCCTGCCCTGACTGCACCAACTAGATACGCCTGCCCTGACTGCACCAACTAGATACGCCTGCCCTGACTGCACCAACTAGATACGCCTGCCCTGACTGCACCAACTAGATACGCCTGCCCTGACTGCACCAACTAGATACGCCTGCCCTGACTGCACCAACTAGATACGCCTGCCCTGACTGCACCAACTAGATACGCCTGCCCTGACTGCACCAACTAGATACGCCTGCCCTGACTGCACCAACTAGATACGCCTGCCCTGACTGCACCAACTAGATACGCCTGCCCTGACTGCACCAACTAGATACGCCTGCCCTGACTGCACCAACTAGATACGCCTGCCCTGACTGCACCAACTAGATACGCCTGCCCTGACTGCACCAACTAGATACGCCTGCCCTGACTGCACCAACTAGATACGCCTGCCCTGACTGCACCAACTAGATACGCCTGCCCTGACTGCACCAACTAGATACGCCTGCCCTGACTTCATCAACTAGACACGCCTGCCCTGACTGCATCAACTAGATACGCCTGCCCTGACTGCACCAACTAGATACGCCTGCCCTGACTGCACCAACTAGATACGCCTGCCCTGACTGCACCAACTAGATACGCCTGCCCTGACTGCACCAACTAGATACGCCTGCCCTGACTGCACCAACTAGATACGCCTGCCCTGACTGCACCAACTAGATACGCCTGCCCTGACTGCACCAACTAGATACGCCTGCCCTGACTGCACCACCAACACCAAAGCCTCATCTGGTGACAACAGTGGCTGATGTATAGCGCTCTCCTTGATGTTTCCAACATTGTTGGCGGTCATCATTTCTGCTCAGCGTCAATCGACTTAATCCATGAACGGCATTGAGGCCCACTGGTCCCTCGTCCAGCAAGATAATGACACCTGTGTCTGGTGGTGTGATCAGGTACCCTTGCAGGTCATCTATCAAGCAAACCATGCTGATGTAAACTGTTTTGAATGGTCTAACATGAAACTTGGGTGCCTCTCACATCTGAGAGGTGCTGTTGATCATTTGGTAGGTGTTGTCTTGGTCTCATGATGTCAAAATGTGAACATCATGATGAGGAGGAATGTTTAAGTACCAATTCTAAGCGAACCTCGTACATTTTTGGGTGATTTATGGGTCAAACACCTGTTGAGAATTTTGCCATTTAGCTCCGAAATCGAGAACAGCAAGTTGTGCAAAAAGTACTGAAACATTGAGCAGTTGGTCAAGTGTATTCAAAAGTTCAGAGAAGGTCACAATAAGTTCACACGAAAAGGTTCGAGAGAATTTTAGGATCTTCCAATGCCAAATAACCCTAACTTATTAAGTGTAAAAATGTTTGTGCTAGCTTGCAGGGCTTGTCACAATATCTGTCCTCTTTGTAGGGTTTTTATCTGGTTGTTCTGGACCCTTTATCAGACATTTTATTGTCTATTTTATGGATGTTGAGTCGTCAAATAGAGTAGGGTTAACTCCAGGTCAGCCGCGGTGTCTTTTTCTGTGGCACCAAGACTGCCGTCTGTCTGCGAACCTTTTATATTGTTGTGTAATATTTGTTGCATGCCTGGTTTCTTATACAATTATTTTGCTTGCCCCACCACTTTTCGGAGTATTATGTGGTTGTTAAATCCCAATAAACAGCATAAACCACAACCCCATATTCCTAGTGGATTCAGGTTTATAAAATGCTAAATGTTACTTTAATATGTCCCAGGAGACATTATGTTTTTCTTCCTAATGTTAAAATATGCCTATCTCGGGGGCTATGACTGATGGGGGAGAGTTTTGCGTATATGCACTCACTGATAAGTCTGCCGTATGTATATGCAATTTTAGATTGCATTATGTTTTTCTGTGTAATAGGATTTTTTTTTGTAAAAGTGCTTTAAAAGTCTTAGATATGGGGGATTTATTATCGAAGTTGATGTTGAAGAGGTTTATAATAACATTTCATAGTTAAATACACCATAAATGACATAAAAATGACATGGGAATGGGAAGATTGTGCTTTTAGGGGTCGTAATCACGGATTCTATATATATGACATAGTTGAAAATGTTAAAGTTCCTTAAATATAAGTAATCTGCGTTACGAGAAATGTTCTCATACAGTTGAATCGCTCTCGCTCGCAGCGTGGAGCAGGTAACGGAGAAGGATTTACTGCGACGGTGGCTTATTTCTAATATTTTTTTAAGTCTCCTTTTCATGGAAGGAGCAGCAATTACTGCCCTCACATTAATGTTTAATAACCTGCTCTCAAACATTATAAATTTGCTTTACGTTTTACATGTTCTCCTGACTAGAGTAATAAGGCTATGACAGGTGATATAATACATAGTATATTTCATTACCTGTCACTATGCAATATTAAAAGAAAAGTAGGTCGTTTATATTTAAGTATCCAGTGTCGTCTGCTGTCATAAAATGAACTTCATTCCTGCAGGACATATAAATGTGATTTATGGATCTGCTTTCTACTGTCCATAAACATTCTCTTTGTAAAATGATTCAGCTCCAGAAATAAATAGCATTATCTGCAGCACTATTATTGGTGTCCGACGCACCAGAAACCTATTTAACTCCGTGTATCATCACTAACCCGAATCACTCCATGGCTCATGTACTAATCTTTACACTAATGATTGTTACATTGAGCCCATTCTATGTTAACAAGTTTTTACTTTAATTTATTCATCGCTAAAACATGCATCATGCATAGCAAATTATTATTATTATTTATTATTCTAGCGCCATCAATTCCATGGCGCTTTACATGTGAAAGGGGTGTACATGATAGGGACAAGTACAATAATCATAAACAATACAAGGCACAGACAGGTACAGGAGGAGAGAGGTCCCTCCTGTACCTGTCTGCAAATCAATGAAGGAGGAAACATGTAGGTGTAATAGTGTGTTAGTATCAATGTGCCGCGAGAAGACAAAACCAAGGAGGATTTGGCCATGGTAGAAATGGATTAGGATTTTGTATGGAGGGTTGGAGATAAATGACTATTAACATATGGTCACAAAAATTAGTTTGATTTTTATCCAGAAACTTGGGATAAGTTTTTTTTCTCACTTTTCATCCACAAAAAGTGTTTTGTTTTTGAATTTATACATGAGTTTTGAGAGTTTCATATGTTATAGAATTGCAATGTATCCATAAAAATCAGACGCCATACTGTGGAATTCAATTTTTTTTCTCACTCCCATTGACGTGACTTAGTGAATCTCATCCTATTTCGGATTAAAATTGCATCATGGTTTCAGTGAAAAAAAAAATGTTATCTCCACTGCCCCATTTAATAACATTGGTCCAAGTGCTGCCCATTTTTTTCCACACACAGCACTCGGACCAAAAATATGGTTGTGTAAACCTGGCCTAAAGCGGGCTTTACACGCTGTGATATCGTTAGTAAATTATCGTCGGGGTCACGGTGTTTGTGACGCACATCTGGCTTCATTAACAAGATTGCAGTGTGTGATACCTACGAGCGACCTTAAACGATTGCAAAATAGGTCAAAATCGTTTGCCGCGGAGAGGTCGTCCTGAAACCAAAAATCGTCTGCTTATTAGCGATGTTGTTCCTCGTTCCTGCGGCACTACACATCGCTGTGTGTGACACCGCAGGAGCGACAAACATCTCCTTACCTGCATCCCGCCATCAATGCAGAAGGAAGGAGGTGGGCGGGATCTTACGTCCCGCTCATCTCCACCCCACCGCTTCTATTGGACGGCTGCCATGTGACGTCGCTAAGAAAGGAGGCGGTTCGAGGGCCAGAGCGACGTTGCACGGCAGGTAAGTCCGTGTGTCGGGGACTAATGAGGTTGTGCGCCACGGGCAGCGATTTGCCCGTGTCGCACAACCGACGGGGGTGGGTACGATCGCTTGCGATTTTGCTAGCGAGATCGCAGTGTGTAAAGTACCCTTTTGTCTAATCTTGAAAGACAATGTTACAGTCGCTTAAAATTAGCTGTTATTGTTCGCATTAGACTAAGGTCCTCGATATTGACGGATTCAACTGATAGTCAAATTAGGATGGGGAGTCTCCCCCCAACAGATGAGGTTGGGTAACAGAAGCATACTGCCTGTCCAATTTTGAACTGCTGATCCTTTTGTTCTTTTAAGATGTAACCCGAAAATGTCTGACAGTGGATCCCTTATGGAGAACACAAAAGCACTTGATAAAGCAAGGGCTCCTGTGTTTGGCAGAGTTGGGTGAGATAGCCGGCAGCTGAACAAACATTTGGCCACATACCTTCTAAGAGTGTACACTGACAAGCAAAAGAGTAAAGGCCCAGTCACACACAACGACTTACCAGCGATCCCGAAAATGATGCGACCTGATAGGGATTGCTGGTAAGTCGCTAGGAGGTCGCTGGTGAGATGTCACACAGTCAGACCTTACCAACGATGCAGGAATGATACAGGTCGCAGAAGCGACCTGTATAACGATCTCAGCAGTCACTGTGACCCTGTCACACAGTGTCAAACACAGCGATGTGTGCTGCCCAGCAGGACATCGCCTTTGAAGAAAATGGTCTGGACCATTCTGCAACGACTAGAGATCTCACAGCAGGGGCCTGATCGCTGGTAGGTGTCACACATAACGAGATCGCTAACGGGATCGCTACTGCGTCACAAAAACCGTGACTCAGCAGCGATCTCGCTAGAGATCTCGTTATGTGTGACGGTACCTTTACAATGTTTTGAACCTTTATCTCCCCATCCACTGCAGCTTTGATCAATCCATGTTTTCTCCTTTTAAATTAATAGCACCTATATTCAGCTCTGATGCGGGTGCCTTTTCAGCAGTGTCTCCCTCGATTGTTAACCAGTAGTTAATCAGCAGTTACTTCACTCTCCCCGCCTTCGGACAAATCACTTACATCCAGAAGAAGTGAAGCTGCTGCTCGCTTTTCCTCCAAATGTATGTGATGCGTTCGAAGTTGGAAAGAGTGAAGCGACCGCTGACTGGCATCTGAGATCGCCTGATGTTACACTATTTCGTGAACGCGGGAGAAACATTGCCGACACCACTGGAGAGGTGCCAACATCAGAGGTGAGTATAAGTGTTATTATTTTTAAACAAGTAAAATATATCTTTGTACCGTGTTAGCCAGTAGAGATAAAAAAATTGTTTAAAAGAACTGAAGTCCTCAGTGGTTGATACCTTTTAATGGCTAACTGAAAAGATGGTAATAATTGCAAGCTTTCGAGACTACTCAGGTCTCTTCATCAGGCTCAGTATAACACAAAATCTGAAGAGTCACATATTTATACACAACAGGACTTAGAATAGTGCAGTAAAAAAAAAAAAAAAAAAATCAAGTTATATGAAACAGATAGATAGATAGATATATATATATATATATATATATATATATATATATATATATATATAGGAAGAAACAGATTGAAAAGTGGTTGTCTGTGTAGTGGACAACCACTTTAATTAAAACATATTGAAAAGTAGCTTTATTTTTCACTTTGGATTCATTGAGACAATTAAAAAAAGGAATAGTTACGGTTTATTCAATCTAGTTAGGGAAATTATTTTCTGTAGCAGATCAGTTGTCTACTAAAATACCGTGTTTCCCCGAAAATAAGCCTTAGGCCGGGGCCACACGGGGCACTAGTGGGTTGCTCGCATGACACTCGGCTCGCACTGGCAGCACAGCAGGAGCCGAGTGTCATTCTAGTATCCATGCGACTGTGGTCCAACTGTGCGAGCAGACCTCAGCTGCAAGGGGGCGGGCCGGCACAGAGGAGGGGCGGGTCGGCACTGAGGAGGGAAGGGAGGATTTATCTCCCTCTCTCCTCCATTACTGGCTATTGCGATTCTCGCTCTGCACGCGCGGTACACCGGTGTACTCTGAGTGCAGTGCGATTTTTCTCTCGCCCCATTCACTTGAATGGGTGCGAGAGAAAAGAGTCTTGCATTACAATCGCAACAAGCTGCGATTGTTTTTTCGGTCCGATTAGGGCTGAGAATATAATCGCTCATGTGTGGCTGACACACAGACTAGAATTGGTCCGAGTGGAATGCAATGTTTTATCACACTTTACTCGCACCGGTTTTCTCGCCGTGTGGCTTATGCCTTAGCATGATTTTACAGGATTTTTGGACTATGTTTGAAATATAAGCCCTATTTAAAAAATAAGCCCTAGATACAGTCAGAGTCGGCGTTAAGGGGCGTCAAACTGCACAATTTCTCAGGACCCCACTCTCTTAGGGAGCCTGGTAATAGTATAAGATCCGGTCTTATTTTCTGGAAAAAACGGTTGCAACGATGTATTAAGATCAGACTTGTCCAGTGGGGCACAGAGAAAATATTGGGTTTGGAGGTTAACAGTGGATGGGAGAGCTTTGATCGTTTCCTTGGGTGATTATTCTCTTGCTATATAGTACTACTAATATAGGCGTCCATATGAATGCTCGGCCAGTAGGCCGCATGAGTCGCTCTGTCAGCAGCTTATCCAGTTGCAGAACTACCAGGATCAGGCTCTTGAATTCAGGCGGTCTTATTCTTTTCTCCCCCAGCATAATTCCTCAGTGAGGGGTCGGCAGGCCGTACACAACTACCGAATGCTGTGGGTACAGACTAATTTGATCCACCAGTCCTCTGTAAAAATAAATGAAAGCTTGTGCATCCAGCTCTAGTAAACTTGAAAGTCTACACACCACACTCATTTTAAGTTTTATTTTTTTTTTGTGCTGCAAAATTCTAAAAATAATATATCATGAAATGTAACCTTTACTGTGTTTTTGTATTTTACAGCAAAGCTTAGAAAGCAACCTCACCAGCCTCATCAAAAGGAACACTGAGATGGAAATGCTCTTAGCCAAGCTTATTCAGACATGCCAGCATGTGGAGGTGAGTGCAGATATCAATTCAATTATATATGTGTCATTATAGCCATAGTAATAAGAAATACACCCAACTGGGGATTAATACAACTTTCTTTTTGAAGAATGATTTAGATCCTGGCAAGACAGAGGATTTGGCTTGTTGGTTCATGAAGTTTTATTATTTGTGTTGTTGGAAGTCACCACTTAAAGGTGATGTACGAGGCTCCGGCTGTGCAGTAACTTTGCTTGGAAACATCGAGCTTCAGACAGATTTCATAAATAAAAAATAAGTGCGATGTGTTGTCGGCAACGTCTGTGCGACTGGTTTAGCCTTTAGATCAAGTTGTGAAAAAAACCTGCCAAATCAATCAGGTCACAAGCCAATCGCAATAATATGCAACATCAGTCTGTGATGGCAAAGATACGTGCAGCCAACATCCAAAGTGGAGTAGTTTTCGGATTTTTGGTAGCTGTCTACTCCCTGACTCTTGGTGCATTGCGACCACATTGACCAATAGATACATTGCCACTAGTGATGGGCAAACATGTTCGCCACAGCTTGTTTCTCCATCGACCATGTGAGTTTGAAAATACTCGGGTTTACCATTGACTTACATTATGCTCGGTACTCAAGTTGCGTCGGTACAATCCAATGCTGAATCAAGTAACGATGAGTCCCGAAGACGTTCGCCCAACACTAATTGTACATTGCAATAATCATGTCAATATAAAGCCTTCTTATTGGAATAGAAAAGATCTCTGATTATGTTTTCGAAAGAGAACTATTTTTGCGCTAGTTTTTATCTTTCCTTTGCTTACACCTGCAATACCAGATACAGACCATGGACAAGAGTGGCACTGTTTATGTTTGGAGTTACCAACCCTTCTTACATTATCTTGCTACCTTTTTAGGTCACGTTTTCACATTGAGTATTTTGCGAATTTTTGTCTCAGTATTTGTAAGCCAAAACCAGGAGTGGGTGATAAATAGAGAAATGGTGCCTGTGTTTCTATGATACTTTTTCTCTGATTGTTCCACTTTTGGTTTTGGCTACAAATACTGAGGTAAAATACTAACCAAATACTTAAAGTGTGCACGTGGCCTTAGGTTTGGTCTACACAAAAAAAATTGTAGCGTAGCTAATTTTAGCGGTCACCCTTACACTAGACATGTAGCTTATGCTCATATGTCTATACAACTCTCAATTTTGTCACGTTTACTTGCGTTTTTGAAAAAAGTGAAAACTGCTGCAAAAGTCTTAAAGATTACACATATGGCATCTTAGCAAAAATGTAGCAGGGCTCAAAAGAGGTGGAAAAAAAACTGCGTCAGCATGTGATTTCAGAGATCTTTTATTTTAATCTCATTGATTATGCTGGTATTGTAAAAATGCTGCTCAGTTTATGCACCAAAAATATGCGTAAAAAAAAATGAGCAAAACCACTATGTGTGAACATTCTCTTAAAGAGGTTATCCTCTACTTTTACATTGATGGCCTATCCTTAGGATAGGTCATCCATGTTTGATTGGCCATGTTTCGACACCCCGCACCCCCGACACCCCGCACCCCCACCGATCAACTGGCCTCTGTCCCGGCGGCGGCAGGCAGTCAGAAATGCTCAGTTCTGGAGCTGCTCCATCTTCTGATAGTGGCCACGGTCGGGTAGTGCACATACGTTACTTATTCAGATCAATAAGAGGCGGATGTGCAGTATCCAGCCACAGCCACTATCAGAAGACCAAGCATCTCTGGAACTGAGCATTTTCAGCTGTCTGCTGCCGCCGCCAGGACCGGGAACAGCTGATTGGCTGGGGTGCGGGGTGTCAGACCCTGGCCGATCAGACATTGATGACCTATTCTATGGATAGGCCACCAGTGTAAAAGTAGTAGACAACCCTTTTAAGAAATGCATTGAGTTTCTCTCTCTACAGGGAATCTCACAGCAGAGTCACAGGAATCAGACATTGGCTCCTCTATTTGTTGAGTTAGTTTCACATTGAAACGCACTGACATTTTAAAGATCGTCCGGGTGTGATGCAGCTAGAATGACTAGTCCAAGAGTTGTATCCCTGATGGCTTGTCTCCGCCTTTCTCCCCTTGACTGACAGACCTTTACCTTTACACACATATAAAGAAAGACCTATGAAACATCCATAGCTTCAATACCAAATGCGGTTTCTGATTCACACTGCCCTTGGTTCCGGCAGCACAAATCGGCCATCATGAACCCTAAAAGGACCACATTTTGTGCAGTCTTTTGCAGGTCTATAGATTCCCTCCTGGCATTACATAAAATCCGCTAAACACATTTAAACCATAATATTCAAACGCTTTGGATCATGTCCGCTATTTCCTGTTGATGGTGACTGCACGGGTTTAAGAGTGGTTCCAATCTAAGCAACGTCCCAAACATGCTTCTTCCATTTACTACACAATGTATACATATTGTAAGCTGCGGAAATTGGTTCCTCCTTGGGATTACTTTCATCAGCTGTGTTCCTTAATGATTTTTATTCCGTACGTTTAAACTTATGATGATTACGGAACACTTGGCTTCTTGTACATCTGCTTTTACTTTCCTGACAGGCTATCACAGAAATATAATTGAAACATCAAAATTTGAGAACATCACATTTTCTCTGCAGCAAAGTGTTTAGAGTACGGGGTACTTTGATGTGGTTATGTCTGGCACCTGCCCCCCCTTTCTTTTTGCATCTTTAGAAATAGTTACTGATGCTATCTAATGAGAAGCTTGACAGAACCTGATCAAAGTAGAGACACTGAGCTCTCGTATTATCTGACATGTGGAATTGTCAGCGTTTTCACAGGGAATCAGTATCAGAGCCACACGAAATGGCTGTTAATATCACACAACCCTGCGTATTGCTTAGCCGCATGGCTCAAAATGGATTTACTATGCCAGTGCTGCCAGGATGGATAAAGTCCAACTCCTGTCATAAAGTCATCACTCAGACACTGGAGCCCCACTCATCGAAAACTAAACTCAGGTATTCCATGTGTGTCTGAACACAGGAGTCTATAGTAAAGTCTGCTTTTATTTTCTTTCATCTGTCATATATTAAATGCATTGTATTGTAAAGCTGATTGTTGCTTTTGACAGCCATTCATAGCGGAGACTTCAAAGAGAAAGGAGGCGTTCACTTCTAAAGAGCAGCAATGCTGTAAGTTTCAGTATACATTACATATGTGGAAATCTTCAAACTCCAGACACAGATTAGGGAACCCCATTTGGTTGCAGGCTGCATACCTTTTTTTTTTTGTAAAGAGCAAAACTTCAAAGTGTCTTGTCCATTTTATCCGGTCACGTGTTAATGGTGCTTTTTATTACTTTATTGTATTTGAAGAGCGCCAAGTTAGTAGTTAGCAAGCATGGTGAGGAGGAATGACTGCCCAGAAATGGTGACTCTTCATCTACTATGGGGTTTGCAGGAATGAGTTTATATAGGGGCCTAGAGCCCCAACTCACAATGAAGAGCAGGGCTAGAGGTGCAATGAGAGAAGGGAACAGGGAAGGGCTGCATGTGCTATTTATTTGATATAATAGCACAAAGTTAAGTGCTTAAATACAATGGAAGCCTGATTAAGCAATAGCTAGTGTAAACAAAGCCTTAGATGCAACAGTAACCAGGTTTATCCTATATAAATCATAACCACTATTTTTAGTACTTTTTAGTGTTCCTGCAAACCCTTGATATGAGCCTGGCAGCCCACATATCCCTAAAAACCATGATTCACATAGATGATGTCTCCTCATGTATATGCAGGTCTTGTTCAGCCCTCGGCCCCGTGCAGGTCTTGTTCAGCCCTCGGCCCCATGCAGGACTTGTTCAGCCCTCGGCCCCGTGCAGGTCTTGTTCAGCCCTCGGCCCCGTGCAGGTCTTGTTCAGCCCTCAGCCCCGTGCAGGTCTTGTTCAGCCCTCGGCCCCGTGCAGGTCTTGTTCAGCCCTCGGCCCCGTGCAGGTCTTGTTCAGCCCTCGGCCCCGTGCAGGTCTTGTTCAGCCCTCGGCCCCGTGCAGGTCTTGTTCAGCCCTCGGCCCCGTGCAGGTCTTGTTCAGCCCTCGGCCCCGTGCAGGTCTTGTTCAGCCCTCGGCCCCGTGCAGGTCTTTTTCCATACAGAAGAGTTGAACAGGCTGTGTGGATGACTCAAGAGATGTGATCCATGTCAATCAAAGTTGTAGAGGCAGTGATTGTTAGCGCAGAGACATTGCCAAGCATGGTCTAGAGATGCCCATTTGATTTTTGTGCGCCGATTAGCATTCAGGTATTCGAGGGCAGCAGGTCTTATTTATGGGTTGCATAAATTCTAATAATGTGGGCTAAACAGTGGTATATTTGTTTTATATAAGCTTCCTTCTAAAGGGGTTTTGTCCCATAAATGACTATCTATCCAAAGTAAAGATTATACATCTATAAATGTTGGGTCTTCAGCAGCTAATAGTCTCAGCAATTCAGAGAACTGTGAATACAACAGTAGTAAAAATGTAAATGACAATTACGCTTTAAAGTTGAGGAACTTGACATCAAGTTCTCATCTATGTATGTTTGTAAAAAGAAAACCGCGAAAAATACTCATAGTATATTCCTTTCTTTTTAATATTTCCACATGGCAGACTTTGTGCTTCTTCTATTCAATTTTATGGTATAGTTGATTTGAAGGTATTTCGAAGTATGAATCCTATGCTAACTAGCTATTATAACTATTCTGTTTACCCACAGAATAGTAATGACAGCTAAAATAATCCCACTGTTAGAAAAGCATCCATGGGAAAAAGATCACCCTGTGACCTCACTAATTTAAAAGTGATTTATACACTCTTTTTCTATGTTTTCCTATAGGGAATAAGCAATGGGATTTTCTATAATGATCGCAATTTTTCATTGGTCTAGTGTTTTTAGGATCTTTTTTGTCACATGAAACTTTAATATGGCACCACCAGGGCAATAATACTTATAGGTTGTCCTCAAGATAGGCCATCAGTATCTGATTGGTGGGACGCGACACCCGGTACCCCGGCCGGACAGCTGTTACTGGCAATAGGTGAAGCTCTCGGATGCTGCCGGAACATATCAGCGCTATCATTTCTATAGTACGGCAGTTCTACCCTCTATTCAAATGAGATAACAGCTGATCGGCGATTGAGAAGGGGTGGGTCACACTTCTACTGATCAGATATTGATGGCCAATCCCATTGATAGGTGCCCAACACCTTCAATAATTCTGTTTTGTATTATTATGGACTGTCTACCTTTTAACTAATTTTAACGCTGTTCGGCTACACAATTATTTTTTAAACGTAAACCAATAAGTAATTGTAATATTGACTTGATTCTTCTCTCCCCATTCGTCTTTCTTCTTTCTGCTCTACAATGGCTGCTTTCCCTTTAAAATTATAACAGCTTTTAGTCTGCTGGAAAGGCCTTCTGCATGACTTTGGACTGTGTTTGTGGGACTTTGGGTCTATTCCTCCAGAGAAGCTTTTGTGAGGTCAGGCACTGATGTTGAGTGTGAGGTCCTGGATCGTAATCTGCACTTTAGTTTATCCCAAAGAGTCAGTGTAGTTGAGGTTGGGGCTCAATGTGAGCCAGTCACGCTTCTCTATACGAACATTGCCCTTGCCCAACTACATCTTTGTGGGCCTTGCTTTGTGCACTGGGACAAAGTCATGCTGAAATAGAAAAGGACCTTTCCCAAACTGTTTCCTAAAAACGTATAAGCATACAGTTGTCTCCAGAATGTCTTGATATGCTGATGTGTTAAGACTTTCCTTAACTAGTAATAAGGGGCCTAGGCCAACCCTTGAATAAAAAAAAACAATACATAGTGCTATCACTCCTTCACCAAACTCTACATTTCTCACACTACAGTCAGGCAAGTAATGTTCTCCTGAAATCTGCCAAACCCAGAATTGTACATCAAATTGCTAAATATAGAAATGTGATTCATCACTCCACAGGAAACATTTCCACTGGTGATGAACAAGCACTACCAAAATCTTCCAAAAAAATGGTTGAGTTTCCTATTGAGTTCCACTATACTTGGTACACAAGTCGAGCCTCTCCGAGCGTCCGACTGATCATTACGAGTACGCGATCACCTGAGCATAGTAGTGCTCGCTCATCACTAATTTCCACTGTTGTAGAGGCCGGTGGCAGCGTTGTATGCACCCACTCCATCTGGTGCCCAGTATTGTGCTTGATGATGTAAGGCTTGCATGCACCAAGTCAGTGCACAGTTTTTATGCTGATGGTAATGTTATGATAATGCCAAAGCAGGTATGGACGTCTGCAGTTACTGAGTTAGCAGAACATTGGCTATTTTTATGTGCTTTGCTAGTCCTCAGCAGTTGGCGATTCCAATCCAATCCAATGAGCTCTTTAGAAGGACCCATTTCACAAATTTTTGTAAAGGCAGACAGCCTGGTCAAGGGCTGGATTTTATACACCTGTAGCAATAGGACTGAATAGAAAACCTGAATTCAGGGAGGTTTGTCCCAATACCTTTTTCCATACAACGTGTGTAAATGTGACAATTTAATAGTACTCTAATGCTTTCATTATTTTTTACAAGATGATTTCTTATATTTTATCAGCATTCATTACATTTTTGTTGCCCGGGTTAACAAAGGTCTCACAAGTAGCGTAGCGTACATCACGTTGATGGATAAATGTGTGGCCCAGATTAGACCTTGTGTGGCAGGAATTTTTCTTCTCAAGAGGCGAGCTGGGAAGCTGCCAGTAATACATGAGAAATATGTTTTTACGGCCCATTATAGAGCACTCAAATTATGGTTTTGTTTGTCCTTTTGGCATTTTTCCTAGAATTAAGGCTCCAGAGCCACCAGCGCTTTGGACCTAACAGGGTTCCCTACCGTACCACCCAGATCTCTTATTGAGTAGTTCCTTTTTTGTTACAGGTCAGTGTATAAAACTAACTCTGTATATATACTGCATGGCTTGCCTTTATTAGCTTTTCAGAATTAAACCTAACAGTCTATGAAAAATAAATATACCACAAATTGGAACGGCCTTTGGCATAAAATATCCAATTATTGGCTGTGTCTGCTTTTTATGATATCGTCTATTCTTAACTGTACAGTCACTTCACGCTTTCTTTCCCTTGTGTTAGTATTCCACGTCTAGTAAGGTGACCTGCATCGTAAATGTGCATAAACACCTCTTGACCTTGTATGTAATTGTCCTCTTATGGTAATGTTCACTTGCCAAAATGGATTAAATTTGATCAAACATGCCTCGAAGTCATCTCATTCACATGAATACTGTATGACGATTAAGTTTCACCAGAGCAATGAATTGAAATATGTTCTAGTACAACCTGCAGACCTGGTCAGACAAAGAGGAATCTGTTCTGGAAGACGTTTTATTAATGAGTTATACGGAGATATAAGAATCATTTTTCTTCACCTTTTCATATTTATTTTAGAACATGGATTTATCAACATTTGAGTAACAGAATTTTTGAATAAATGCTCCTTGAGTCGCTTACTAGCTCTCCTATACACAAACTGGTCACAAGAATACTAAAGTAGAGGTAACTTCTTGTATGAGGTCCACCAAAGGTAAACAGTGATTTTTGATACAACGCGCGAACCACTGCTTGAAGCCAAAATGCCAAGATGGCAAGTTTAGCAGGGGTGATTTCTGCAAAAAGTACACAGTCTACACTGGTGCATGGGAGAAGTGTCCGGTCTGGAGGCTGACCTGGCCGCCGTGCAGCCTCCGGACCGGGACACTTCTCCCAGGCACCCAGCTGCTCTCCTAAGGCATCAGCACCACATCATCTTATCTCAACACAGACCCACTACAGCCCTGGCAATAACATTGCTACTTCCTTGTCCCATTAACAAGGCATTCTTTACTGCCTCCGGCTACTAGTTCTGCAAGTTTCTCATAGTCCAGCTCAGGATCAATTTTGCCCAGATGAAGGCTCTAAATGTAAGAGCCGAAACGTTACTGACGGTGTACTTTTTGCAAAAATCACAAAAATAAAAAATATTATTTCCTCACAATCCCACATGTGCCAGAAATTTGTATTAAATGTATTTCCTTGTGAAGACTCGACCTGGGTGTGAAAACAGCCTAGGAAGTGTTCCGGATTCTGTTTTTAGAAACCCTAAAGTAAACCTGGGAATAAGGCAACAAAGACAATTTTCAATTTAGACCATTTTCTTAACAAGGTTTTTCACTAAAGGACAACCCTTTAGTAGTGGTCCCAATATGCTGCATAACATTAAAAAAAAACTGTTACCTTCCAGATCATTGAAGCTCCTCTGCTTTGAACCCTGTGTGAACCTTTGATCTATTGACATTATTTATGTCCTGTGACCGTTGAGGCCGCTTATCAGCTGCAGCGATCACAATTACGGATGATCAGAACTGTGGGAGTTCTGGTTTGCCAGGTTTGGCCATAATTTAGTTAAAAGTTTGGTTTGGGACCTGAACTTAATCCTGGATCTCAAACCCCATATAAGTGAATGGGGACCCAAACATCTATTCTGTAAAATGGCTTTCTCTCTCGCTCCGCTGCAGCCTTTCAACAAACTTCGTTAGCACCCGAACTTCAAACTCTCACACTGAATTGTTCGAGTACAAGCTTCAGACACCCGGTCTCCTGTACAAATCACAAACTTTACCGATCGGGTTCGCTCATTCCTATGCACAATTCCATCAGAGCAGTCAAACACTTTTTTTCCGCTATGGTGGAATTTTGAAGGCTCCAGCTGATCAACGGCCAAGTAACATTGTTTACGTCATGACACCATCGTGAGACATAGGACTCCGAGCAGAGGAGCGGCGCAAGTCTGGGAGGTAAGTAAGCTTATTTTTATTTTATGCTGCATTCTGGGGCCATTAATAAAAGTTTGTCTACTTGTGGATAACCTCTTAAAATCTGCCCTTATGAACCATGGTCATGACATGTTAATAGGCCTCTGACTATAATAATTTTTGTCAATAGCCATAAAACCTATAGCATTCTCTGTCAAAAGCAAGGAGTTATAGGTTTCAGAAGTGTCAGCCGGCTTCAGTTCTGGTTCTAAATGGAATCGAAAAATGACTTTAAACTTCAGCTATTGACTGGCAGTGATCGTTTGGGCATTTTGGCTGATATGGTAGTATTCCATTATATAAAGATTCTTGCGAAAGTATTCAGCTCCCTTGAATTTTTCAACCTTTTCCCACATTTCAGGCTTCAAACATAAAGATAAAAATGGTAATGTTATGGTGAAGAATCAACAACAAGTGGGACACAATTGTGAAGTTGAACGAAATTTATTGCTTATTTTAAACTTTTTTAAAAAATAAATAACTGAAAGTGGGGCGTGCAATATTATTCATCTCCTTTAAGTTAATACTTTGTAGCACCACCTTTTGCTGCGAGTACTGCTGCAAGTCGCTTGGGGTATGTGTCTTATCAGTTTTGCACATCGAGAGACTGAAATTCTTGCCCATTCTTTCTTTGCAAACAGCCGGAGCTGAGTGAGGTTGGATGGAGAGCGTTTGTGAACAGCAGTTTTCAGCTCTTTCCACAGATTCTCGATTGGATTCAGGTCTGGACTGTGACTTGGCCATTCTAACACCTGGATACGTTTATTTGTGAACCATTCCATTGTAGATTATGCTTTATGTTTGGGATCATTGTCCTGTTGGAAGACATATCTCCATCCTAGTCTCAGGTGTTTTGCAGACTCCAACAGGTTTTCTTCAAGAATGGTCCTCTATTTGGCTCATCCTTCTTTCCATCTATTTTACCCATCTTCCCTGTCCCTGCTGAAGAAAAGCAGGCCCAAACCATGATGCTGCCACCACCATGTTTGACAGTGGGGATGGTGTGTTCAGGGTGATGAGCTGTGTTGCTTTTACGCCAAACATATCATTTGGCATTGTGCTCAAATAGTTCGATTTTGATTTCATCTGACCAGAGCACCTTCTTCCACATATTTGGTGTGTCTCCCAGGTGGCAAACTTTAAATGACACTTTTTATGGATATCTTTGAGAAATGGCTTTCTCCTTGCCACTCTTCCATAAATGCCAGATTTGTGCAGTGTACGACTGATTGTTGTCCTATGGACAGACTCTCCCACCTCAGTTGTAGATCTCTGCAGTTCATCCAGAGTGATAAGGGGCCTTTTGGCTGCATCTCTGATCAGTCTTCTCCTTGTTTGTGATGAAAGTTTGGATGAACGGCCGGGTCTTGGTAGATTTGCAGTGGTATGATACTCCTTCCATTTCAATATGATCGCTTACACAGTGCTTCTTGGGATGTTTAAAGTTTTGGAAATCTTTTTGTAACCAAATCTGGCTTTAAACATCTCCACAACAGTATCACAGACCTGCCTGTTGTGTTCCTTGGTCTTCATGATGCTATCTGCGCTTTAAACAGAACACTGAGACTATCACAGAGCAGGTGCATTTATACGGAGACTAGATTACACACAGGTGGATTATATTCATCATCATCAGTCATTTAGGACAACATTGGATCATTCAGAGATCCTCAATGAACTTCTGGAGTGAGTTTGCTGCACTGAAAGTAAAGGGGACAAATAATATTGCACGCCCTAATTTTCAGTTTTTTATTTTTTTAAAAAAGTTTAAAATAAGCAATAAATTTTGTTCAACTTCACAATTATGTCCCACTCGTTGATTCTTCACCATAACATTAACATTTTATCTTTATGTTTGAAGCCTGAAATGTGGGGAAAGGTTGAAGAATTCAAGGGAATTCAAGTGGATGTTTCGGGTCTTTGTGGAAACATCTCTGTTATGCAGTTAAAATCTGCTCCTAATACATTGTTATTATCAAGTCGCAATAGTTTAAGATTTCACTTTGATGTTTGGGAATGGAGCGTAAAAATCTCGGGCTCAGTTTTATGTTTCAGAAATAAACATGCATGGCTGTGCTGACATGAGGCAACCCCAAGGACATTGTCCGTTTTGTAACAATTACCTGAAATCCTTAAGCTGGGTTCACACTAAACGACAGCGACAACGACGTCGCTGTTACGTCACCATTTTCGGTGACGTAACAGCGACCTTGTAAGTTGCTGTTATGATCGCTGCTTAGCTGTCAAACACAGCAGAAGCAGCGATCATAACGTCGCTGTGCTACATGTGCAGAGAGCAGGGAGCCGCGCTTAGCGCTGGCTCCTTGCTCTCCTAGGTACAGTACACATCGGGTTAATTAACCCGATGTGTGCTGCAGCTACATGTCACAGTGCAGAGAGCAGGGAGCCGCGCGCACTGCTTAGCGCTGGCTCCTTGCTCTCTTTGCTACAGTATACATCGGGTTAATTACCCGATGCATACTGCAGCCACATGTCACAGTGCAGGAGCCGGCGCTGGCAGCAAGAGCGGAGGCTGGTAACCAGCGTAAACATCGGGTAACCAGGGAAAGGACTTCCCTTGGTTACCCGATGTTTACGCTGGTTACAGCTTACCGCAGCTGCCAGTGCCGGCTCCTGCTCGCTTCATTTCGTCGCTCTCTCGCTGTCACACACAGCGATGTGTGTGTCACAGCGGGAGAGTGACGACCAAAAAATGAAGCTGGACATTCAGCAACGACCGGCGACCTCACAGCAGGGGCCCGGTCGTTGCTGAATGTCACACACAGCGACAGCGACGGGACGTCGCTGCAACGTCACAGAAAATGGTGACGTAGCAGCGACGTCGTTGTCGTTGTCGCTGTGTGTGACACCAGCTTTAGACTGCTTTGATAAGCAATGAGAGGAAATTGGGAAACATTTCCAGACTGATCTCCGCTCTTGTTGACCTGGATTCCGTTAATTCGAAGTTCTTTCATTTTTTTTTTTCTATGAACCTAAAGGTGAAGTCTATGCTTGATCCTTACCTCACTACAGTGTCTTCACTGGATTCCGCTTCTCTGGAGGGGCTGAGAAAGATTACTGGAATAGTAACGAGACTCAAGGAAATGAATGCTCTTTCAAATGATTGATTGTATTCTGACGATTGTTAAAGGAACAGTTACTTAAAACCCCTTTTGAATGCCCCCAATATACATCACAAAATTAAAAAGTAAAAATTGAAAACTAGTTTCCTGATGCTGCTCTTCTGCTCTGAGCTCTGTATCCCCCAGTGATTTTGTGAGTTAAAGCTTCAATTCAACAACTGCGTTTTACTTTACCCCTGGAGTGGTGCTTTAAATCTAAGTCCCCTGCCCCTGGTCTTATAATCACCCTCATGGTTTCTTTACCTTTTTCAGCATCTTTCTGGTCCTGCCGCGCTATCTTGAGGCCATAACTTCTGACTGGCCGAAAGTCAGAAGTTATATTATAAGTTCTTAATGCAACTCTATTAGACCCATAACAAGGATCTGATAGACTTGTATTGAGCTTTGATCTCTGGTGCGCTCCATGAAACACATGGTGTCTTCACCTTTTTTTTTTGGCATCGCTCCGGTCCTGTGGTGCCATCTTGAGAATTTAACTTCTAACTGGCTGGTTGTCAGAAGTTACATCATAAGTTCTCAATGCAACTCTATTAGAGCCAAACAAGGATCTCATAGACTTGTATTGAGATTTGACCTCCGGCACGCTCCATGAAACACTGAAGCAGCCGCCAGGTCACAAACTGGAGAAGACTGACCAGAGTAGTGGTAATAACAAATGAAGATGCCAGAAGTTGAGTATAAGACACGGGGCAAAGAACTAAGACTTAAATGGAACCTGTCAGATACAATAAGCGTTCTGACCTATCAGCAGACGCATGTCTGCCCTAATCACACCTCCCCACCCATTCCTATGTTGTAAAATGATGTAATATGAAAGTAATAAAAAACATTTTATTACTTACATATTTCCTATGTAAATAGCAGAGCTTGTCGCCCCATGGGCGTCGCATCGCCATGTAGGCGTTTGCATACTTTCCATGGTATCACGCCCCTGTGGGCGTGATACCATGGATTCACATGAGCGATGTCCCCCATTGCTCCTTCAGATCCTGCGCATGTTTGCACTTACCATTCCTGCAGCCTTTTCCGGGTGTTCACTCGCCGGCTTCAGACAAGCTCTGCGCATGATCAGACTCTTCTGATCATGTGCAGAGCGCTTCTGAAACTGACAACGAGCACCCAGAAAAGGCTGCGGGAATGGTAAGTGCACACGCGCAGGATTCTGAAAGAGCGATAGGGACGTCGCTCATGTGAATCCATGGTATCACGCCAACAGGGGCGTGATACCATGGAAAGTATGCAAACGCCCACATGGCGATGAGAAGTCCATGGTGCAACGAGCTCTGCTATTTACATAGGAAATATGAAAGTAATAAAACGTTTTTTTTTATTACTTTCATATTCCACAATTTTACAACACAGGGATGGGTAGGGAGGTGTAATTAGGGCACACATGCGTCTGCTTATAGGTCAGAACGCATATTCTAGGTGACAGGTTCCCTTTAAAGCACCACTCCAGTAGTGAAATACAAAAAGCTGGAGTGTTGCTTTAAACCATGATGTTCCCTTTGATCAAACTGTGAAGATTGCAGCCAGTTGATGTCTACTGATAGGTTCCAGTGCTCACATCCAGGTGATAAGGATGTTTTTTTTTATTGTATGATCCATTATGTACATCCAAAAGTATCTGTGCTGTAAAGTGTATGTATGTACCTGATGCATAAGCCTCAGCTGTCGTCTGTCATTTCACATTTTCTACACTGGACTTAATATGTATATGCCCCTTATTAGCTTTTGCCCACTGTTTTGTCACACATTGACCTTGGCTAATAGGCTATTGTTCACCTGCCAAAAGATTATTGTGTCCCAATAAAACCGATGTCAGGGCTCTGATAGGAATAACGGACAGTTTGGATGGCGCGGGCTCTAGATGAAGTAGACAGGCTGGCATCATCACATATAATGGTGGTTTAACAGCAGGTGGCCATGTGATTGCATTGGAAACAAAATGACTGAATTAAACTGTGATAGAAATGATGCCTCGTAAATCGTGATAATATAACAATACTATTAGGTAATATTATCGCTAATGCTGACAGCTCTGATACATTGCAACATCAGCTCAAGATGTCTGAAGGTGTCGCTGCAACAAACTGTACCCTTCCTGTGCTCAGATATACTCTTCCCCCTAGAAGCGGCTCTTCGCTATTTGTGCCCTGCTACAAGTTACAAATGGGCACCAGGGCATGGACTGGCACACGGTGGAGGCAGCGGTGTAGTGCTGGTTCTACTTCTACCACAGAGTGAATTCTTAAGATTTTTTTGGGGAGGTACAGATGGCAACAACATTCAAATGATTAAATAAAAGGAATGAAAGAATCTGAAGCTTGTAGGCAAAATCTCCAACAGGTCTTTAAAGGGAACCTGTCAGGTCCCATATGCATTCTGAGCTCTAAGCAGGGTATTCTGTAGCCTAGTAACCCCTTCCTACCCATCCCTGTGTTGTAATATTGTGGAATATGTAAGTAATAATAAAACGTTTTATTACTTTTTCCCTATGTAAATGAGCAGGGGCTCTAGCCCCATGGGCGTCACATCACCCTGTGGGCGTGATACCATGGATTTACATGTGCGACGTCACCATCAGCTCCTTGAGATTCAGCACATGCATACTTACCATTCCTGCATCCGTTATCTGTGTGCTTGCTTCTCTGCTTCAGACGCGCAGTGCGCATGACCGTAACCGCAGGAGTCTTCTGAGCATGCTCAGTGCGCGTCTGAAGCAGAGAAGCGAGCACCCGGATAACTGCTGCGGGAATGGTCTGCACACATGCGCGGGATCTGAAGACGCTGATGGTGACGTCGCACATGCAAAGCCATGGTATCACACCCACAGGGGCGTGATACCATGGAAAACATAGCTCAGAATGCATATGGGACCTGACAGGTTCCCTTTAATAGTCGTGTTCTTCATCCTTCTAGGACCGTCCCCCCACATGGCAGGGCCGGGTGCGACTTTAATCTGTGTACCTGATGGCGTAAAGCCCCTGCTAACAGTTATGGTTGTGCCAGACACTAAAATGGAAACATCAAGTTTAGATAGGTTAGGCCTAGGAAAAATATAAAGTTAATTTTTTGAAAGCTCTAGTTTCGGTAATGGTATCTTCGCACGTTATGTTTTTGGTGTATTTTTTTCTGCGCCAAGAACTATAGTGCTCCATACAAGACTCGCAATTTTGCCGTGCTTGTACATGCATTTCTGCTGAATTTTACATGCATTTTTCCCCACATTAATTTGAATGGGTGAAAAACATTGCAAAAATGCTGAAAGACTTGATATGTTTCAGATTTTGAAAAGCTCCCCCATACGAAAAACAGAAACATAGCGTGTGAATTCAATTTTTGAAGTCTCATTGACTTTGCCGGTAAAGAGTAGTCTTTGTGGCTGAAAAAAAAAATGCAGAAACACCACATGTGAAAATAACCTTAAGGGTACTTTACACGCTGCGATCTCGCTAGCGAGTGTACCTGCCCCCGTCGGTTGTGCGACACGGGCAAATCGCTGCCCCTGGCGCACAACCTCGCTTAACCCCCTCACACGGACTTACCTGCCCTGCGACGTTGCTCTGGCTGGCGAACAGCCTTCTTTCTAAGTGGGTGGTTTGTGCGGCGTCACAGCGACGTCACACGACAGGCGTCCAATAGAAGCGGAGGGGCGGAGATGAGCAGGACGTAACATCCCATCCACCTCCTTCCTTCCGCATTGCCGGTGGACGCAGGTAAGGAGATGTTCGCCGCTTCTGCGGTGTCACACATAGCAATGTATGCTGCCGCAGGAACGAAGAACAACATCGCTAATAAGCAGAAAACGATTTTTGGTTTCAGGACGACCTCTCCGCGGAAATCGATTTTGTCCGCTTTTGCGGTCGTTTAAGGTCGCTCGTACGTGTCACACACTGCGATATCGTTAATGATGCCGAATGTGCGTCACAAACACCGTGACCCCGACGATAATTCATTAACGATATCGTAGCGTGTAAAGCCCCCTTTAGAGAGAGTATATAAATAAAGACAGACAATCATTGCTATTATGTTGTAGGGACTTTATCTACATCTGCATATTGCAAATTAGTCATGCACTATAGAGTATATATTCAGCAGTAAAAGTAACCTTAAGGCCGCTTTACACACTGCGATATCGGTCCCGATATCGCTAGTGTGGGTACCCGCCCCCATATGTTGTGCGACACGGGCAAATCGCTGCCCGTGCCGCACAACATCGCCCAGAACCGTCACACATACTTACCTGCCCGGCGATGTCGCTGTGACCGGCGAACCGCCTCCTTTCTAAGGGGGCGGTCCGTGCAGCGTCACAGTGACGTCACTGAGCGGCCGCCCAATAGAAGCGGAGGGGCGGAGATGAGCGGGACGTATAGCGGCCGGGACGCAGGTAAGGAGAGGTTCCTCGTTCCTGCGGTGTCACACGGAGCGATGTGTGTTGCCGCAGGAACGAGGAACAACCTAGTTACTACTGCAGTAACGATTTTTGAGCATGGACCCCCATGTCACCGATGAGCGATTTTGCACATTTTTGCAACGATGCAAAATCGCTCATCGGTGTCACACGCAACAACATCGCTAATGCGGCCGGATGTGCGTCACAAATTCCATGACCCCAACGACTCAGCATTAGCGATGTCGCAGCGTGTAAAGCCCCCCTTAGTATTCCTCTGTATAGTATAAAAGACGCTCCTAATTTGGCTGGTCATGCTCACAGGTAAATTGTCGCCATTACAAAGGTGACTTTTTAGGAGTTGGGGAGTGAGAATCGCCCTGTAATTAATCTGGAGGGTGACACTACTATAAACAGGATTTTTATATGCATGTCTGTGTGAATAGAAGAAAAGAAGTGTATGTGTGAGACTTTCCCAATCACTTACCCCCCCCCCCCCCCCCCCCGCCTTCCCTTTCCTGCCAAATTTCCCTAAGCAGTAATTGTCGGACTCCGTACTGATGACAGTTTGTAGCTCTAGAAAAGTGCAGGTGCTCCGATACAGGTCCCACATTACGCTGGGAACCAGGAAGCAGGTTATTGTCCCCAGGACAATGGACGAAACCCGTCAAAGCTGCACTTTATCCATGTTATAAAAGAATTTTATGTTCTGATTTAACTAAAAACAACTTCACCATTAAGTCCTATATATTAGTAATGGTCTAATAGGAAACTGTTACTAGACGGTAGGAAAAAAGTATGATGCACCATATACACGTCAGATCCACTTGTCATGGGCTTAGTTGTGCAACGTCCCTAGGACCGTAATATGGTAACGTTACTGGTTTCATCAGTGCCTGCACATTCCTATTTTATCAGTATTCAAAGGAAAAAAGAAGTCCTACAATGTGTAATAATGACCCATCAGCCCCTTCCTAATCGCAGTCCTTCATGTGAGATTTTGCTCTGTCATCATGCATTTCAAGACACACGGGTTATCTTTGCCTTCCCCCATTAGAGGAGTCTTCCTAATCCCCAGGTCTACTTTGGCATTTCCTTTAATCCTTTCCTGGACACTATTTTAAGTCTGTTTTTGGAGGAAGGGAGTAATATTGCAGCTGGGAAATACGCTGTGGATATAGAACCCTTCCTCTAAAGAGTGAAAAAACACATAAAAATACAAACACACAACAGATTCTCTCACGAGGTCATTCCATGAGGGAAGGTTTTCGTGTTCTTGGTACAATTTTAATATAACCCTTAGGCCCCTTTCACACATCAGTTTTTTGTCGTCAGTCACAATCCGTGGAATTTTGAAAAAAACGGATCCGGCGACTGATGCAGCTGGATCCGTTTTTTTCTCATCGACTTGTATTAGCAACGGATGGCCTCATGTTTCATCCGTCGTTCGACGGATCCATCGAAAATTGTTTGTCCGGCGGACGGAGACAATGGACAAAGTAACGTTTTTTTGTCCACATCAAAAATCGGATAACGACAGATCCGTCACCATTCCGTCGTTTGGTAGAATGGAAGCCTATGGGCGCAGGATCCGTCGCATACGTCAAATGATGGAATCTGGCGACAAATTCCGTTTTTTTAAATTGCGCATGCTCCAATTTATTTTATTTAGTATCAAATAGCTAGCCAGTCGGATACGTCAAAAAACAGATCCATGGCATCAGTTTTTCCACAATCTGCCACGGATCCGTCGAGCCAACAGATTGTGACTAATGGCAAAAAAACGATGTGTGAAAGCGGACTTAGCTGGTGTTATACACTGACATTTTATAGTATGACAATCATCACAGCATTGACTATGATATCGGGGCTGAGACTATAGGTACCGTCACAGATAACGAGATCGCTAGCGAGATCGCAGCTGAGTCACGGTTTCCGTGACGCAGTAGCGATCCCATTAGCGATCTTGTTATGTGTGACACTTACCAGCGATCAGGCCCCTGCTGTGAGATCTCTAGTCGTTGCAGAATGGTCCAGGCCATTTTCTTCAAAGGCGATGCCCTGCTGGGCAGGACGCATCGCTGTGTTTGACACTGTGTGACAGGGTCACAGTGACTGCTGAGATCGTTATACAGGTCGCTACTGCGACCTGTATTGTTCCTGCATCGCTGGTAAGATCTGATTGTGTGACATCTCACCTGCGACCTCCCAGCGACTTACCTGCGATCCCCATCAGGTCGCATCGTTTTCGGGATCGCTGGTAAGTCGTTGTGTGTTACTGGGCCTTATGATACTAGCAAGACGTCACTTACTAAACTTTAGTAAGTCAGTGCTTTATCAGCAGGAGATTATCACTTTAGGACTAGGTGTCTCATACCTCCTAGTTATCTGCTCTGTGTAAACCCACCCCCACCACTAATTAGCAGCTTTCTGTCAATGTACAATGTGCACAGAAATCTGCCAATCGGTGATGTGGGCGGAGTTATAGAGAGCTCTGCATTATGAGCACTGCTAGATCTGCAGCAGAGAAAATAATGATTGTAAAGCGCCGTGGAATAAATGGCGCTATAATAATAATGATGATTCTATCAAAATGAAGAAAACAAGGACGGTGTGCGCCATTTGCAATGGAGCCCTGCTCTGTTCTACAATGGATTTGATTCAAGGTAAATTTAAACTTGGTTTTATTGGCATAAAGAAATTAGTATTAGACCCGTACAATGCGTTTCGGCAAATGCTTTCTTCAGGCACATGTGCATCAAGTGACACATTCCTGGAATCAGGCTCTCAGCCCCTACATCATGCTGCTCTCAGATTACACCCTTTAATAATATTACGCTCACACTCTCACACACACACACACACACACACACACACACACACACACACCAGGTGCAGAATTATTAGGCAAGTTGTATTTTAGCGGATTTTTTTAATATTGATCAACAACTATGTTCTCAATCAACCCAAAAGACTCATAAATATCAAAGCTTAATATTTTTGGAAGTTGGAGTGGGTCTTTTTAGATTTGGCTAGGATCTTAGGAGGATATCTGTTTTTGCAGGTAACTATTACTGTGCAGAGTTATTAGGCAACTTAATAAAAAACAAATATATTCCCATCTCACTTGTTTATTTTCACCAGGTAAACCAATATAACTAAACAACATTTAGAAATAAATATTTCTGACATGCAAAAACAAAACTCCAAAAATTAGCGACCAATATAGCCACCTTTCTTTATGATGATACTCAACAGCCTACCATCCATAGATTCTGTCAGTTGCTTGATCTGTTTACGATCAACATTGCGTGCAGCAGCCACCACAGCCTCCCAGACACTGTTCCGAGAGGTGTACTGTTTTCCCTCCCTGTAGATCTTACATTTTATGAGGGACCACAGGTTCTCTATGGGGTTCAGATCAGGTGAACAAGGGGGCCATGTCATTATTTTTTCATCTTTTAGACCTTTACTGGAAAGCCACGCTGTGGAGTAGTTGGATGCATGTGATGGAGCATTGTCCTGCATGAAAATCATGTTTTTCTTGAATGATACAGACTTCATCCTGTACCATTGCTTGAAGAAGTTGTCTTCCAGAAACTGGCAGTAGGTCTGGGAGTTGAGCTTCACTCCATCCACACCCCAAAAAGGTCCCACAAGTTCATATTTGATGACACCAGGCCATACCAGTACCCCACCTCCACCTTGCTGCCATCGGAGTCGGAGTGGAGCTCTCTGCCCTTTACTGATCCAGCCTCTGGCCCATCCATCTGGCCCATCAAGAGTCACTCTCCTTTCATGAGTCCATAAAACCTTTGAAAAATCAGTCTTAAGATATTTCTTGGGCCAGTCTTGACATTTTATCTTATGTTTCTTGTTCCAAGGTGGTCGTTTTTCAGCCTTCTTTACCTTGGTCATGTCTCTGAGTATGACACACCTTGTGCTTTTTGATACTCCAGTAACGTTACAGCTCTGAAATATGGCCAAACTGGTGGCAAATGGCATCTTGGCAGCTTCACGCTTGATTTTCCTCAATTCATAGGCAGTTACCATATTTTGCGCCTTTTTTGCCCAACACGCTTCTTGCGACCCTGTTGGCTATTTGCCATGAACCACTTGATTGTTCGGTGATCACGCTTCAAACGTTTGGCAATTTCAAGATTGCAGCATCCCTCTGCAAGACATCTCTCAATTATGGACTTTTCAGAGCCCGTCAAATCTCTCTTCTGACCCATTTTGCCAAAGGAAAGGAAGTTGCCTAATAATTAAGCACACCTTATATAGGGTGATGATGTCATTACACCACACCCCTCCTCATTAGAGATGCACATCACCTGATTTACTTAATTGGTAGTTGGCTTTCAAGTCTGTACAGCTGTATAAAAATTATCATGTGATCAAAATACTTATTTGCCTAATAACTCTGCACACAGTGTAATATACAGTTAGGTCCAGAAATATTTGGACAGTGACACAATTTTCGCGAGTTGGGCTCTGCATGCCACCACATTGGATTTGAAATGAAATCTCTACAACAGAATTCAAGTGCAGATTGTAACGTTTAATTTGAAGGTTTGAACAAAAATATCTGATAGAAATTGTAGGAATTGTACACATTTCTTTACAAACACTCCACATTTTAGGAGGTCAAAAGTAATTGGACAAATAAACCAAACCCAAACAAAATATTTTTATTTTCAATATTTTGTTGCGAATCCTTTGGAGGCAATCACTGCCTTAAGTCTGGAACCCATGGACATCACCAAACGCTGGGTTTCCTCCTTCTTAATGCTTTGCCAGGCCTTTACAGCCGCAGCCTTCAGGTCTTGCTTGTTTGTGGGTCTTTCCGTCTTAAGTCTGGATTTGAGCAAGTGAAATGCATGCTCAATTGGGTTAAGATCTGGTGATTGACTTGGCCATTGCAGAATGTTCCACTTTTTTGCACTCATGAACTCCTGGGTAGCTTTGGCTGTATGCTTGGGGTCATTGTCCATCTGTACTATGAAGCGCCGTCTGATCAACTTTGCGGCATTTGGCTGAATCTGGGCTGAAAGTATATCCCGGTACACTTCAGAATTCATCCGGCTACTCTTGTCTGCTGTTATGTCATCAATAAACACAAGTGACCCAGTGCCATTGAAAGCCATGCATGCCCATGCCATCACGTTGCCTCCACCATGTTTTACAGAGGATGTGGTGTGCCTTGGATCATGTGCCGTTCCCTTTCTTCTCCAAACTTTTTTCTTCCCATCATTCTGGTACAGGTTGATCTTTGTCTCATCTGTCCATAGAATACTTTTCCAGAACTGAGCTGGCTTCATGAGGTGTTTTTCAGCAAATTTAACTCTGGCCTGTCTATTTTTGGAATTGATGAATGGTTTGCATCTAGATGTGAACCCTTAGTATTTACTTTGGGGAAGTCTTCTCTTTACTGTTGACTTAGAGACAGATACACCTACTTCACTGAGAGTGTTCTGGACTAAAGTTGATGTTGTGAACGGGTTCTTCTTCACCAAAGAAAGTATGCGGCGATCATCCACCACTGTTGTCATCCGTGGACGCCCAGGCCTTTTTGAGTTCCCAAGCTCACCAGTCAATTCCTTTTTTCTCAGAATGTACCCGACTGTTGATTTTGCTACTCCAAGCATGTCTGCTATCTCTCTGATGGATTTTTTCTTTTTTTTCAGCCTCAGGATGTTCTGCTTCACCTCAATTGAGAGTTCCTTAGACCGCATGTTGTCTGGTCACAGCAACAACTTCCAAATGCAAAACCACACACCTGTAATCAACCCCAGACCTTTTAACTACTTCATTGATTACAGGTTAACGAGGGAGACGCCTTCAGAGTTAATTGCAGCCCTTAGAGTCCCTTGTCCAATTACTTTTGGTCCCTTGAAAAAGAGGAGGCTATGCATTACAGAGCTATGATTCCTAAACTCTTTCTCCGATTTGGATGTGAAAACTCTCATATTGCAGCTGGGAGTGTGCACTTTCAGCCCATATTATACCGTATATATAATTGTATTTCTGAACATGTTTTTGTAAACAGCTAAAATAACAAAACTTGTGTCACTGTCCAAATATTTCTGGCCCTGACTGTATATATAGTATTCAGAGTACAGTTTATTCACATATGTAATATGCAGAACTAAGATTAGCGATGTCCTATGCAATCGTGTGCAACTACAGGGACTTTGCAGGAAGTTTCCGGATTTTACCTCATTCAGACCCTTTACAATGGCAAATAGTACCTGACTTTTTCCCAGCGAGTTCCATTCTTCTATTGTACTTTTGGTAATGTATGTGTTAGACATCTTGTCATAAAACAGTTTGAGTAACGGGACCTTTCTGCTTTAGGTCACTGAGGGCTTCAAAGCCGACGCTAAATGTGGAATATGGCTGCAGATGTAAACATGTCACATCACTCAGCCTTGTCCTGATGACACTGGTGCTCGGAGTGGCAGCTACAGGGAAGAGGGTTGCAGCTGAGGCTTTTACAAGCAAAGAAAGTGATCATAAAGCCATGACCGTAAACAGAGCTGTCTGGACGGCTTCTTCGTCTGCTGACATTTCACCTTTTGTTTTTTTAATGCATGTGGGTGGCATATAGCTGCACAAACCCGATACGTGAAAGGCGCTATCAAGTGCATCCTACACACAACCAGCCATTAAAGAGTTCATTGTAGATACAGGAGACTTCTATAATAAAAATAAGCCACTATGAGAATTATTGGCTTTCACCATTGCTGGATATCTCCGTAAGTACGGTAAATAGATTTGAAACAAAAGTCATATTTTTATCTAAAAATTAATCTTCAATAGGAGACGTGAGACAGAATTCTGGTTATTTTATACCTCTCTATCCAGCCATTGACTTTACCATTATCCTAAAATATCAACACCACAAACCTCAATACCAATGTGAGGTGTACCAATGCCGCCTCCTCTACACACATACGCAGATGGTGGCGCATGCTATGGCTCATCTCTACATAGCTTGATATCCAAACATCTTTGATTTTCTCACTTTTTCAGCTTTCACTCTACCTTTTTTACCCAAATTCCCTATCCTAGTCCGCTATTAGTATGATCCTTCTCTTAAGCTACTTTCACACATCCGGTTTTTGCAGTGCGGCTCAATCCGGCTGTGAAACCTATGCAACGGATGCGGCGAAAACACCGCATCCTTTGCATAAGTTTTTACATGCGGCCCGTCCGTTTTTTTCCGGTTGCGGCATGCTACTGAGCATGCGCAGTGGAAGAAACCGCATGCGGAAGCCGGATGCGTTTTTTCCGCATCGCGCCGCATCCGGCGTCCATAGGCATGCATTGAAAAATGCGCCGCAGCGGCCGGATGCGGCGCAATGCAGTTTTTTTTGCCGGAGCAAAAAACGTGAAAGGGAACGTTCCATCCGGCCGCGGCATCGGCTAAATCTGCCGCATGCGGCAAAAACCGGACCGAACGCAAGCCCATGCGGCACAATACGGCACTAATGTAAGTCTATGCAAAAAAAAAACGCAACCGGCGGCAAAAAAAAAAAACGGTTGCGTTTTTTCTGCAGAGCGCCGTATTGTGCCGCAGAGCAAAAACCGGATGTGTGAAAGTAGCCTTACCCCTAATATCGTGCCTGCTGTGTAGCAGTGTGTCTATGCACGCAGTAATAGTGCCCACATGGTGCCACAATTGCTTTGAAAAGGAAAAGTTGTATATACACTACTGTTTCCAAGGCAGGGGCGCACAGATCATTGGTGCATTTGTGAGGCCACACAGGGGCCCAAGAGGTTAGGGGCCCATTTCTACCTCCAAAACAGGTGGAATTGTGCATTATGATGAGCTCTTGGGCTGGAAAGGTCCCATACACTGTTCCTGCACAGCAGCCCTTTTCTGTCCGTCAGTGCTCGGAGGACTGCATTTGGCCACTTGAACCTCTTTAACCCCTACACAACCACAGTAATCAATTTTGTTTTATGCAGAAATTGATACATTAGCAATGTTACATTAAAAAGAACCTAAAGCACCACTCCAGCGGTTTTTCTATTTTACTTAAGGAGTGCTGATTTAATTCTAAGTACAGTATCCTGACCCTGCTCTTAGGCCATGTGCGCACGCTGCGGATTTGCCCACGGAATTGCTGCGGATTTCGCTGCAGAAATGGAGTGGTCACTCCAGAGGTCACTCTTCATTGCAAGTCTATGAGTTCCTCACTCAGGCTCTCATAGACTTGTATTGAGAGCTTGTAATGTAACTGATTTCCGGCCAGTCAGAAGTTGTGGTCTCAAGATGGCGTCGCAAAAGCTTAGCGACATTGAAAAATTATGAAGACGCCGGAGGGTTAACAGGGACATTAGATTAAGCACCACGCCAGCACAAAAACAGTGGTGGTGCTTTAAAAATTGCAGCAAAAAAACCTGGATAATATGGCCAAGATAAGTCTCTTGCAACCTTATTGCATTCCAGTCTATGCCAGCTTCTGTGTAATAGGGATGTGCTGCCTGACAACCCCAGACAAGTGGCTCTCAGTATGTTTAACTTTGGCACGTCCTGTCTTCATAGAGGCACCCTGCGCATGATCTGAAAAATGGCTTCTGCACTTCCGATCATGCGCATTGCATGTCTTTGAAGTCTGAAACCGTACACCTAGCTATGAGCCGTGCGCATGAGCAAGATTTTCAGGAGCTGCGGTACCACCGACTCTTGGAAATCATGTTATCAGTCCCGCAGGGGCATGATAATATGGAAAGTGGGCCTACTGACTAGTCGAAAGGGCTTTGTATTCCCAGACTAGTTGTCCCTCTTACCATGTTACCATACCCCTGTTGGTGTGATAACATGATTTCCAAGAGTCGGCGGCACCGCAGCGCCTGGAAATCTTGCCCATGAGCGCTGCTTCTTTAGGCTCAAACCCTGGTTTTACGGTTCCCGACTTCAGAGAGGTGCACTGCGCATAATCGAAAGTGCGGAAGCCGTTTCTCTGATCATGCGCAGTGTGCCTTTTTGAAGCTAGGACGCATACACTCGGCTTTGGGGGCACACTGACACTGTCAAAGTGAGCTGCACACATGCGCAAGATTTACAGAAGCCGCGATGACACCGGCTCATGGAAATCATGTTATCACTCCCTCAGGGAAAAGTGATGTGACTAGTCTGGGGAAACAAAGCCCTTTCGACTATTCAAAGGCCCAGTTTGCATAGGAACAGCATACTTCATAAATGCTTTTTTTAAACATTGATTTTAGTAAATAGCATTATGTGGGGCTGGTTAGGCAGGGAATTTTGGCATACAGATGTGAATGCTGCTGGGTTGCAGGGCATAAGGGACATTACAGGTTATCTTATAAGCATGTCCACACAAGACAAAATATTAACATATTTTTTTCTTCCTTGCTGAAATGAGTTGGTATTTTTTTTTAATATTTATCAGTGTTATTCAGAGATTTCCCATCTGTGATAACATTTTTGTAACCCTGTCTCCTACCTGCTAAATGCTTTGGGAAATGCTTGAGGATGGGTGCAGCACAGGATATACATACAAGCTGGAATCCGGAATTTTAATTATGAATTTAACAGAATGCATACAGAAATTGGCTAATATTGCTTAAAGGGAACCTGTCACCAGATTTTGGCCTTCTAAACTAAAACTAAAGGCCACGTCTCACTAAGCAGCATCGCTAGGAACATCGCTGCTGAGGCACGACTTTTGTGACGTAGCAGCGATGTTGCTAGCGATGTTGCTGTGTGTGACATCCAGCAACAACCTGGCCCCTGCTGTGAGGTCGTTGGTTGTTGCTGAATGTCCTGGACCATTTTTTAGTTGTTGCTGTCCCGCTGTGAAGCACAGATCGCTGTGTGTGACAGCGACAGAGCAACAACTGAATGTGCAGTGAGCAGGGAGCCGGCTTCTGCGGACGCTGGTAACCAATGTAAATATCGGGTAACCAAGAAGCCCTTTCCTTGGTTACCCAATATTTACCTTCGTTACCAGCGTCCGCCGCTCTCACACTGTCAGTGCCGGCTCCCTGCTCCCTGCACACATTGCCAGACTACACATCGGGTAATTAACCCGATGTGTACTCTGGCTAGGAGTGCAGGGAGCCAGCGCTAAGTGGTGTGCACTGGTAACCAAGGTAAATATCAGGTTGGTTACCCGATATTTACCTTAGTTACCAAACGCAGCATCGCTTCCACGCGTCGCTGCTGGCTGGGGGCTGGTTGCTGGTGAGAGCTGCCTGTTTGACAGCTCACCAGCAACCCATGTAGCGACGCTCCAGCGATTCCTGCCAGGTCAGGTTGCTGGTGGGATTGCTGGAGCGTCGCTTAGTGTGACGGTACCTTAACTTCTTACGCACCGCCTGTGCTGCATTTTATAAAGGTGCACGTTACCCTCTGAACCCCCCTCCCCCTATAGACCCCAATTATACCTTTTATAAAATCTCCTTCCCTGTATGTAAATTGTCCGGTCCGGTCCTAATCTGCATCTCCTGTCCCTCCTTTTGCCCTCATTCCACCCTCCTCCTGTGCTGATTGATGTGGATGACGCCTCGGACGCCATCCAAGCAGACGGGCAAAATCTCTATATTACCGGCTCGCGCAGGCACACTTCGATCTGCTCTGTTGCTGGCAGAGCAAAAACATAGGTGCGCCTGCGTGAACTGGCGAGTTCTCTGCGCAGGCGCGAGATTATGCCCGGCGATGTGGATGACGTAAACGCAAAAAAATAAGCCATCACTGGGCCCAACATCCTGAAAAATCAGACTGCTACGGGTCTCGGAAAATGTTTGGATACATGTTTGGTATCTACGAACTCATACCGACCTGGGGAATAATATTCCCAGGTCAGTTTCTCAAAATAGTGAACACGGTAAATAAACAAATAAAAAAAATAATCTTTTTTTTTTTTGCAATTTCACTGCACTTGGAATTTTTTTTCCCGTTTTCCAGTACAGTATGTCGCAGAATGAATGGTGTCATTCAAAAGTACAACTTGTCCCGCAAAACACAACCCTCGCGTGGCTGTATTGATGGAAAAATAAAAAGATTATGCCTCTTGGAAGAAAGGGAGAAAGAAACAAAAACGGAATATCGCCAGGGGTGGAGGAAATAATAAAAACTGTTTTAGCAGATATCTTGTGAAGATGTCTCAGGGATTGCATTCATTTATAAACTCAACTTTTACGATTTTTCTTTTAATGATGCATTTTGAAGATAAGTGCTCTGCATACTGCTTGAGCCCTGCCCTGTATTTACCTTGGAAGCATTTGTCTGCACATAAGAAAGTAGCACTTAAGACTGAAGTAGGTCCATATTTAACCTTTTGATCAGGTTGGCTGCTTAGCATCTCTATGGCAATGTAGAAATGTGTTTTTGTTGTTAATGTAGTTCATTTTTATTTCTACAGGTAAATGCATCTCGTCAAGAAGCAAAATTAATGGAAGAGAGCGACCAGCTCATTGAAATTATACAGCAGAGACGACAAATTATTGGAACGAAGATTAAGGAAGGAAAGGTATTAAACTCCCTCTATATCAGGGGTGGGGAACCTTTTTTCTGTCGGGGGCCATTTGGAAATTTCTACCAACCTTCGGGGGCCGCACAAAATTATCAATGTTTAAATGACCCTGCTATATTGGGTGAAGCAATTAATTAACTGGGGGCATGGGGCTGGGGGCACAGACACCACACGCGGGGCTGGGGGCACAGACACCACACGCGGGGCTGGGGGCACAGACACCACACGCGGGGCTGGGGGCACAGACACCACACGCGGGGCTGAGGGCACAGACACCACACGCGGGGCTGGGGGCACAGACACCACACGCGGGGCTGGGGGCACAGACACCACACGCGGGGCTGGGGGCACAGACACCACACGCGGGGCTGGGGGCACAGACACCACACGCGGGGCTGGGGGCACAGACACCACACGCGGGGCTGGGGGCACAGACACCACACGCGGGGCTGGGGGCACAGACATCACTGGGGGGGAGGCACAGACATCACTGGGGGGAGGCACAGACATCACTGGGGGGAGGCACAGACATCACTGGGGGGGGCTGTACACACGACTGGGGGGGGCTGTACACACGACTGGGGTGGGCTGCACACAGGACGGGGGGGCTGCACACACGATTGGGGGGGGCTGCACACAGGACGGGGGGGCTGCACACAGGACTGGGGGGGGCTGCGCACAGGACGGGGGGGAGCTGCACACAGGACTGGGAGGGGCTGCACACAGGACTGGGGGGGGCTGCACACAGGACTGGGGGTGCACACAGGACTGGGGGTGCACACAGGACTGGGTGATGGGCTGCACATAGGATTGTGTGGGGGTGCACACAGGACATTGGGGAGCTGCACACAGGACTGGGGGAGGGGTGCACACAGGATTGGGGGGGTGCAAACAGGACTACTGGGTGATGGGCTGCACACAGGACATTGGGGGGCTGCACACAGGACTGGGGGAGGGGTGCACACAGGATATTGGGGGCCACACTGCGCTGAGAGTTTCATGCAACTCTGGGGGAGAGGGTTTACAGAACTGGTGTGGGGAGGCACAAAGCATTGGGCAGGGCACATTGCAGCAGAGGTCGGCGCTGGACTCACAGCAGCATTGCACTCACATCACCGGAGTGCAGGAGCCGGACACACTGCATCAGAAGGAGAAGGCAGGCACTGATCTCCGGAGGGCAGGGGGCGTGCACAGAACGAGGGAAGCTATGAGGCTGCTGTGGACCCGCCCACAATTGGCACTGGCCGACGGGAGAACACATTGCAGCACAAACAGCAATGTGTGGATTTAAAGGGCCGGCGGCAGCAAACTGCGGTGACAGCACCAGCACTGCCTCCCCCGGGAATCTGCCCGGGGGCCACATAAAAGGTCATGGCGGGCCCACCCCTGCTCTATATGAATCACTCCATGGAGTAACCATATCAGTCTAAATATGTAATGTCCTGTCAGCATTTTATAAATTGATAGATAAATGTGTAACATGGTGGCACTCAAGCTCTTCTTTACAGCAATGTTCTCTACTAGAATTAGGCACAAAGATTCACAGGCCCGGCATCCACGTTTCTTCTCTGTGGCAACCGGACCAGGTGAGTGAAAAGTCCCTTGCCCTGAACTCAAAGGCTGACATTTTGCGCGCCTCATGCAGTTACTAGGCAACCTCATGCCACCTGAGGCCTAGTGATTAGGCTTCACACAGTATCATGTCATCATAAGTCTATCGCTGAGCATCCTGATATACTGTGCTTTTTATATATATATATATATATATATACATACATATAGATCTATATATATGTATATATATATATATATATATATATATATATATATATATATATCTATATCTATATCTATCTATAAGAGAAAACGAGGAAATCCAGCAAGTACTCAGCAAACCAGGATTGGAGTAAAACTTTCTTTTCTTTATTAATCTTCAAATAGTAAAATTAAAAGACACACAAGGATCAGGAACCGGAGTGAATGGCAGAGAATTAGCGCAAATGGGACTACGCGTTTCCACGGTCTTGTCCGCCTTCTTCACGGTCCAAACCGCCGTAACGCGTAGTCCCATTTGCGCTAATTCTCTGCCATTCACTCCGGTTCCTGATCCTTGTGTGTCTTTTAATTTTACTATTTGAAGATTAATAAAGAAAAGAAAGTTTTACTCCAATCCTGGTTTGCTGAGTACTTGCTGGATTTCAAGTCCGTGCAGGAACCTAACTACCAGGTGAGAAGAGACCCGTGAGCTTCATTCCTGGAGCTGGACGCTGGCTTATATATCTTAAGGTGTATATATATATATATATATATATATATATATATAAAATATATACCGTATTTTTCGGACCATAAGACGCACTTTTTTTCCTTCAAATTTGGGAGGAAAGTGTGCGGTGCGTCTTATGGTCTGAAGCTGCAGGGTAGGGAGCTGTTGGGAGTCAGCGCTATGCAGTGGGATCACAGGAGGCAGGAAGGGTCGCTGCTGCAGGAAGCCGGCGCTGGAGAAATCACGTGTGCCCGCTGCTTAAAGTAAGTGAATATTCATTAGCTGCTCCCCGCCCACCTCTCTCTGCAGTCAGCGGGGGTGAGGAGCAGCAAATCAATAGTTTAATGTAAACAGCGGACCCACGTGGGTTCTCCAGCCGCCGGCTTCCTGCAGCGGCTGGGGAGACTGTGTGTCCGCTGTTTAGGAGGCAGGAGCAGAGTGCGGCTGCAGTCATGTCTTGCCCGGAGGATGTGCAGATCACTGCAGTGTCCGGGCCAGAGCACGGCATACCATCACAGCACAGCCGCAGTCTCTGTGCTGAGTGCAAACATTACTTTCACTTTGCTCCTGCCTCTGCTCAGTCTCCCATAGCTGACAAGGACCTACAGTGATGTAATGCAGAGGGGTGGGCCAGAGCAGCTCAGAACAGCCTCTTCATTACATCACTGCAGGTCCTTGAGATATGTGAGACTTTGTTTGTAATGCCAGGACCAAACTGAAGCATGGTGAGCATCACATCAGTAAAAGTAAGGCAATAAATAATATAGTATATAAAGGCATTACTGTACACCTGGATGGGGTTGGATCATATATATATATATATATATATACATATATATATATATATATCTCTCACACTCACACTCACACACACACACACACACACTATATAACTATATACACACACAGACACTATCTACACACAACCACACACACACACAGTATATATATATATATATACACAAAACACACACTATAACTATATGCACACACACACACACACACCAGATTGGCGGATCACACATATAATGATGGGGAACATACATATTCCACAATAGGGGCCATATATACCTGGAAGGTACCCAGAATGGGGGATATGAGGACAGAATTTGGGGATATTATTACCTCAGTAACACTGTCAGCAGTAAAATAACAGTGTGTCATGACCACATTCTTTTACTTTAATTTTATTTTTTTTCTATTTTTTCCTGCTCTAAAACAAGGGTGCGTCTTATAGTCCGGTGCGTCTTATAGTCCGAACAATACGGTGTGTGTGTATGTATGTATGTATGTATATATATATATATATATATATTATATATATATATATATATATAATATATATATAATCTCTAACAAGGAGTTGTATTATAGATAGTTGCAATGTTTTGGCTTTTTTTTTTTAATAAATTGGTGCTTACTCCAACGCCATTTTATTGAGGAATTCATGAAATACTTCTACATTCTACTGCAGACGCACCAGTTATAAATATAATGGCAGTGACTGGGGAGGGGGACATTTACATTGAGGCCAGCAAAACAAAGAGGGGGTGTATATTAACACAAAACCTGACCCACATGGTCTCGCCCCGATGCACATGCCACTCCACCAATGCACTTATATCTGGACATTTGATACCGTTTATTTTTCTGCAATCAAACATCCAATCTCTAAACTAAAAGTAAGATTTGATTCACCATCTTAGCGCCAGTATGGCACTGCCTTTACTTTATATGTGAAAAACCTCCTGGTTAGTTCCCTCTAAAAGCTGCTTTACTCGCTGCGATACCATGACCGATATTGCTAGCGTGTGTACCCGCCCCCATCGGTTGTGCGACACGGGCAAATTGCTGCCCGTGGCGCACAACATCGTGCGGACCCGTAACACATAATTACCTGCCTAGCGACGTCCATAATTACCTGCCTTGTGACCGCCGCCCAATAGAAGCGGAGGGGCGGAGATGAGCGGGACGTAACATCCCTCCCACCTGCTTCCTTCCGCATTGCCGGCGGGCGCAGGTAAGGTCAGGTTCCTCGTTCCTGCGGTGTTACACATAGCGATGTGTGCTGCCACAGCAACGACGAACTACATCGCTAGCTGCAGCAGCAGCGATAATAATCGAGAATAGGGGGACATGTCACCGATGAGCGATTTTGAACGTTTTTGCGATGATTCAAAAAAGGTGTCACACGCAACGACATCACTAAAGCGGCCGGATGTGCGTCACAAATTCCGTGACCCCAACAACATCGCTTGAGCGATGTCGCAGCATGTAAAGCGGCCTTTAGTATAAACTCTGCTTTTAGTACAAATTTCAATCATAGATGATGGTGACCTTGGGGTATGTGAATGCACCTAGAAGTAGTAGCCCAAGTGCATTGATACAACCCCTGTGCACCTCCAGACTGATTTTCATGCGGCTTCTATGCTAGATTTCCCTCCACTGGAACATCAGATCTCTCCAAACAAATAGGTCTATTTTTTTTTTTTTTGATGGGGGAGAGGGTGAAAGATGGCAAGAGCTTATATAACCATACTCTTCTTTTTTATGCAAAAATGTGCTAACATATGTCACTGCTATCCTGTGTGCTAAAATGAGCCTCTTGTATCAGAATAGCTTTCTTTCTACCTTCCAGAGGGGCTGGAGAGAGCTGTCGGTTGTTTTGTGGTCATTTGTTGGCATAGCTGTACCCTCCTGGTATGTGGTATTCTGTTACTCTGAAGTTAACTGTAAATGTCAAGTCTAATGGCGCTTTTGTGAGAAAAGGGCCGACTACGAATAAGTCCAGTGCGGGTTTTAATGGTTCACTAAGCTGTCATGCACCTCTGATTAACTTCAAATAAAAGACCTGTTGGCCAGTCGCTAATGTAAAAGTGCTTGAAGAGCAGCGCTCTGAAGGGTGAAATGTCACAAGAAGTTTTCTGTCTCCAAATACCATGAGGGCTTTCATTTAAACTGGTCAGCAGAGTGATTAAGGATTTGGATACTTTTAAAACAGCCAAGCCAGCATTATCGTACAAAACCTTACTAACCATGTGTTCCAAACAATAAACTCTATTACTTACAGAGCCAACCATCAGGATTTTCATATATAAAGTAAAGCCAGTGCTATACTGGTGCTATGATGCTGAATGTAAGCATAGCTTGTGTTCAGAGATTGGATTTTTTTATTTCAGAAATATGTGCAAGTAAATTTCTAGCAATGCACTGCTATTTGATTGACAGGTGTAACAGGAATGGAATTTGTTGGTCGCGTCTTGCTATCTATTCCCGCCCCAGTCTGCTGCCTGGCCTTGGTAGATGCTAGACTATATAGGATGCATTTCTAACATGCCCCTAATCACATGACAGAAATTACTCATACCCGGTAGGAGCCCATACAGTCTAGCATCTACCAAGGTCAGGAAGGTAGACTGGGGTGGGCATAGATAGCAAAACCCAACCCACATATTCCCACCGATGTTGCACCTGTTAATCAAATAGCAGTGCATTGCTGTAACTTTAATACATATTTCTGAAATAAAACATCCAAGCTCAGAACAAAATGTATGGTTACATGCAGCATCCTAGCACCAGTATAGCACTGGCTTTACTTTATATATGAAATTCCTGATGGATGGTTGCCTTTAAGCCCATGTTTGATGCTAAGCATAGCTGATGAAATACAGTCAGTGTTGGTATCATTGAAATTGTTCCAGAAAATGATGTATTTCTCTAGAAATGTATTGTTTTGAAATACACATTTATTTCATTTGAGTGTGTTAGAACAGAACAAAAGAGAAAAAGCAAATTGGACATAACGTCACACAAAATTCCAAAAATGAGCCGGACAAAATTGTTGTCACCCTCAACTTAATATTTTGTTACATGCTCTTTGGAATAAATAACTGCAATCAATCACTTCCTATAACCAGCATCAAGCTTCTTACACCTATCTCCTGGAATTTTGGACCACTCTTCTTTTGCAAACTGCTCCAAGTCTCTCATATTTGATGGTTGCCTTCTCCCAACAGCAAGTTTAGAATCTGTGTTCATTGGGATTTAGATCTGAGACTCATTGGTGACCATTTGGCCATGTGCCCACGGGACGCTCGTACCTGCAGATACATTCGCAGGTACGGCCGCATGTTTCCCGCAGCTGCCCGCCGGCATCCGCAGCTATTTTTAGCTGCGAGTTTCCAGCGGAATAGCTGCGGGAAACATGCGGAGATTCACGCGATTTACCTGCGGACGTTCCGGCCTTTATCTCCATAGCGGAGGGCCGGGATTTCCGCAAGTAAATCCGCATGAATAATTGACATGCAGTTAGGTGTCCGCAGGAGATTCCTCAGCCGCACTTTCCGCAGCGTGGACACAGAGACTCCCCATGTCCCATAGGGTAACATGGGGAGTGCCTGTACATGCTAGAACCTGCGGATTTATCTGGAAAATCCAGATAAATCCGCAGGTTTCCTTGGCAAACTCCGCAGCAAAAAGCTCCCGTGGGCACATGGCCTTTGAGATCTCTCCTGCGCTTTATTTCCATCCATTTCTGGGTGCTTCTTGAAGTATGTTTGGGGTCATTGTCCTGCCCATAACCTGGGAGACACTCAGCTTTCTGACAGTTTCTAGCTTTGCGACACAAAATCCTTTGGTAATCTTCAAATTTGATGATGCTTTGAACACAGTCAAGGTACCCAGTGCCACAGGCAGCAAAACAACCCCAAAGCATCTTTGAACCTCCACCATATTGGACTGTAGGCATCATTACATTTTTGGTAAACAGTAAAATGATATGCTTTACTAAATAGTCTATCTATCCACAGTACACTTTCCCAACGTTTCATTTCAATCAAATGTCATTGGATAGTTTGCACTGATACTGATACACCCAGAGTCTGCAGGACAGCTTGAATTTCTTTGGAGCTTGATTGGGGCTGGGCTTTTACGCCATCTTGACTATTCTGTGCTGCAGCCTTTCATTCATTTTTATCTACCATACACATTCAGGGAAATTATCTACTGTCCCATGGGTTCATGGGTTATAAATTTCTTGATTATGCTGCGCACCGTGGACAAAGGAACATCAAGATCTTTGGAGATCAACTTGTAAATTTCACGTTATTGATATTTTTCAACAAATATGGGTTCTCCTTTTTCTGTTCTCCATGCTTAGTGTGGAACACACAAACACATAATGCAAAGATTGCGTCAACTTCTCTTTTTATATGGTTGCAGGTGTGATTTTCATATTACCTACAACTGTTATTTGCAACAGGTGAGTTTGAACGATCATAACATGCTTGAAACGAAGTTGTTTACCCACAATTTTCGAAAGGTGGCAACAATTTGTTGGGTTTTGGATAAAATTATGTCCAATTTGCCTTTTTTTTCCTCAGTTTTTTTGCGTTGTTCAATGCACAAATATGAAGTGAACATGTTTATTACAAAACATGTGAACTGCAATAATTTTCTGGGAGAAATACTTCATTTTCTGGAATAAATTGAAGGGTGCCAAAAGTTTCCGCCATGACTGTGTATAACCCACCATATCCTACAAAGCTGGTACATAAACTGGTAAATTAGTAAAAAAAATAAAAATAGGTTTGGTAGCCAAACTTGAGGCCTATTGTCCTAGGAAAACCAATCTACAAGTCCAGTAATCAATTGTAATACCAATACAGTTATTCAAGACTTTGGGCCACAATATACACTATATCGTAGTTTATCTTATGGTCAAAATTTCGGACTAACTGGAGGTGACAGCACTGGGGGTGACAGCACTGGGGTTAGGTTAGAATGGTGTGCCGCTTCTTTTATGGCCTTAGCAAGAGACATGTTTTTCACATTTGATTTGTCACTCTGATAACAATCCATATCTCTCCATTCTGGTCCTGGTAATGGCCCACAGCAAGGCATTCATCGCTGGGTATCTCTGCTATAACATAACTTGACATTGCATTAGGTTATAGGCAATATAGGCTTTTATAGGCTTTACTGTTCAAATATATTATATCCTATAATTTTCCATTGCAACCGCACAGTCTTAGATCATTACTGATAAAAAAAAAATTACAATTGTTCTAAATTAAAACAAGATAGAATTTAGGTATTTAATAATATTTATGTTCCTAACTCTCTTGGGCTGCTGAAAGAGAAACTGTTATTGTGCACTCCTTGATATTGTCGAGAGTGATTAATCTCAAGTTTGCTTTGCATACATTAATTTGTTTCATCAAAGAACACTGATAATGGACATAACAGAAAATGGGAATGGGCACCATATGGGGACAAATTAGAAACTGGGCAAAGAAAAAATCTTGTTAGGCATTGAAGCCTCGGGCACAACATCAGGATTAAGGTCAAATCTTTGTTTGGAAGGAGCTCTAGCCGGGATTTTCACATTTTTTCTACTGGGGCCTAATCAGACGGATCAAGATAATGCCTGGATCTCATCATTTCAAATAAAGGAAATCTGGAAAGTCCCAGTTAGTTACAGAATATTTCTCTTTCCCGGAGATGAGTACTTGGTCATCGCATTGTGTAATGTCCAGTCTAGATACTGAGACTTGGCAGTCTAGACGGTCTTGTGCTGTGTAAATCATGGTACATTGGTGCTACTTTAGCCGTCAGTGCATCTTAAGAATTGTCTGTTTACACCGGCCAAGACTAAATGATTTCTAATATGATGGATGTCACCACACAGAATTGACAGCACCCTTGGAAGGATGTGCTACCGACATTACTGAGTTTTATGTCTGCATAAATGATCCGATCACCAAATAAAAGAGCATTTTGCTCATGATCACCACCATGATCGGGAACAAGCTTTCCTAATAGCGCTCATTTGACAATTATCCAAGTATTTATATACACCTTAAGCCTTCTCCAGACAGGGAGATTGAATAGGGAAGCACACTATCTGGAGAAGTCCAGGAGTGTCAATGAGATGTTTCCATGGGGAGACATTCTTAATGGAACTCTGAGCAATTGTAGACAAGCAGTCTGGTGATTTAAAGGAAATAAAGTCTTAAAAGAAATCTAAAATACAAATATAAATTAAAAAAAGGTCGGAAGTATTAAATAGGGATGGGCGAGCACTAAAATGCTCTAATGGTTGTTCCTTGATTAAAGCTAATCAGGTGCTCGGACAAACTGGACGCGAATAACAAGCATTGTTGAACGTCACTGGTTGGCCAGTTCGGGTCTCCGTCCACATACAGCCAGCCATAAACGGAGCATTTTTGACATGCGAGAGGGCAGGGTTTTTTTATTTTTGTCACACTTTTTATCCCTAGATAGAGTGCTAGTTTTTGGCCTGAGCAATGTACAACTGCAGCCCATCTTTTCTGTAAGTAACACTTTTTATCCCCCAGGAGAGCCATTTTGAGACACTGACTGGCTCTCTCCATGGTGCCAGCAAACATCATGCAGTGAAGCGAGCCTGTGCATTGTGGTCATTGTTTCACTAGCAAAATTTCAGAGCATCTGCAATACTCGGCTGAGCTCCGCGAGCACCCCGATACTCAATCGAGTAATGAGCACTGCCGAATACGCTCACTCGGCACTAGTAATTAATATACAGATGCACAAATATGCTATGTGGCTGATACAGAAGTAACATACACTATGCATCAGAACACTCGGATCAGAACACTCGATCAGAATGAACTCGGATGAACTTCACCCGACTTCATTGTGATCGCACGGCTCTGTGCGTGTGCCGCGGCTTGATTTGCGGTCACACGTGAAGAACTCACCTGTGATTGCAAATCCCCTGAGTGACTGCAGTGAGCCGCGCGATCAGCTGGAGATCACAGGAGCGACGGTGTTCTACTGCCGCTCCTGTCAGCTTCCAATGTAGCAGAGCTGAAAGCGTCGTGGGACCTTGCGTGGATTATGTCGGACCTGGAGGTGTTGTTTTTGAGGGAGTTAATAAAGTGGTGAAAGAGGGTTTTTTTTGTCTTTCATTACAAATAAAGGATTTTTTGGATGTGTCTGTTTATTTTCTTTAACTTACAGGTTAATCATGGAAGGTATCTCGGGGAGACGCCTGCCATGATTAACCTAGGACTTAGTGGCCGCTATGGGCTGCTGCCATTAACTCCTTATTACCCCGTTTGCCACCGCACCAGGGCAATTCGGAATGAGCCGGGTAGAGTCCTGGGACTGTCGCATCTAATGGATGCAGCAATTCCGGGCGGCTGCTAGCTGATATTGTTAGGCTGGGGGGCTCCCTATAACGTGCAGCTCTCCATCTTGAGAATACCAGCCTTAAGCCATCTGGCTTTTCCCTGGCTGTTATCCAAATTGGGGGGGACCGCACGTCGTTTTTTTTTTTAATTAATTTTTTTTTTTTTACTGCTCGATATAGACACGCCCACTGGCGGCTGTGATTGGTTGCAGTGAGACAGCTGTCACTCAGCGTGGGGCATGTCTGACTGCAACCAATCATAGGAGCCGGTGGGAGGGGGAAGCAGGGAATACGAGATGGATTAATGAGCGGCCGGCATTTTTCAAAAGAGAAGTCACCACAGTGTGAACGCCGTGTAGCGCCGCGCCGGTGATCGTGGATCGGTGACTATGAGAGAGGGGGTGGGAGGGAGAAACCGACATGGACAGAGAGAGAGAGAGACCGAGAGAGAGAGAAAGACCTGCCTTTGTTATGTTAAAACAACAAAAATGTAGTGCAAAAGCACTGCTTAACATTTTGGCAGTGTTTTTCTACAACTCATTGATTTCAATGGGTGTAGAACGCTGCCAAAACGGACAAAAGAATTGACATGCTGTTTTTCTAAAAGCAGAGATTTTGTCAAATTTTTGACAATCAAAACGCTGCTTTTCAAAAAGCATTGTGTGCACAGATTTTGCATGATTCTCATAGACTTTGCTGGGGAAGCACAACGCATGCATTTTGTCAATGACACAGTGCAGTTGTAAACAGCCAAAATGCAGAAAGAAACGCAACGTGGCCTTACACAGCCCCATCGACTAAAAACTGAAAACATTTATGGGTCTTGGAAAATGGCAACACAAGTTTAAATTTTTTTACAAATGTCCAGATTTTTTTTTTACCACTTAAATAAGAAAAAAACCTTTTATATGTTTGGTATCTGTGTAATCGTACTGACTTGGAAAATAATATGGCCAGGCCAGTTTCATGATATGATAAACATTGTAAAAAAAAAAAAAGATTGTGGAATTGTGCTTTTGTTCCTTATTTTGCCGCACTTAGAATATTTTCCTGCTTTCCAGTACATAACAAGAATAGTGTTATTCAAAAATACAACTCATCCCGCTAAAAACAAGCACTCATATGTAGAGATGAGATAACCTGAAGTTCGGTGTTTGGTATGAACTCACACTTTTCCAAGAAAACAAAGTTCGGGTACTTTACGAATGCAAACCACTCATGCAACCATCGCAGTGCTCGGGTACGCTCGGTGCCTGGCCCACTACGAGCCACTTGTAGTGTTGAACGGCTCACGCTGGGGGTAACAACAGGGTGATAGGATGCAATGTGCACCTAACAAAAAATGGAAAAAACCCACCCACTCTCCCAACTAAGGGATTGGTTTATAGCTGGCTTTACGTGTACGGAGACCCAAAATGTCAATCAGTGACTTCAAATGAAGTTCAGGTCAAGTCCAGGTCCAAAACCGGACTTTAAAAAAGTTCAGCTCGGCCAGCTGGGTCCACTCATCTCTACTTATACGTCAATGTGGACTGACCAATATAAAGGTTATAGCTCTTGGCAAAAGGAAAGAAATAAACAAAACGCAAAAGTGGAAAATTGCCTTGTCAGGAAGGAGTTAAATGGAATACATACATGTCTCCAGGTTTTTGCTACCTAATCTGAGAGCAGCATAGTGTAGTGGCAATTGATGTCATTTGTATTCCATTAATGTTACATATCTGAATTCACACCGAACGGCCATAGAACATGACCACCTGTTGTGAAGTTCAGGCAGAGACACAGCGATGAGCGGTCACAGGTGGAGGACTGTTGGAACCTCCCGCTGTGACCGCAAATCACCTGAGTGACATCACTGCTGATGAAACAGCTCAGTCTCTGCCTGAACCTTTCAGCCGGTGGTCATTTTGTATGGCCGATCGGTGTGAATTCAGATGTAGCACAGATGAATTGTTGTGCGATCTTGTGTGGATTACGTCGGACCTGCAGGAGTGTTTTGGGGTTTATAAAGTAGTGAAAGAGGGTGATTTTTTGTTTCTTATTTCAAATAAGGGATTTTTCGGTGTTTGTGTTTATTTCTTTTCACTCACTGATCCAGGGCTTAGTGCCAGCTGTGAGCTGACATTAAACCCTTATTACCGCAATTGCCACTGTACCAGGGCAATCAGGAAGAGCCGGAAAAGTGCTGGGACTGTCACATCTAATGGATACAGCAATTTTAGGTGGCTGCAGGGTGCTAGTTTTACGCTGGGGTGGCCCAATACGCATCGGTCTCCCCAGCCTGAGAATACCAGCCCCCCCCCTTCAGCTGTCTGGGTTTATTGTTTGTGGCTGGATGTCAAAATTGGGGGGGGGGGCACTGTATGCTGTTTTTTTTTTTTAAATATTTATTTAAATGTTTTAAAAAGTTGCATGCGTTTTTTTTTCTTATTTTGATACACAGCCAGTATAAGCTCACGGCTGGGGGCTGCAGCCTGTAGCCATGATATTTCTGTGCTGGTTATCATAATATGGGGGAACCCTATGCGAAATGTTTTATTTATTTATTTATTTTATACCACAATAGTGACCCGCAGAAAGCGCCTGTGATTGGTTGCAGTCAGACGCCATCACACAGGCTAAGGACGCGTCTGACTTCAACCAATCACAGACACCAGGACGGCCGGTGGGCGGGGAAAGCAGTGCATAAGAATTAGCAATAATAAGCGACCTGGAAGCACTTAGAGCTGCGCTGGAACCTCAATAAGTATGAAGTGCTTGCTCCTATCCCCCTTTCCCTTCTACCACCATTTTTAATCACTGGATTCTGGTCACCCTAGACTTATATGGGAAATGGCGTCCAGCTAGATAATTGGGACCTATCCGGAGCTGGAATCGGGATTTGGATTTAACCAGGTTAGACCCACCGGTCTCAGTTATCTCCGAGTCCACCCATCTCTACTCTTGAATACTTCCAGTAGATGGCTTGAACTGTGAATCAATTTATACTAGACATGATTAAGAAAAATATGGGAGTTACTGAGCTGTTTTAGATTGCGTCTGCTGCAATAAGTGCCAAATTTTGCGTGTAGGAATTAGGAATTGCCTTTGCGTATGGGAATTGGGTTATTGGCATTTTGTAATATGGTTTATCCAAGTTGATGCACTATATAAAAGCGACTGAATGAGTAATCGAGAAGGCATCCCAAGGAAATCAAATTCTATTCCTATTAACTTACTCCATCCTAAAGCCAGTGTAAAATCCCAGTATGTACGGTACACTCTTAGGTCAGCTCTTTATTTTTAGCAGAGGAAGGGAAGTGTTATATTCAGGATATGTGAAAACCTTTTTTGATTTCCCATAAATTCATCTCCATGTGTCCTGTTATAACCTCATGTGCAGTATATCCTGAGCCCGTCCATCAGCTCTTCTACTTGGAATATTGATTGTGGTTTCCAAACCGTCAACCCAGTATTGGACGTGTAACTCTATGAAATAAATGACTTACGAAGCACTGTAAGATTTGGCAGGATTTTCCAGATTGACCATTTGTTCTCAGAACAGCAGTGTCAGGCTTGGCAGTGCCGGAGTTCGCAAGCCCAAGAATCAGGGTGGGAATGACTAATGCAAAAAAAATATTCAAGTGACAGATGTAATCGGTTTAAGTCCTAATGATTGATTTTTATATTTTTATACTTTTTTTTTTTTTTTTTTTTTTTTATGATTTGAGCAGTCCTGAAGTGTCTAAGTGGCTGGAAGTCAGTTCACGGTTTGAGGTGGAGTATTTCCACTTTCCCTGAGTGAGTCACATAAAAATAATATTTGTTTATCGGCTGTGTCACAGCAACAGTTAAAAGCCATCCAGAGGGCAAGGCCAGGCTTGTATGGAAGGTAACTCAAGGAATTAGACATCAACTAAATCCTCCCTCCACTGTTAAACCAAAGTCTCTGGTGACTTATTCAGAAAATTAAGACCTCACGGACAGATCCCAATGATTTACTTAAAAGATGAAGTCGCTCCTTTCATGATTTTACTCTTTTATTGTGTTCAGAGCATTCACAGATAAATATCCTGAATATAAAATAAACAAAATTCCAAACTGTTATAAACCTAGTATGTAAATATGAAATAAGATTCCATAATCTTGACCCATCTGCTAATGTTACATCTCATGCAGATATACGCTAAATGGTTTGCAGGTGCACTCAGGAGCAAGTTTAAATAGCATATGGTACACATTTATGGCTGTGTTCACATTAGAGTCATTCTAAAGTGAGTTTTTTTCAGGTGGAAACTGTTTTAGGCGTTTTTAGAGGAGTTTTTCTTTTCCTGAATTGGTTTTGAAAAGGTTTTAGAAGTGTTTTATTTCTCTAAAGCCTTTATTTTGCAGCCTTTTGCTTGGATGATGCCTTAAGGCCCAGTCACACTAAACAACTTACCAGCGATCCCAACAACGATACAACCTGATAGGGATCGCTGGTAAGTTGCTAGGAGGTCGCTGGTGAGATGTCACACTAAGCGACGCTCCAGTGATCCCACCAGCAACCTGCCCTGGCAGGGATCGCTGGAGCGTCGCTACACGGGTTGCTGGTGAGCTGTCACACAGGCAGATCTCACCAGCAACCAGTGACCAGCCCCCAGCGCCGCGTGGAAGCATGCTGCGCTTGGTAACTAAGGTAAATATCGGGTATCCGACCCGATATTTACCTTGGTTACCAGCGCACACCGCTTAGCGCTGGCTCCCTGCACACCTAGCCACAGTACACATCAAGGTAATTACCCGATGTGTACTCTGCTACGTGTGCAGGCAGCAGGAGCCGGCTTCTGCGGACGCTGGTAACCACGGTAAACATCGGCTAACCAAGAAGCCCTACCTTGGTTACCCGATATTTACCTTCGTTACCAGCGTCCGCCGCTCTCACACTGCCAGTGCCAGCTCCCTGTTCCCTGCACTCCTAGCCACAGTATACATCGGGTTAATTACCTGATGTGTACTCCGGCTACGTGTGCAGAGAGCAGGGAGCCGGCACTGACAGCGTGAGAGCGGCGGACACTCCGTCTAAATGCTACTCATAACCTTCTCTCTCCTATTTCTGTCCTCACATCCTACATACAACCAATAGCACCTAAGGGCACCCAAAAGGTTACTGTCAAAAGACCAGATCATTCATCTTTATATGTAACTAATTAGCTAACATAACAATAGCCAGCCAGATCTACAAGTGTGCTTCACCTTTTGTGTCCCCCCATTTCCCCATAGATTGTAAGCTTTCGAGCAGGGCCCTCTCTGGAGGCTACAACATCTAAGGAGGCTATTATGCCACAATGTTAAATCTCCTGATGAACTCCGTCCACTAAAAAGACGGAGAGAAACGCGTCGAGATCTTTTGATGTGAACGTATAGAATGTCTCAAAGCACCTGTCACTGAGAAAAAAAGATAAGTGCTAATATATATGTCTTAAACCCTATTGCTCATATTGAACAAAAAGATCCCTCCAATTGATGATCGGGAATATAGGGCATGTAAGGGTAAGCCGCCGACGAATGGGGGCATTGAAAAAATAAGGATGTACTCCATTGCAAGGTAGGAGCAAGTGGATTGAGGGGAAGTTTTAGTGGAAATATATACCGTATTTTTCGCTTTATAAGACGCACCCCCATATTTGGTGAAGGAATAGAGAATTTTTTAATAAATGGGGTCCGTCTTATAATGCCAGTGTCCGTCTGACAAATCATATAGGGTATATGTCCCTCATAGCTCCCCCCATCCTAAAATTAGCCCTCTGAATCTGGATATGGCCCAGTGATGCCACATGTCCCCTATGTCTGGCACACATCCTCTATGGCTGGCACACGGCCCACTGTGGCTGGCACACGGCCCACTGTGGCTGGCACACGGCCCACTGTGGCGGCACACGGCCCCATGTGGCGGCACACGGCCCCATGTGGCGGCACACGGCCCCATGTGGCTGCACACGGCCCCATGTGGCTGCACACGGCCCCATGTGGCTGCACACGGCCCCATGTGGCTGCAAACGGCCCCATGTGGCTGCAAACGGCCCCATGTGGCTGCAAACGGCCCCATGTGGCGGCACACGGCCCACTATTGCTGGCACATGGCCCCATGTGGCGGCACATGGCCCCATGTGGCGGCACATGGCCTCATGTGGCGGCACACGGCCCCATGTGGCGGCACACGGCCCACTATTGCTGGCACACGGCCCCATGTGGCGGCATACGGCCCCATGTGGCTGCACACGGCCCACTATTGCTGGCACACGGCCCCATGTGGCGGCACACGGCCCCATGTGGCGGCACACGGCCCCATGTGGCGGCACACGGCCCCATGTGGCGGCACACGGCCCCATGTGGCGGCACACGGCCCCATGTGGCGGCACACGGCCCCATGTGGCGGCACACGGCCCCATGTGGAGGCACACGGCCCCATGTGGCTGCACATTGCCCACTATTGCTGGCACATGGCCTCATGTGGCTGCACACGGCCCACTATTGCTGGCACATGGCCCCATGTGGCGGCACACGGCCCACTATTGCTGGCACATGGCCCCATGTGGCGGCACATGGCCCCATGTGGCGGCACATGGCCCCATGTGGCGGCACATGACCCCATGTGGCGGCACAAGGCCCCATGTGGCGGCACAAGGCCCCATGTGGCGGCACACGGCCCCATGTGGCGGCACACGGCCCCATGTGGCGGCACACGGCCCCATGTGGCGGCACACGGCCCCATGTGGCGGCACACGGCCCCATGTGGCGGTACACGGCCCCATGTGGCGGCACACGGCCCCATGTGGTGGCACATGGCCCCATGTTGCGGCACACGGCCCACTATTGCTGGCACACAGCTCCCTGTGTTATATATCGCTCCATGCTGCTGCTTTTAGTAAAATAAACTTTCCTTACCTTCTCCAGCATTGTCCTGTCTGTGTCCCCCTCCTCGGGGTTGATCTCCGGCCTCCTGCATTTCCTGGTTCTCGGCCGGTCATGTGATCGGCACGGCAGAGTGAAATCTCTTGTGCCTTATCACAGCAGCAGGAGGGAGGCCGGGCAGACACGCTGGAGGAGGTGAGTAAAAAGTTTATTATTTTACTATTTGCAGTAGCATGGGGGCCATAGCTAACACGGGGGAGGGGGCATGTGCAATCAAAGAAGGGCGCAGGCAGATATAATATACACTGCTGCCCCAGACCATCGCCGCGGTGCACTTTCAGCACCATGGTGGTGGACAGCGGCTGTGCATATTATATGAGCGGGAGCAGGAGATCAAACGCTGCTGCTCCCAGCTTTCACAAGTCCCCCAGCAGAGCTCCAGAGCTGCCCGCACCTCCCCTGGACTCTGTAGTGTGTGTATATATATATATATATATATATACACCCCCCTCCCTGTATATTCGGATTATAAGACGCACCCCCTACTTTCCCCCAAAATTTGGGGGAACAAAAGTGCGTCTTATAAAGCGAAAAATACGGTATATATAAACTGTCATTCTAAAGCTCCTACTCAGTATGAGGTCATTTTGTACATTCTTATACAGATATACCTCTATAGAAATCAGCTAACTGTGTGCATTGAGACATTAAGTGTTTGGTTGCCTCTAATATAGTTTTTACATGAGTTTTTTACCCTAAATTTAGAAGGGAAAGTAAGGGTGAAGGAAAAGGAGAGCCGCCGAGGAATGGGGGCATTGGTCAAATAAGGATAGACTCCATTGGTAGGCAGGAATATATTCCGAGAGGGTAAGAATAAGGGAAAGGTAACAAAACCCCTTTTACCTCCTTTATCTGTATTGATTATTTAAACTATTTGAGAATTAATCTTATACCCTCATCTCTCTAGTGTCCTATGGAAATTGATTAGGAAACTACTTTGGCAACATTCCCTGTATGAATTTTTTTTTTGTTGTTTTGAGTTTAGCTTTTAAAGTATATTAATAAAATGTAAATTTTAATAACAGGTATATTCTGTTACAACGCTGTATTTTGTATATCCAATCAAAATATTTTTTTTTTCTCTAGAAACGTTTACTGTAGCCGACTTCTTTCCTCCACAAATCCACACTAGAATTCTGGCTTCAAAATGTCACTTTTATAACATTGTAGGCCTACAAATTAAAATACACAATAATTATATGGGATATTTCATTACCTAAGAAACTGTTCAGACCAAAAGCTATTGCATTTGTTTCATACTCAAGTCCCATTGGGGGGATGCATTATTTTCATGGATGTCCATTATCTCAAAATACTCTAAATCTATTCAAAAAACCTTGTCACATTTTTTGTAGACCTTTTATCACAATTTGTGGAGTGTTTTACATTAAAAATATTAGATCTGGGGTCCCCAACCTGTGGCTGGGGAGCCACAGGTGGCTCGCAGACCCATGATATGTGGCACGCGGCTGTCTTCCAGCTTGGTGCCTTAACACCACGTCTAGCAAATAACTATGAACAACAGGTCTTCAGAAGGTGACTTTTGTGAGTAGCCCTGCACAAAAGAGCAGATCTGAATGGTGGTAAGGTAGGAACCCCTGGATCTTTGTATACTGCCTCATTGTGATTTCTGCGGAAAAGCTTTGGCTGTCATTATACCAGTAAATGGGGGCTCAGGGTGTCACTACTGTGAGAGTGGCAGGAGCTGGATGGGGCTTGCTACCTCTCGGAGCTGGAGGGAGCTTGTGACCTCTCGGAGCTGGATGTTGCTCGCGACCTTCTCTCGGAGCTGGATGGGGCTTGAGATATTCTCTCAGAGCTGTATGGGACTCACGATCTTCTCTCAGAGCTGGATGGGGCTTGCTACCTCTCGGAGCTGCAGGGAGTTTGTGACCTCTCGGAGCTGGATGGGGCTTGAGATCTTCTCTCAGAGCTGTATGGGACTCACGATCTTCTCTCAGAGCTGGATGAGGCTCGCAACCTTCTCTTGGAGCTGGAAGGGGCTCACTACATTCTCTTGGAGCTGGATGGGGCTCCCAGGCTTCTCTCTGAGCTGGATGGGGCTTATGACCTTCTTTCGGAGCTAGATGGGGCTCGCGACGCTCTCTGAGCTGAATGTGACTCTCAAGATCGGAAAGATTGGGGTCCTCTGTCTTACATTATTTGGTTTTTTTTTACCTTGGAGAAAAACAAACATAGCAAAATAACTACAATCTTATTTGCACACAGCAATTTTTAGTTATCACAAATTGGTTTAATCATGTTAAAAGAGAAATTTATCAGTAAATGACAGGAATGGCGAGAGTATCGGGCCAGCTGTGCTTGTTTTGGCTCGTGTGGTCCTGAGAAGATTGGCATTATATAGACACTCTTTTCTGCCTAGCACTTAATGTCTATGTATTATTACACACATGAGGAATGCATTTAAGCCATGAAAAGGATCTCTGAGACTATTTACCGTCATTTTCTAATTTCACAGGAAAAGTCATCCATTTTGCAGCATTATTAATAATGTTTTCAGCATTACTGCCAAAATGTCACTTGGATACAGACTCCCACACAGCCCAGTGCCGTGATGTGAGGCCGGTATATGCTTGTCTCCTTAAGTGATTAGTTACCCAGGGATTATCCAAACAAATTACCTCATGTGCAGTGGGTTTTTAAAACCTTATACGTGCAATTTGTAAATCACACTCTTATTGCAGCTATTCTTATTACATAAAAATGGGCATTTACATTTTTTTTTACTAATAGTTACCACAAATCAGAAAGCAACAATATATACTGTGGTGTTGTAGAGGCTGTGGATCGAAGCAAATTAGTCCCACTCTCCAGCGAGGATCGCAATTCAGTTTCCATATTCTAGGCGCACACCTATGGGTCACTTTCAGTTAATTTCAGTATGCTTTAGGGTTTGTGCACTTGACAACTTTTGATACCGGCGTACCTGCATCTTTTTTGAAGCAAAAGATGGTTCAGGAAAATGCCGGCTATGTTTATCCTGAAGGGTCTTTTCTGACGTCTTTTTGGACTTCTTTTGCAGTGCCTTTGTCTCCAGCAGCTTTTTTTTACATTCTATGTATAAATTAGTGGTGGTTCCCAGTAGAAGCTGGCAGTGGAATGGACAGGTCACTTCTTTTAGCCACGTCACGGCCTTGGAAGCCCAAAGCAGTTAGTAGAAGTGACAAAAAAATGCAGTGCTTTTTCAGGCGGGTTCCAGGCTGAATCCCCCTGAAAAAGCTGAAAACACCTTGCGTGCACATGCCTTTATGGGAATAGCCAAGCTTCCTGGATAAAGGCAATACGCAATTATTAAAAATCATGTAAAAAAATATATTTTTGATGTTACCCTGAACTGGGATGGAAAAAAATATAAAATTCTATGTATGTTTGATGCCTTTTACGAGGAGGAGGTGATGCATGAAAAGGCATTTAAAAAATACTATAGCAAGAATTTCCGTGAACTACACGGCCCCGTTAGCATTCGGTATCAGTTTTGCCTGGATTGTTCAATTAATACAATTGTGTAGCCACTTTATAATAAGTTACTAACTTTTTTTAGTAAACAATTACATTTTTTTTGTTTTCATTATACATATTTTTGAGAAAAATGCTATGTACTAATGGAGGTAATAAAATATAGAATATTTTTATAGGATGTTGAAGTCATGGCTATAAGCTCAAAAATTTCAATGCAACTTGTACATTCAATGTGAAGCCTCTGGGGCAGGCGGCAGGGCCATGTCTCTAGCATGTAGGGTAGGGTGGAGGTACTAATGATTTGGTTCAAGGTAAAATCGAGCTGGTCATCGATTCCAGAGTGTCTTGAAGAGCAAAGTTCAGCTTTTGTCTCATCTGGGTAGGATATAAAAGTGTGAAAAATTGTGAAAATGGGTAAAATAGGTAAAAAGCATTGATTGGTCTTACGCTTAGGGTATGCTCACGCTTGCGTATAAAACGGATGAGTTCAATGTAAGAAGAAAAATTGCTTTGCTCTCGGACCAATGTAATTCAATAAGCCAATGCAGATCTGCTATTTTTTTTTCTCATTATTTGGCGTGAGGAAAAAATTGCATGAAACTGTATATGGTCTGATAAAATGGCCGAAACTCGTTAGTGGGTGAAAAAAAAAACGGACAGCACACGGACCAGTCAAGTAGCATCCGTTTTCTATGGATACATTCAGGGCTGTGGAGTCGGGAAGCCAAACCTTCGACTCCGACTCCGACTCCTCAAATTCTCTTGCACCGACTCCGACTCCGGCTCCGACTCCGGCTCCGACTCCGGCTCCGGTGTGAAGATGTAATTTACCCTCTCACTGTATATGCTGTGATACTATGTCATGATATGCATATTTCCCTGGTTGTATTAGTTGTAATTCATGTATTTCCTTGGGGGAGCTACTGGTCTCAATGTGTCTCTCTCATACAATTGTAGTCTTGGCATCTAATGTGATTATGTAAATAGCCTGTCCTCTTCTTTCCAGAGTTGTGTATCTAATCTGTAATTGAATTGGCCAGTGAAGGAATAGTCATTGTTCTGCAAGCAGGGGATCCCTTCATCTACTGTGGCTGGCAGACATATTGGAGCCCTGTGATGGACCAAACCATTGATGATAGGATGTGTGACCCCCACCCCCTGAACATGGTGGGCTGGTCAAGGAGCACAGACAATGCATTTCCCTTTTTGTAACTTCAGAGTGAGCTGAAACTTGAAGGGAGCAGGAGCTTCAGCCTGTGTGGCTGTGGACACGGACGGAGCTAGGCCTGTGTGGCGGCCCGTGGGATTGTGTGGAACTCTTTGGACTACTGTAAGGACGATTGCTTTGTAATCCGGTCCGAGGATTGTCGGGAAGGGCCCCCGAATCTGTTTTACGTGGACTTATCGTGTGCTGTTCCAGTGTTCTTGTGAATAAACCTGTTGGATCGTTCCTCGGCCTGTTGTCTCTCCTTGCTCTGCTGTACACCCCGTCACAAACTGGTTGGCAGCGCTGGGATCAGAGCAGAAGGAATGGAGGACAATGGCTCAACATCAGGAACCAGCACTGCAGAGTACAAGACCTGGACTTTGGGGAGCCTGCAATCAAAGGCCCGTGAAGTAGGAGTTCGTTTCAAAGGACTCTCCAAGGAGCAGCTGATTGAGGCGCTAGAAGGAGTCTGCTCGCAAAATGACGTGGAGGAAGGATCCTCACAGCAAAGGGAGGAAAGACGGGAGCTGGAGGTAAATACCCAAAAAAGTCAATGGATTGTGTGGTACAAGGAAAAGATGGCACTGCTTGGAGATGAGGCCACCATAGAAGATAAGAGGGAGGCCATGCGTGGAGCTGAAGAGAAGGAGCGCAGGATGGAGGAGATGGCATTGCTGGATAAGCAGCTCGCTGTGGAAGCCGCGAGAGGTTCCAGACAGACTGTAACCCCAGCACCCATCATGAGGGAACTTCCCAGAGTGTCCCGCAAAGACTTCAAGCAGTTTAATGAGGCTGCTGGTGACATTGAGGGCTTCTTCCAGGACTTTGAGCATCAGTGTCGATTAATGGAAGTCCCAGAAAGGGAGCGCGTCCGGCATCTGGTTGGGCTCCTAGAGGGGGGAGCTGCTGAAGCCTATAGAGCTATGGACCCTCGGTGGAACTGTGAGTATGCGGAGATTAAACAGACTATTCTAGAACATTATGCTGTGACCCCAGACACTTACAGGACTCAGTTCCGTGCTTTAGCCTGTGATGGGGAAGTGTCTTTTAAGATATATGCTCATAGACTCAAACAAATATGTAATCGCTGGCTGGAGGCAGAGGAGGCCTTATCTTGGCAGACCTTCCTGCAGGTCATCCTAAAAGAACAATTCTTTGCCCAGTGCCCCGCTGAGATCCGGGAATGGGTGCGTGAGAGAAAACCAGCGACAGTGGAGGAAGCTGCTGCTCTCGCTGATGAGGTGCTCACCATCAAGCCTCAGTGGAGGATTCTGTTGGAGGATGGAGAGACGCCTAACAGCTCCACAACACCGGATGCCCCCAGTTATTCTGTCCCCATTGTTCCCCGTTCCTCTAAGCCACCACATGTTGATACCCGTGTTAATGTGCCTCCAGTTGCTTCTACTGCACTTTCTGGAATACGCCGGGGAGAGGAAGTAACAGAGCGCAGGTGTTATGTTTGTAGGCATCCCGGGCATTTGCAGGCCTCATGCCCAGCCAGGCCATGGAGGAATCATCCTCAAACCCCTACAGCACCTTCAGGTGGGAGCCGGCCTCCAAGTTCCCCTACCCCTTACCCAAGAGGACGCCTTGGATGGAGGAAGACCCAGCTCAGATGCTATCAATGTGGACAGCCAGGGCATCGGCAAGTCTCCTGCCCAGCTGTTCAAATGAGGACTGATCCTGCACCCAATCGGATTGTTAATTATTTACAGCCCAGTGCCATGGAGGAAGATGTGGCACCGTTATGTGAGGACTAGCCTAGTGACTCAGCCCCCCATGTTGCACCACCAGGAGTTTACGGGGTGCGACCCGCAGTTATGACGACTTCTGCTCATCGAGGTAAGCACTTGCAGGAGGTTGTGCTGGATGGACAGAGACTTGTTGGATTTTGTGACTCGGGTGCTTTCCTCACACTGGCTGATCCCCGAGTGGTTCGGCCTGAGGCAATCCATAGAGGACCTGGGATTGTTATTGAACTGGCTGGTGGACAATGGAGGACTATTCCCACAGCCACTGTGGATCTGAACTTTGGTTTTGGGGTCAAGCGATGTGTGGTTGGGGTGATGGGTGGTCTGCCTGCAGCTGTTCTCCTGGGCAATGATGTGGGAGAGCTACGATGCCAATTCGTGGCTGCATGAAGCCACATGTAAGTAACGCTCTGCCTGTGTGTACTTAACCAGTGACCTGTAGAGGTCCCTAGTACGTACACAAGTTGGGAGGGGGAGGGATTGTGAAGATGTAATTTACCCTCTCACTGTATATGCTGTGATACTATGTCATGATATGCATATTTCCCTGGTTGTATTAGTTGTAATTCATGTATTTCCTTGGGGGAGCTACTGGTCTCAATGTGTCTCTCTCATACAATTGTAGTCTTGGCATCTAATGTGATTATGTAAATAGCCTGTCCTCTTCTTTCCAGAGTTGTGTATCTAATCTGTAATTGAATTGGCCAGTGAAGGAATAGTCATTGTTCTGCACAGCAGGGGATCCCTTCATCTACTGTGGCTGGCAGACATATTGGAGCCCTGTGATGGACCAAACCATTGATGATAGGATGTGTGACCCCCACCCCCTGAACATGGTGGGCTGGTCAAGGAGCACAGACAATGCATTTCCCTTTTTGTAACTTCAGAGTGAGCTGAAACTTGAAGGGAGCAGGAGCTTCAGCCTGTGTGGCTGTGGACACGGACGGAGCTAGGCCTGTGTGGCGGCCCGTGGGATTGTGTGGAACTCTTTGGACTACTGTAAGGACGATTGCTTTGTAATCCGGTCCGAGGATTGTCGGGAAGGGCCCCCGAATCTGTTTTACGTGGACTTATCGTGTGCTATTCCAGTGTTCTTGTGAATAAACCTGTTGGATCGTTCCTCGGCCTGTTGTCTCTCCTTGCTCTGCTGTACACCCCGTCACATCCGGCTCCTACATATATTGCTTAGTTAGGTGAAAAATTTATTGTAGTACATGAATATGTGTATGTGAACATCAGACATTTAATAATTTTTATGATACGATAATCAAGATATTTGGATAGAACATAAAATATATTTATTGGAATACAACTTTAGAACACAAAAAACTGTAATAAATTGTAAATATGTAATACACTATGTAATATACAGTAGATTACATATATATCTTGTGTGTGTATATACACTGTGTGTATATATATATATATATATATATATATATATATATATATATATATATATATATATATTACATATTTACAATTTATTAGTTTTTTGTGTTCTAAAGTTGTATTCCAATAAATATTTTATGTTCTATCCAAATATCTTGATTATTGTATCATAAAAACAATTAAATGTCTGATGTTCACATTGTACTACAATAAATTTTTCACTTAAATATACGCATTATACTAAATGTTATTATTTAGTAAAATATTCAGCACATTCTGCATTGCACTCCTGTCCCCAATTTATTATATATTTTAGGAGTCGGAGTCGGTGCATTTTATACCGACTCCGACTCCGACTCCGACTCCACCAAAATGAGCTCCGACTCCGACTCCACGACTCCGACTCCGACTCCACAGCCCTGGATACATTACCATTCTGTAGGATATAACACTGTAAATGATTCTTGAGTAATCTCTGCTGAGGAAAAAGAATGCATTGCATACGGATGGCACATGAGAAAAAAATTGTACACTCACAAATCATTTGCATGATGTATGCTTAACACTTGTCCAACGTTTCTGGATGAAAGTTGGACTGATTTTTTTTTCTACGCAAGTGTGAACTTACCCTTAAGAAGAGAATATTAAATTGGGTTTTCTAATAAGGTTCAGGTAGTGATGGAACATTCTTGCTTGTGAGAGGGCAATAGAACACTCAAACCACACTGGTTATCCTAATGTTTTGTGTTGTGTAAAGTCAGAATATGGCGCTGAACTCCTAAGGGTGGATCAGTAGTAAATAATGGAGAATATCCACAAGCTACAATGCAGGGTTAACTCTAATATGAAGAAACTGTAGGCAATTACTGAGACTGGATGAAGATTGTGGCACCAGGCTGGGGAGACGAGCCATAACACACGGGCATGGATGGTCTTACTAAAGATTTAGGAAGTTAGGGCAGGTAGGTTGCATATCGCTACTGCGGTCATACTCTTCTTGCATTGTAGATCAGTTAATGGAGACCACAAACTTTGCCAAAACTAAATTTATTCTCTGTGTATTTACTAGTAGATGAGACTACAGATGTTAGGGTTACTCTGTAAACATTATCTCACCTGTTATATTCTCAAACCAGTTACTCAACTTTTTATTCGCTGGATTCTAATTTGTTTTCATTGACTGTTCCCCAAAGGTGGTCCGGTTGAGAAAGTTGGCTCAGCAAGTCTCCAATTGTAAGCAATGCATTGAACGCTCCACATCTCTCATCTCCCAAGCAGAGCAATCTCTAAAGGAGGCAGATCACGCTCGCTTCCTCCAGTCAGCAAAAAGCATCACTGAAAGGTAAAGGGATTTTATTTCATTTTCTACTTTAATCAAAAACTATTTTCAGCTTCAATATAAGCAACTATGAGGCAACATTCTTTTTTCCTACTTCACCAGTGCTTGTCAGGCTTGGTCATGTGTCGAAATGACAGATTATTGCCTTGGGCGCATAAGCAAAGACAGGCAGAAACCATACTGAACTATAGTATATACACAGATAAACATTTTTTCAGCATAAAATATCATTATGTCTATTTGTATTACAGTTGACGACTACTTGTGGTAGCAGATGATAGATGGTGTACTGTTTCCAGTCTGAATCTTTTGTCTCCCACTTTAACATGGCCACCATTTATTTCTAGTCTACAACAGAAACTGAGTCTGATTTAGTTTAATGCAGTAACATGTTTGTAAGCCAAGATATTTTGGAAAGTTTTATGGCATATGTGTACAATTTATCAAGAAACCGTTCCCAGGAATTTTAGAGTTGGCCTTCAAAGTCACCAGACTTGGCTCTCCAACGTATTGTTTTCAAGATGAGCGAAATAGATATCAGCAGGGGAGACTTAGAAGGTTTTCATCATAGGAAGCTTGAAATTTATTGTAAAATCTAGTCTTAAATTATATCCTTGCCCTTTTTTTATTACATATTTGTGGGTGAGAGAGGACAAACATTTCGAGTTATGTATGAAGAAATGTTAAGTGGGGAAATTAGTGAAAGAGGAAAAGTGATAGGCTTTTTTACATAATCATTGGCTGAACAGGTGTAAAAATGCTAGCAACTGGATGACAAGGTGGCAACACACTCAACCTTTGCGTAGGCTTAAAGATCATTATTTCATTGTCAACATGAACTTATAGAGAAAACGGTACTCACCAGTTCTTGCTGTGCAGGGAATCCTTTATTTAAATGTGGAGGTTACATTCATGGGGCTGGCGGGGAGGGAGCGGACCACCCGACACGTCAGATGACGGTCGTTTTGTACTCTCTCTCAGTGCTTCAGCTGAAAGTAATAGTAGTAGTAAGTGCGAAACGGCCGTCGTCTGACGTGTCGGGTGGTCCGCTCCCTCCCCGCCAGCCCCATGAATGTAACCTCCACATTTAAATAAAGAATTCCCTGCACAGCAAGAACTGGTGAGTGCCGTTTTCTCTACAAGTTCATGTGGATATATCTTTTCTAAAATGAGCACCCCAGAGCAGCACAGATATCTGCCTGTTTGCTATGGACATTGACTACACGGAATGAGAATAAGTGTGTGGAGCAGTGCCCCAGATTCTTCTCTAACCTTCTGATATTTCATTGTCAACGATCGCAGTAATGATGGTTTTTCCTTATAGCTTATGGACATGACAGCCACATGTTATTAGAAGTGAAACGAGTGCTAATCCTTATTCTATGCCACCAATTGTCGCTCATTAGAGGCAGATTATTTGCCTATGTAGAGACTCTGAAAATATTTGTCACAGAGTATTAAGGGTTTGTCCATTACTAAGACAACCCCTTTTGATTCAACATGTTTCCATAGGATAAAATAAAAAAAAAAACTATACTGACCTCCGCGGCTGGTGTGGTTCTAGCGGTGTAGGAGCCCACGCAATGTTGTGGCATCACTCGAGCCCAGCATCCAATCAGTGCCGGCTTCTGTTTCGCTGCCTTCCTGTTGGATTACCTTATTTGTTCGAAGGTGGAGAGACAGAAGCCAGCGCTGATTGGTCTCAGGGCTCACATGACATCACAACATCACATGAGCCCTGGCTTTTTTATTTTACCTGGGGGAATCGTGGAATCAGAAGGGGTTGTCCTAGTAGTGGACAAGCCCTTTAAGCTGAACAATCACATTAATAATTCCCCAAAGAACAAACATTGTCATTGCAGGTTTATGGTAAAAAGGAGACATCATTGTTATCTACCAAAGAAATTGTCTCGCTGACTCCCAAATCAACAATTAGTGAGGCTAAAGGGGTTGTTAAAAGTTTATTCCCAAAATCAGTTATCCCCTAACCATAGGATAGGGAAGATCTCCGTGATCGCTGGCGTTCCAATTGCTTGGGACCCCCTGAAATTCTGACATTGGTGCTTCGGAAACCAGTGCAAGAACATCTTAAATGGAGTGGTGATGCCTATATGTACTTGACCTTTTCTAATTCATCATCTTTGGTAATGCAGAAGAAAGCCAAGCGATGTACTTCACTTTTTGCATCAGCCCCATTAACAATAGATGGATCAGAGGCTGAGTATGAGCATATCCGCTCAATGGGCTATGGGCAGTAGCTCCTTAGTCTGTGGGCTAAACCTGCAACCACCATCACCCCATTTACTACAGTACCACACTCAGCCTATGCTGTTTCTGGTACAATAAAAGGGCCACTTCTTTTTTTTAATTAACATCTTGACAATGACAACTGATTAACCTCTCTTAATGGTTACAAGGCCTTGCTTTTACCCGATGTTCAGTTTATTGAAATTAAAGCGGCTGTCCAGACTTATGATACTGGGGATCTATCTTTAGGATGGGTCATAATGATCACATATGCTATTTACATCTCTGAAGCCATCCAGATGCAACCAGTGAACAGTGAAATACAACTGGATATGAGTTGAACAACTGTTTTCGGTAAAATCCACTACAATGGAGCGGTGATCTACTGAACAGTGTACTGATTACATCCACCCTACACTGTAGCTGAAAATGCCTCATGTGTGGTGCCGGGTGCCGGAGGCCCACCAATTGGATAGAGACGATCTTTCTTCAGGATATGTCATTAATATTATATTATAGATAATCTTGCATAAAAACAAATGCAGAGAATAAGTATTAATATTTTTCATGTCCACCAATCTGTGTACTTACAACTTTTTTTTTTTTGTGGGAGAATAAAAAGCTGAAATTTGATTTGATTAGGGCACCATTGAGAGTTTTTATACATGAGGCCTGTCTGGTGATATCTAATCACTCCACATCTGTGGGCTCATGCCGTGGAGGCAGATATACTAAGACCTGTACGTGCCCAGTGCCCACCTCAAAGTGTATGCCATATTCATGGGCCCCAGAAGAACACTGTTAGGTTCATTGATTTCTGCTTGGGGTTTATTATTGCTTCCTCTTTGCATACATGTCTTCATGCTTTCTCACACTAAGATGGTGTTCTGAAATATTTTCTGTATCTGCGGAAAATCCAGTCCTGGCGTATTATAAGATACCTTCTTGTTTGAGCTTCTGCTAAAACTTTTGTTTCTGTGTTTTTAGAGTTTCCATGGCAACTGCATCCTCTCAAGTGCTGATTCCCGAGATTAATCTGAATGACACGTTTGACACATTCGCACTGGATTTTTCCAGAGAGAAGAAGCTGTTAGAATGTCTTGATTATCTCACAGGTAACGCGGCGGCCAGCAGATACAATGAAATCATTCCTATGACAATCGCTGATCATGATTCACTCCATTACACATTTCCTCAACACAAGGACATTCGTGTTCTTGCAGTTCTCATCCTCTATTTTTTTTTTTTATCATGGAAAGCTGTATTGTATGTAGGGTACAGAACATTGGCCCTGTGATTGTAGCAGATTCTCATTCAGTAATGCATGTAGCATTATCCATGACGTGTAATCCTATAGCAATACTCAGCCTTTGAGATCTTTAGCTTTCTATTACTATTAGCAGAATTATAAATAATTTAAAGGTTAAAAGTTCAAAGTGAAGTCATTATTGAACCTACAATATGTATAGAGAACAAATATTAAGTGCTATGTCAGATAAAAAAAATAACCTGTTTTTTTTCTCTGAAACAGCCATAACTCTTCTGCCTTGGGCTGTGTTTTGTGTTTCAGCATAATACTATTCTCCTACATTAAATTTTTTTAGTAAGATTAACTCCCCTACACCTAAAACCAAATGCAAATTTTTGAAATGTAAATCTTTGAACAGTTTTACATCTTCTATCTGTTGCTGCATTGCTGAGAAATCAAGATTTTTAATCCATATGCAAAAGACGCGCTAAGTGCTTTTGGCATGACCTCCCCAGGCTGTTTCACTGTCTAGCACAAGCCTCTGTAGCTTTATTGATAGGTCAATGTCTGAGTTACTTGCCTGACATCACGCACACTGAGCTATCAATCGAGCTAAAGAGGCTGGTCCTGGTAAAAAAAAACTTGGAGAGGCAGAAAATTCTTCATTTACATATCATTCCTAAAGCTAATTTCTTGGGAATGCAGCAACAGAGAAAAGAAATAAAGATGTCAATGTATTAACATTTTAAAAACTAGTATCCCCATATACAATTGAAACAAGAAGTTTATATACACTATCTAAAAAGACACATCTGCATGTTTTCTCAATATCTGACATTAAATCAGATTAAACCTTTCCTGTTTCAGGTCAATTAGGAACCAAAATTATTTATATTTGCCAAATACCAGAATAATGAGAGGGAGAGAGAATGATTTAAGGCATTTTTATTACTTTCTGCAAAGTCAATAAAAAAAAGTAGAAAAGTAATAAAAATGTCTTAAAACATTCTCTCTCTCATTATTCTGGCTTTTGGCAAATATAAATAATTTTGGTTCCTAATTGACCTGAAACGGGAAAAGTTTATTCTGATTTCATGTCAGATAGTGAGAAAACCATGCAGATGTGTCTGTTTAGTGTATGTTAACGTCTGGTATCAACTGTATGTGGTTTGTTGGGGTTGTATGGGGTTGATCTTACCGAGGTGCAGAATTAGACACAGGCAATAGACAAGAGTGGTGTTGTTTTTGATAAATAAAAGCAAACCTTTACACTGCCTTTTCCGTACAGTAGATTATGATTATTACCATTTACTTTTTCACTTCCAAATGAATATTAGCTAAGTTTTTCTCTACCATTTATACACACAGTATGAGGCTACTACGTGTTCTCCACCGTTGCTGCCTTTTGTCATGTCATATTGCAGTATGTAGAAAAATATATTTGTGCAGGATCCAGGAGCTTATAGGTTGATCCAGACAAGCGAAGTGGAGATTACAAATAATTAAAATGTCTGACTATCCTATGAATAACATGGAGTTCACATCTGTGGTAACAGGTTTCCAACTATGTAGAAAATCTTCATAATACATATCATTCTAAGCGTTTCCTGACCTCTGTTACATATATCCAGCTGACGTTGGAAGGGCTTGTATGGAGCAGGCTCAGGAGCTGATCTCTACATGCTCAGAGGGAGAAAGCTGTACAGTGAAGGATGTATTTGATCCCTTGCTGATTTTGTAAGTTTGCCCAAAGACATGAACAGTCTATAATTTTAAGGGTAAATTAATTTTAACAGTGAGAGATAGAATATCCAAAATAAAATCCAGAAATAACACTGTATAAATTCTATAAATGTATTTGTATTTTGCAGAGAGAAATAAGTATTTGATCCCTCTGGCAAACAAGACTTAATACTTGGTGGCAAAACCCTTGTTGACAAGCACGGCACTCAGACTTTTTTTTGTAGTTGATGATGAGGTTTGTGCACATGTCAAGAGGAATTTTGGTCCACTCCTCTTTGCAGATCATCTCTAAATCATTAAGTTTTTGAGGCTGTCGCTTGGCAACTCAGAGCTTCAGCTCCTCCATAAGTTTTCTATGGGATTAAGGTGTAGAGACTGGCTAGGCCACTCCATGACATTAATGTGCTTCTTTTTGAGCCACTCCTTTGTTGCCTTGGCTACATGTTTTGGGTTATTGTCGTGCTGGAAGACCCAGCCATGACCCATTTTTAATGTCCTGGTGGAGAGTAGGAGGTTGTCACTCAGTATTTTACAGTACATTGCTCCATGCATTCTCTCATTGATGCGGTGAAGTAGTCCTGTGCCCTTACCCGAGAAACACCTCCAAAACATAATGTCTCCACCTCTATGCTTGACAGTACAGATGGTGTTCTTTGGGTGTTAGGCAGCATTTCTCTTCCTCCAAACACGGCGAGTTGAGTTAAGGCCAATGAGCTCAATTTTTGTCTCATCTGACAACAGCACCTTCTCCCAATCATTCTCAGAATCATCCAGATGTTCATTGGCAAACTTCAGACGGGCTTGCACATGTGCCTTCTAGAGCAGTGAGACTTTGTTGGCACTGCAGAATGTTAATCAATTACAGCATAATGTGTTACCAATGGTTTTCTTGGTGACAGTGGTCCCAGCTGCCTTGAGATCATTAACAAGTTCCTCCCGTGTAGTTTTAGGCTGATCTCTCACCTTCCTTATGATCCTGGATACCTCATGAGGTGAGATTTTGCATGGAGCCCCAGATCAATGTCGACTCACACTCATTTTGTATTTGTTCCATTTTCTTACTATTGCACTAACAGTTGTCTCCTTCTGACCTAGCATCTTACTTATAGTTTTGTAGCCCATTCCAGCCTTGTGCAGGTATATGATCTTGTCCCTGATATCATTAGAAAGCTCTTTGGTCTTGCCCATGTTGTAGAGGTGAGAGTCTGACTGAGTCTGTGGGCAGGAGTCTTTTATACAGGTGACAATTTAAGACAGCTGTATTTAATGCAAGTAACAAGTTGATAGGGAGCGTTTAAATAGTCTGTAGGAGCCAGAACTCTTAATGGTTGGTAGGGGATCAAATACTTATTTCTCTCTGCGAAATGCAAATAAATTAATATAATTTATACAATGTGATTTTCTGGATTTTATTTTGGATATTCTATCTCTCACTGTTAAAATTAGCCTACCCTTAAACTTATAGACTGTTCATGTCTTTGTCAGTGTACAAACTTACAAAATCAGCAAGGGATCAAATAATTATTTCCCCCACTGTATATAAGCTGATGGATAGAGTGAGGGGATTCCTCTATCATCTTACCAGCCCCTTGTAGGATCAGAGCCTAAAGATCGGTTGCCATGATAGCTAATAGCTCAAATGGTTAGACAAAGGAGGGTACTTGGTCTCCTCTTAATGTTTGCCATGCAGCCAGGGGCCAGATGAAGGTCTCCAAATCTGCCATTGTGGTACTTCTGTAACGCATGCCAGAAACAGGGTTTATAACAATGAGGACAGGCTGTCATGTAAAAGTATTAAAAAATCTGCAAACATACTTGGATTTATTTATTTAATCGTATGAACGTATATCTTACCATCATATAAAAAATAAACACCAGACAATAGACAGTGATTGAAATAATATCAAAAGGATAAAAATCAAATTTGAATATCAAGATTTTCTATATATGCAATAGCGTTATCATTTACAATATAGAAATCCTTCTTGTCACCATGGTAGGATCTCAGGGGGCACTCCTCAACAATGTGCTGGATAGTTTGACGATCTGCTCCACAGTCACAGGTCAGAGAGTCATATTTTCCCCACTTATACATAAAATCTGCACAGACGCCAAAGTTTGTTCTGATACGATTTAGAGTAACCCATGTTTTCCTTGGTAGATTGAAGCCTGGTGGAGGGTTTTGTAAATTAGGGAACATTTGGGGATCACCTTCTACTACATTGACCCAAAGTTCTCGCCATTTCTCCTCTAAATTGAAGTTTTGTTCATGCAAGGTGATTGCAGTTCGGATGGGTGGATGTCTTGATTTCAATCGTTGTATTGTAACATCTCTGATATTTTGGTGTATTGGAAGTTTTTCATTATTCACTACTTTAGTGTACTCTTTAAGTAGGAGCTTTTGTCTTCTTAGATTTGCGGGTGCGATATGACCCAGCACAGGTAACCAGTGAACAGGTGTAGAGTGTAACATACTTGGAGGTTGTCCACTTTATTGAAAGTGACCCAAACTATGTAAAATACATAAAATAATCTCAGCAGGTAATCACCCTCTCTTAGTATAGCGCCGGATTCAGAGTTGCCAATTTGACTATTTATTTTTTCTGGACACCTTCTCCAAAAATCAGAAATATTTTTCTTGGTCATATTGGAAAACCTTAATAAATCATTGCGATTCTAAGTGATACTTGTCTGCAGTCTTTAACTCATATCAGAAGACTTTATCTGCATACATTGCAAACTGTAAAATGATAATTACAGTCAAAATAATCTGTATAAGTTTCCTCAGTTTCACAAAAATCACAGACTCCTTAAATTTTTTACAGACAGGGCAAAAAATGCCCTATTTTTAAAACTGGCCTGGAATTTCTGGACTGTTGGCAGCCCTGGCACCCCACCGCTGGTCCAGTCTAGTTCTTTTCACTACAGTGGTGATGTCACATCAATAGTTTGTATCACTGTTGTAGCCAGTCATTGAGTTCAGCGTTGTGTGTCTTCAACCTATTGGCCTGATGTCACCTGTGTAGTCAAAATGCTGGAATGAGAGCAGTGGTGGAGAGCCGGTACTGGATCCAGTGAGGGTGAGTACCTGCTAAATTTATTTATCTTACCTGTTTTACACAGTTTTGGGACCACTTTCCTGGAAGTAGACAACCCCTTTAAGGAATACAATAGTAAAACAATTGATTAGGGGGGCATAATTTAGGGTGATGCAATTCAAGTTATGCATCCACGTCTTAAACACGTCTGCATTCCAAATCAGGAGTCATTCGTCAGCTACATGCATGCAATTCGTCCACACAGATCAGTGATATAGGAGATGTAGAAAGAGGACTCATGATTTGGAATGCAGATGGGTTTAAGACGTGGATGCATAACTTGGAATTGCATCACCCTAAATTATGCCCCGTTATCACAATTAGTATCAACATGTCTGTATTGTAAATGTCGTAAAAACAAAACCTGAAAAATGGTGGCGGAAAATTGCCCTTTGGTAAAGATCTTGAAAGGTGGACATTAAAAAAAAAAATGTAAAATGGCTATGTTTCATGTTGGGAAAGGGTTAGAGACTGTTTAGCACACTAGTCCAACAGGTCTAAAAATACTGCAATGTTACTAAAACACTAAAGGCCCCGATACACACAACGACGTATCTAACGATATATAGCCGGGGTCACGGATTCTGTGACGCACATCCGGCATCGTTAGTTACGTTGTTGCGTGTGACACCAACGAACGGCTGTTAACGATCAAAAATACTCACCTTATCGTTGATCATTGACACGTTGTTCATTTTCAAAAAATCGTTGATTGTTGCAGGATGGAGGTTGTTCGTCGTTCCTGCGACAGCACACATCGCTACGTGTGACACCTCGGGAACGACTAACTACAGCTTACCTGCGGCCGCAGGCACTGAGGAAGGAAGGAGGTGGGCGGGATGTTACGGCCGCTCATCTCCACCCCTCTGCTTCTATTGGGCGGCCGCTTAGTGACACCGCTGTGACGCCGCACAAACCGCCCCCCCTATAAAGGAGGCGGTTCGCCGGCAACAGCGACGTCGCTAGGCAGGTAAGTCCGTGTGACGGGTCCTAACGAATTTGTGCGCCACGGGCAGCGATTTGCCCGTGACACACAAACGACCGGGGCAGGTGCTTTCACCAGCGATATCGCTAGCAATATTGCTGCGTGTAAAGCCCACTTTAGATACAGAAATGACTAATCTTAAACAAAACTAACTGTAGCTGAAAGTCCTGTAATTTCTCATAACTTATTGTATTATTACTTCTGACAGCTCCTAATCCTCCAGTGATTAGAGAAGAACTCTGTACGGCATCTTATGACACGATCACTGTTCACTGGACATCTGATGACGAGTTTAGTGTCGTGTCCTATGAGCTTCAGTATACCATCTTCACCGGACAAGCCAACGTAGTCAGTAAGTACAATTGGACTGACATTATTATGCAAGACGACTCCAGTAGCTACTTAACTAATTGAGGTTTGAAAGATGACAATTCTCTAAGGACTTTTCTTTAGTTCCAATTACCAAGAAAAGGGGCAAGATTGTGTCAAGACAAGAGAGGAAAACCATATATGTTTATTCTTGCTGTGGGCTTTACTTGTTATTATACTTATATATTTATGTTTTCTTAATTTTTGTTATATTAAACCCAAGCCAGTGCCTAATTGCTTAATTATTGAACAGTTAATGAAATTGGTGTAGTCAAGAAATCTGTATAGTCAGTGTATGTGTTAATAGGATTTTCTTGTTGGGATGTGCTAATTGCTAGGCTTTGAAGATGGCACAGTAGGAAGCTGTCACCCACCACCCCTCACTTTAATTACTGCTTTGTGTGTACGTTAATTAACAAGATGGAAGGCTAGTTATAGGAAAGTTGACTTTTCCCATACAGGCGTTTAAGCAAATAAGTGGAAAATCTGCCTTTGTAAGAGGATTTTTAATATTCTTTCTGGCTAATTTGCAGATGAAATTTTTTTTATATATAAAAAAAATAAAAATAATTCTTTATAGAGCAATGAAATAAAATACAGGATGGGTTAATTAGTGAACATGGTATGATGAAAATTGAAGGGTTCAGAGATTCATATTTTTAGTGCATGATGTCTTACGGGAATCCACAGATTGCTCACTACTTGTCTTTATCCGTTTCATCAGCCATTTTATGAGCTCTCTCTGTGATTAGAAAACATGATGAAAAGTTGTTGAGATTGAATTGCAATCTTCCATCATTGGTAAGGTGGGCTTTTCAAGATGGTTCACATTGAGTCCTGACTTACTTGTTCCAACGCAAGTCTTATAGTAAGCTTGGATCAGATTATTGGTAGGGATCCACATGGGTTAAAATCAGATTTAACATACAATACAAACTGATAAATTAAGTTTCCTATTTATATTTCAATAAGTTGTATGACAGGGATTGTTCGACATCCACTGAAATTAATATGTTTGAAAACCACAAAAAGGTATTTAAAAGTGTTATTTGGTGAAGCCACTAATGGTCGCACACACTACTTCAGATTCTTGTTGTCCTTGGCACTTTAAGTGGTCACGTCTCCTTTTGGTAAACTAGATTAAAGGGCGCATACCCTTTTAGGCTTCTGCCACACTCACGTGAAATTCACGCACGTGCCGAGAGACACGTATTTTCCCTGCGTGTTGCGTGCAGGTAAGTACGTGTCTCTGGTACGTGCAGGCCACATGTGTTCTACGTGTGTTATCCGCGATAGCACACGTAGAACCGGTAATTATCATACTCACCTGGTCCTTCCTGCTGTCCGCGCTGCTGTCCGTGGTGCTGATCCTCGGTCTCCAGCCCTCCCGTCTCCCCGCTGCTGCTGCTGCCAGGCAGTGAAGTGAATATTCAATGAGAATAATGAGCGGCGGTCGGCAGCAAGAGGCAGCAGCGGCAGAGACAGGAGGGCTGGAGAAGGTGAGTTAATGTTTTGTTTTTTTTTCAATGACATGTGTGTTTTCTCCGGCGCGTGTCACACGGGACCGCATCCACACTACACCCGTGTGGTGCGGGTGCGGGCCGTGTGACACCCGTGCTGCCGGTGAAAAAACGGACATGTCAGCGCTTTCAAAAACGCACACACGTACAAACGCACACGGACACACGTTCCGTGTGGTTTTACGTGTGTGTGCCTGCTACAATAGGGTAGCATTGCTGTACGTGTCTCCGTGCCGCCGGTACGTGTAAAAAATGACAAACACGTGCCGGCGGCACGGATGTGTGGCGCTAGCCTTAAGTAGACAAACACTTGTGCTGAGACATAAAAGGCCTCATTCAGGCGGCTGTATTTTATGTGCACAATGGACAGCACAATGACCAAATAATAACCTATGTGCAAGTGCACATTACTGAGTATTTTTTTTCTTTAATTGCAGCATGAAAATAGTAGGCAGCTCCTGCACTCATCTGCTGTGCAGACAAGCACACACAGGTGCAACGGAGCCAGTCACATCCGCAAATTGTGACATATCAAGATGCTGATTACACAGCATGATTATTGCACAAGTGTGCCTTAGGGTACCTTCACACTTTAGCAATGCAGCAGCGATCCGACCAGCGATCTGACCTGGTCAGGATCACTGCTGCATCGCTACATGGTCGCTGGTGAGCTGTCAAACAGGCGGATCTCACCAGCGACCAGTGACCAGCCCCCAGCCAGCAGCGACGTGCAAGCGACGCTGCGCTTGCACGGAGCTGGCGTCTGGAAGCTGCGGACACTGGTAACTAAGGTAAACATCGGGTATGGTTACCCGATGTTTACCTTAGTTACCAGCTCACACCGCTTAACTTAGCGTGTGCAGGGAGCAGGAGCCGGGACTGACAGCGTGAGAGCTGCGGAGGCTGGTAACGAAGGTAAATATCGGGTAACCACCTTACCGCAGGCTGTCAGACGCCGGCTCCTGCTCCCTTCACATTCAGGATTGTTGCTCTCTCGCTGTCACACACAGCGATGTGTGCTTATCAGCGGGAGAGCAACAATAAAAAAACGAACCAGCACTGTGTGTAACGAGCAGCGATCTCACAGCAGGGGCCAGATCGCTGCTCAGTGTCACACACAGCGAGATCGCTAATGAGGTCACAAAAAACGTGACTCAGCAGCAATCTCAGTAGCGATCTTGCTGTGTGTGAAGTACCCCTTAGGCTGGATACAATAAAAGATCACTCTAAAATGTACAGTTTTACAGTAGTGGGGCAATCCTGGGGGGGTGGGTGGGGGGGCTCAGAAAACCAGTCAATATCGGTGTGACCACATGTGCATTACACAGTGCAACACATCTCCTTCACATTGAGGTGTTCTGGTTGTTGACTGTGGCCTGTGGAATGCAGGCCAACTTGTCTTCAATGGCTGTGCAACATTGCTGGATATTGGCAGGAACTTTAACACACTGTCAAATACACCGATCCAGAGCATCCCCAACATGCTCAATGTGTGACATGTCTGGTGACTATGCTGGCCATGCAACAACTGGGATGTTTTCTGCTTCCAGGAATTGTGTAAAGATCCTTGCAACATGGTTCCGTGCATTATCATGCTGCAACATGAGGTCATAGTCGTGGATAAATAGCACAACAATGGGCCTCAGGATCTCATCACAGTATATTTGTGTATTCAAAATGGCATTAATAAAATGCACCTGTGTTCACTGTCCATAGCATACGCGTGTCCATACCATAACCCTACTGCCACCATGAGCCACTTAATTCACACTGATGACATCTGCAAACCCACACAAAGCCATACACGCAGTCTGTCCTGTACAGTGAAAACCTGGATTCATCCATGAAGAAAACATCTCTCCGACCTGCCAGATACTATAGAATGAGAGCATTTGTTCACTCAAGTTGGTTTCACTGACGACCTCCAGTCAGGTGGAGACCCCGATGAGGACGATGAGCCTGCAGATGAGTTTCCCTTAGTTTATGACAGTTTGTGCTGAAATTCTTTGGCTGTACAAACTGATTGTTGCAGCAGCTGTCCGGGTGGCTGGTCTCAGATAATCTTGGAGGTGAAGATGCTGGATGCTGAGGTTCTGGGCTGGTGTGGTTATATATGTGGTCTGCGGTTGTTAGGCCATTTGGATGTACTGACAAATTCTCTTAAACACCTTTTGAAAATGGCTTATGTTAGAGAAATGAAAATTCAATTTATGGGCAACAGCTTTGGTGAACATTCCTGCAGTCAGCATGCAATTGCATGCTCCCTCAATACGTGCAACATTTGTGACATTGTCCTGTGTGATAAAACTGCACATTTTAGAGTGGTCTTTTATTGTGGCCAGCTTAAGGCACACCTGTGCAATAATCATGCTGTCTAATCAGCATCTCGATATGTTACACCTGTGAGGTGGATGGATTATCTCAGCAGAAGAGAAGAGCTCACTAACACAGATTTAGACAAATTTATGAACAATATTTAAGAGAAAAGGGCATTTTGTGCCCATGGAAAAAGTCTTAGATCTTAGAGTTCAGCACATGACAAATGGGAGCAAAATTAAGTGTTGTATTTATATTTTTGTTCAGTGTATTTAGTATAGTGATAAATATAATGGTTAAACATAACTATGATAAGGCATAAAATAGTAATAGAATATAAATTCAATGAAATATAACATTGGATGCAATTTCTAACATAAAACACACCATATATTAGAAACTACCACAGGAGTAAACAGTGCATAGAATCCGACGTACGTTTCACTTAAGGCTTCCTCAAAGAGAAAATTTTGTTTGTTGTTGCTGCAATTTCAGTTTTGAGGAGTGTCTATGTATATATATTTTATTATCTAACTTTTCCCCCCTTTTTAAAATCCAACTAGTGGAGGTTAAGCACGCATAGTGTGATCACCAGATTTTCATCCTCCTCTTTTCTTGATTTACTGCACCAGCTAATATACACCCCTTACTTTTTCCACAGTGTAGTGCTGCGGGCCACAGCTTATCTACCCCCTCCTCCCCTTCCAAATGCTTGCAAAAATAATACTGATTGCTCGAACACAGACTCCATCACCGTGATGCAAGGATTTGCTGTTTAGTTGCTTGTCTGCTTCCTCCATCCATTTTGAAGGAAACTATACTGTAACAAGTTCTCAATATTCTATCCTACTTGCATCACCGCCTTTGGGAAACAGCAACTGGGGTCTGGAAGCAATATTTTCTTCCAGCTTCTGATTCATCTGCTTGCCCTCTTCCTCACCAAACCAGTGCTCTACCCCTGCTTTCATGCTTTTTCCCTCTCTTTTCACTATTTTTCACCTGCCTGCCTGTTTGCTATGTTTTGAGTTGATAGCTGAATAGCTGTGCTAAAGTAGGTGGCTCCTTTGGGAATGGGAACATTAAAGGGACCCAGTCATCAGGATTTTCATATATAACCTAAAGCCAGTGCTATACTGGCACTATCAGGCTGCTTACCTACATAACATTAGTGGTCAGCTCGGATGTTGAGGCTTTCAAATCCAAGAAAGTAAAGTTCATAAATTCAGCAGCTTCTTGAGTGACAGTTGCATCTGAGCAAATAATCTCTGGGTGGGTATTCATATGGATTCCCGCCCCCCTGCCACATGTTCCTCCCTCTATGGTAAGTATTATAAAAACGATTCACTTTTTTGAAGGACTTGTGTGAGGTCATACCCATGTGACCTGGTATCCAGCTTTGTTGGCTGAGGCCCCGCCCCTTCTGGTCATGAGATCATTGAATAGGGTGTTTTCCCTTGGACACCAGCACTATTTGGGTCCGCAGTGTGCTATTTATCAACAGGATTCCCTCTTTGAATCAGCCATTTGGGTACAGAGGGTTTTCCTGAACCACCATTGTAGTTTACTTTTGGCCTCGTGAGGAACCCACTTCTAGGAGAAACGCGTTGAGGCTTGAAATTACCATTCTGTTCACATCAATGAGATAAGTTGTCTTCCTCCCTACTGTCCACCTGCCACACCAATTTGTCTGTTGCACTTATCTTAGGCACTGCACCTTTTTTTCCGGCAGGGACTTCAGGGGCAGCAGGGAGAGTTGGGGTGCCATATCGCATTTTTAGGGTGCCAACCCACACTGTTAGGCAGTGCACAGATAGGTGCAGCTATTGAGGGCTAGCAATCTATCCTGTGCACTTCTAGTAATCACGGTGTGGTTTTAAATGATTGAATAAAGTATTTAAGTTTTATAAGGGTTTAATTTTCTCACAAACGTCGGGCCAGAACGCGTCCAAGTTGAGGGATCGATTAACCCTCCATGGTGTCCCTCGCAGTGAAAGTGTGAGATCTCGCGTGTTATTGCAAGTTCTTGCTCTCTATGCCAGTCTAGCATTGCTACTTACCGAATGGTAACTGCTCTAATAATGGTAATGTTATTGTTTGGTAACCACTTAATAAAGTCAGCGGCAGCTCGGGGTTATTCCAAAGAGCAAGATCGTTCTCAATAATACACAAGTTCTCACTGTTTCATGGTATGAAGGGAATCATAAAGTTATCCGGGACCTTTTATCAACCTGGGACTGCCTACTCTTTTATTAAATAAATAGGACAGCTCCAGATAGGTGATAGGTGCTCTTTAAAGATTCACAATGGAATCTAAAGTATCTCTGAACACAACAGCATGCATATGCCAGTATATTCTCAGGAAGTCTGCTGATGTATGTCCTGCATGTTACGTCTTTGGGAACCTTCTTTGCAATAAACTGAAAACTTCCTTTGCTTGTTCTATTGTTGGTGGTGGAGCTTTTAAGTCATATATTTATGTAAGGTTTATATATAGAAGTCTTTTGTAAACAGGCATAGCGCACATTACAGTTCTCAAAGGCAAACAAAACACCATTATGGTATGAGACATGGCAGTAAAATTAAGATGATACCATACCACATAATGTTTGTCATTTTTTCGTACTGTGTGTGTTGTGTATGTATGTATGTATATATATGTGTGTATATATTGTATATATATTATGTACACTACAGTTCAAAAGTTAGGGGTCACCCAGATAATTTTGACTTTTCCATGAAAAATCATACTTTTATTTATCAAATGAGTTGCATAATGAATAGAAAATATAGTCCAGACATTGTCTAGGTTAGAAATACTGATTTTTACTTGAAATAATAATTTTCTTCAAACTTTGTTTTCGTCAAAGAATTCTCCCTTTGTAGCAATTCCAGCTTTGCAGACCTTTGGCATTCTAGCTGTTAATTTGCTGAGGTAATCTAGAGATATTTCACCCCATGCTTCCAGAAGCCTCTCCCACAAGTTGGATTGGCTTGATGGGCACTTTTTGTGCACCATACGGTCAATCTGCTCCCACAACAGCTCAATAGGGTTGAGATCTGGTGACTGGCAGGGCCACTCCATTACAGATAGAATACCAGCTGCCGGCTTCTTCCCTAAATAATTCATGCATAATTTGGAGGTGTGCTTTAGGTCATTGTCCTGTTGTAGGATGAAATTGGCTCCAATCAAGCGCTGTCCACAGGATATGGCATGGCGTTGCAAAATGGAGTGATAGCCTTCCTTATTCAAAATACCTTTTACATTGTACAAATCTCCCACTTTACCAGTACCAAAGCAACCCCAGACCATCACATTACCTCCACAATGCTTGACAGATGGCGTCAGGTACACTTCGAGGATCTTTTCAGTAGTTCTGCGTCTCACAAATGTCTCTGTGTGTGATACAAACACCTCAAACTTCGATTCGTCTGTCCATAACACTTTTTTCCAATCTTCCTCTGTCCAATGTCTGTGTTCTTTTGCCCATATTAATCTTTTCCTTTTATTAGCCAGTCTCAGATAATGGATTTTTCTTTGCCACTCTGCCCTGAAGGCCAACATCCCGGAGTCGCCTCTTCACTGTAGACGTTGACACTGGCATTTTGCGGGTACTATTTAATGAAGCTGCCATTTGAGGACCTGTGAGGCGTCGATTTCTCAAACTAGAGATTCTAATGTACTTGTCTTGTTGCTCAGTTGTGCAGCGGGGCCTCCCACTTCTCTTTCTATTCTGGTTAGATCCTGTTTGTGCTTTCCTCTGAAGGGAGTAGTACACACCGTTGTAGGAAATCTTCAGTTTCTTGGCAGTTTTTCACATGGAATATCCTTTATTTATAAGAACAAGAATACAACTTAATTCACTGCACTCTCTAAAAATTCATGCAATAGAAGAATTTATTTGTGGTATATACAAAAAATACTTTTGATAATGACAAGCAACTTGTCACTGGGGACGTTTCGACCCATCCAGGTCTTTTTCAAAAAGTCGCTGTGGGAAAGGTTCCAGGATCAAGGAGGTGTTGGCATGCTGACGCCTGTATGGTATGTGTCAGCACACCAACACCTTCTTGCACAAGGGTTTTCAAGGGATTTCTAAACATCCATTAGCCTTCTAACACAGTTAGCAAACACAATGTACCATTAGAACACTGGAGTGGTGGTTGTTGGAAAAGGCCTCTATACACCTATCTAGATCTTGCATTCAATACCAGACGTTTGCAGCTACAATAGTCATTTACCATATTAACAATGTATAGAGTGTATTTCTGTTTAATTTAATGTTAGCTTCATTGAAAAAAAATGTGCTTTTCTTTCAAAAATAAGGAAATATCTGTGACCATAACTTTTGAACTGTAGTGTGTGTGTGTGTGTGTGTGTGTGTGTGTGTGTGTGTGTGTGTATATACACGGCTGGACTGGCATCAAGCCCTGGAATTAGAAATGGGCGGGTGTCTATCAGACACCCCCATTAATAATCAAGTAGAAATATAAAAAAAATATTTTATTTGAACAAACACCCCCCAACTACAGCCCTGTTCAACAATTTATTAAAAATGTATTTAAAAAAAAAAAGTGCGCCGTAATCCGTGGCGATGTTCCATGGCGTTCCCCAAAAGCGAATCTGAAAGACATAAAAAGAGAAAATGATTAAAGAAATAAAGACAAAAGACACCATCATTCACCAATTTATTTCTCTGCAAAACCCTAATCCACTATCCGACGTAATCCAAAAGGGGGTCCCACGACGTTCCAAGACTCACTGTCCCAACTAGTAAAAAACAAATGGTTACTCATTGGCAAGGAGAGCAGTCACTGCAGGATCACACACTGCTATGTGAAAATCACTGCAGTGAATTGAAATGACTTCATGAGGTCACTGTGAACTGGGATGATTTTGTGGGCACCACAAAAACGCAGCTAAAAAAAACGCTGTGTGCAGACAGCAAAAATGAAAACTCGTAGACTTTGCTGAGGAAGCAAAGTCATGCAGTTTTCTGAGCAAAAACGCACCCGAAAAACGCAGCGAAAAATGCACTGTGTGAACTTACCCTAACTTAGGGACCGCTTAAGCTATGTGGCCGCTGAATGGTAAATCATTACCGATCAGCAGTCAGTTAATAGTTAATTTGCATAGGCAGACTGCAGTAGATAATGCTCAGTGGACAATTTCGAATAGTTTGTCCTGTGCACATTGGCTGCCTTTGTTCTCAGCAGTGCAAGAATTATGATCATTTGCTCGATGGCAGTTCAAATCCGACAATGATGATCTTTTGCTTCTCGGCAGTGCAAGTCCGAGAATGATGATCTTTTGTTTGTCGGCCTTGCAAGTCCGAGAATGATGATCTTTTGCTCATCGGCCTTGCAAGTCTGAGAATGATGATTGTTTGCTCGTCGGCCTTGCAAGTCCGAGAATGATGATCTTTTGCTTCTCGGCAGTGCAAGTCTGAGAATGATGATCTTTTGCTCGTCGGCAGTGCTAGTCCTAGAATGATGATCTTTTGCTCGTTGGCAGTGCAAGTCCTAGAATGAGGATCTTTTACTCTTCGGCAGTAGTAGTCTGAGAATGATTATCTTTTGCACTGAATGAGCATGGGGTGATTGGCATTCTGGTTGCACTGAAAGATTTTTGTGTATTGAACGTTCTTAAGAACACTTGTTCACAATTATTTTTCATAGTAATTGTAGCTTTATTCTTTTTTCCATGCTTTACAGAATTTTTAATGGCTTACAAATACTGTTTTATATCTTTTCTGTATTTTATCTGTAATCTTTCATATCATTCCTTTATAGCGAGCCTTGTTTCCAGTCTCTTTGAGCTTACATTCTAAAAACATATGTGAGATTACATGTTGATGTATTAGATCTGGGTGTTTAAAAAGCCACAAGAGTGTAACCACACATTCCCTGGCCTCGCGAGGTAACACCTGCAGCAGTCTGTGGTTAACCCTGGCTTGCTGTTGGTACTTAATGGTGGCTACATTAGCACATTATTTCCAGATATTGGCCTAGCACTTATTCTTTTGTCCAGACTATCAATTATTAACAGATGCCAAATCGATATCCTGGTCTTATGTGTTCTTTAAGTTAAGTTAGTCTCGTTTTTTTATCCAAATAGTCATGCCTGCTCCGGATATAATATGTTTATTATTGTGCATGGTGCTATATACCTGTGCTGGCACTTATCCCACTTGTGGTTAAAGAAAAGTTGTGTGTAATGAAATTGCCTCTGGCGCTTTGAGAAAATGAACTCTGAGGGATCCGATGCACAAAACCAAAGTACAGGAACGTGTCTGACACTTGCCAACACAAAACATGAGAAGAGATTTGTTCAAAGACGATGCGGCAGCTCTTCAGCTTACAAGTGCATGAGGGTAGAAAAGCCAATATTAGTAGAGATTTTAGTTTTTGGAAAAATATTTCACTTGCACTGATTTTTTTTTTTTATATAATAAGCCTTCAGAAAATATAATTTTTAAATTAATATTAAATGGTAAAACAATAAGTAAACAAATGCTATTTCTGTAACGAACTACTGTAAGTTTGTACTTCACTTTCCAGCCTATTGTACCTATTGTAATACGTATATCAGTCATGTTTAAAACGGGTCCCCCAACCCGTGGCTCGGGAGCCACATGTGGCTTGTGGGGCTGTGATGTGTGGCCGGCAGCTGTCTTTCACCTTGGGGCATATGCACTAGTGCTAGAAAACAGCTATGAAGAGCAGGTCTCCAGATTGTGACTTTTGTAAGTAGCCCAACATAGATGAGCAGATCTGAATAAGGGTATGGTTGGGAGCTCTGGGTGCCACTACTGTGAGAGGGAGGGAGCTGGATGTGGCTCACGACCCTCCCTCAAAGCTGGATGTGGCTTGCGACCCTCTCTCAAAGCTGGATGTGGCTCGCAACCCTCTCTCAAAGCTGGATGTGGCTTGCGACCCTCTCTCAAAGCTGGATGTGGCTTGCGACCCTCTCTCAAAGCTGGATGTGGCTCGCAGCCCTCTCTCAAAGCTGGATGTGGCTCACGACCCTGTCTCAAAGCTGGATGTGGCTCGCGACCCTCTCCCTCAGCTGAATGTGGTTCACGACTCTTTTTTAGAGCTGAATGTGGTTCGTGACCCTTTTTCAAAGCTGAATGTGGCTCTCAAGTTCAGAAATGTTGGGGACCTCTGGTTTACAAGTTTGATTTATTTAGTTTATAATTAAATCTTGTGAGATACATAATAATTCTGCCTATTAAACAACCTTTTTTGTAAAGAAATATTCCTAAAAAATGTTTCAATTAGAAATAATAGTATTCACAAAATTGTAAAAAGTTTAAAAACCCTTGATATACATGAGAACAGACAGTGAGAATCAGCACAATTATAAAAAACAGTAATGGGTTTCTTAAAAAGGTTAAGAGGCTCGAGATTGAAATTCGCCTGCAGGCAAATGTATTCCCCATACTGACTGCTGTTCCCACTTACACTTGTTAATTTATAGTTGTTCCACATATTTCCTTTGAGGCTGCTGTTCAGATGCAGGACTTATTATTTTAAAGTAGCACTCCAGCTAAATACAAAAAAAAAAATAAGTGCAGCATGTGCAAACATGAGAAACTAATGGACAGGCTGGTCTTAGTCAACATGCCATTTTTATGCTGTTTGCCACCTTGAATCTTTTGTTCCTTCTAACATGTTTTTTCTTAACGCAGACTGCAGTCCCCATGTTGCCACTGGCAAAAGTTCTTCAACTTGCTCTTGCACCTATCTAATTGCAGCAGTATTAGGTCAGCTGCTGACCCCTGATGTATACATCAGAGTCTCAATGTATCCTTTGTGATGTATACAGCAGTCTCTGTGTATCTATGTGATGCATACAGCAGAGTCTCAATGTATCTATCCCATGTGATGTATACAGCAGAGTTTCAGTCTATCCTATGTGACATATTCAACACTCAGTGCACCCTATTTGATGTATACAACAGAGTCTCAGTGTATACTATGGGATGTATACAGCAATCTCAGTGTATCCTATTTGTAAATGTGGCGCCCCTGACCTGGTCAGGCACCACTGAGTACTGCACCCGTGCTGGGGACAGTACAATACAGGTAATCCAGAAGGCTGACCGGGGTGTGGAACACAGGCGCATAGTAATCAGCTCTCACACATGTACCCATGAGAGGACCCCTGGGGGTCCCAGGAGGGGGCAAAGCCTTGACCTTCACTGGAATAGTGGAGGGGGCCAAAAGCCTCCATCTCCTCTCAAGGGGTGTGGTAAGAGTCTGGTTGCTAGGTGGCGTAGGCAAGAACAGGAGAGGAGGGGCAGTGAGTCAGTTAGAGCAGAGAACTCCAGAGGGCTCAGTGAGGAGCAGACCTGTGGGGTTGATGCTGTCTAACAGCGCCCGCGCAGTGGCTACTGACGGGGGAGAACGGTCAACTAGGAGTGCTGCCTGAAAGCCAGCTTCAGCTAGAGAGAAAGCACGGAGTGGGAAGTAAGGAGACTGCTAGAGAGCACCAGGCCCAACCGGGCGGCAGATCCCGAAGCGAAGATAGATCCAGCTTTCTTCTGCTAAACCTGCCGGTGTGGGGCTCTCAAAGCCCACACCACAACACCACAAAAAGCCGCAGCCACGTAACCGCAGTGAGGGCCCATAGGTCACAGGAGGCAAGCAGCTGGAGTGGCCTGGTCCGGGGAACAAGCATACGGCGAACGAAGGGGAGAGAGAGGCTGCAGCATCTTCCCTGGGTGACCCCCATAGGGACTAAAAGTCGGGGTCACCCCAAACCACCAAGGGCTAAGGAAGGCGAGTCAGTAGTCACCCTCATAAAGTCAGCCTGAAGGATACCTGGTTCCCACCTGGTTCATCTCAGCTACGCCCGGGCTACTCACCCTGCCATCAAATGTGAGTAAAGCCCTTGAAAGACATTCCTGCCTGTGTGGTCATTCTGCGCCTTATGGTACTACAAACCTACACTGGGCCCTGGGGCTTGCCTCACTCTCAGGAGGCTATTCCAACTAACTGCACACACCATCAGCCCCAGGCGTCCCCTAACCTGCAGTGGCGGTCCCCACTGACCGCAATACTGAGAGTGGCGTCACGATCAAAACAGAAGATTTCCTACCAGTGACGGAGATCCAGCAACGTGGAGTCCCTGAAGGTAACGCACCGACACCGACACAACACCTGCGGGGCTTCACATCTGGCGTCACGAACAGGATAAGGACTAGACCTGTCCAGACAGGTGACCATGTGCCTGGGCGGTCCGCTTGAAAAATTGGAAGCGCCGCCATATTGCCACCATGAAAAGCGCGCTGAAAAACAACAGCAGCCAGCGCTGGAAGAAGTTACCGCCCACGAAGAGGTGTGGCTACCCAGAGATCCCCTGCAGAGTTCTGACCTTGCCAGCTATGAGAGTGGAAGCGTCCAGAGACGGCGGGAAGGAAAGAGAGCCACAAGCCTGCTGCTGGGAGAGGAGCTGCTGAAAGAGGCAGAGCAGAAACTGAACAGCTTGCTATCAGAGGCAACGGCGAGTCCACAGCTGGAGAGTCGTGCAGAAGAGGGCGCAGAAGAAATGGCGTCTGACCGCAGAAATCCAGAACCGGGCTCCGCTGCCTGGTGGTATCGGGAGCTGGCCCAGTTCTGCGACCGACTGGAGAACCGGGTTGTGGAGCAGATCCGGGAAGAACGACTGGAAATGCTGGAGATGACCGCGGCGGTTCGGGCCTATGAAAGGAGAGCCGCGCGCCGAGTGCCAGACAGGACGGCGATGACGCAGACCCCGATGCTGCCACCGGTGGGTGAGTCGAGTGATGCCCCGGCCAGCGCAAGTGCCCCGACCCCTGCTGCCACGTCCGCGGTCCCCGAAGAGGCGTCCGGTGCGGCGACGCTGAAGCAGGCCGCAGCCACGCCAGGTGCGGCCTTCCAAGCCCCAGCGGCCGCAGCGATGCCCTGCTCGGCCCACCAAGACCCGGTCCCTGCAGCAACGCCCAGTCCGGCCCGCAAAGAACCGGCTGCCACCGCGACCCTCATCCGCGTCGCAGGCGTAACGCTGACCCAGGCCGCCGCCCTGCTAGGCCCGGCCCGCCGAGACCCCACCGCCGCAGCAACGCTCGTCCGCGCCGCAAGTGAGGTGCTGAACCAGGCCGCAGCCACGCCAGGCGTGGCCCGCCAAGCCCAGACTGCTGCAGCGACGTCCAGCCCAGCTTGCACAGAGCCCCCTGCAACAGCGACACTGATCCAGGCCGCCGCCATGCCAGGCGCGGCCCGCCAAGACCAGGCCGCCGCCATCCAGGGCGCGGCCCGCCAAGACCAGGCCGCCGCCAGCCAGGGCGCGGCCCGCCAAGACCAGGCCGCCGCCATCCAGGGCGCGGCCCGCCAAGACCAGGCCGCCGCCAGCCAGGGCGCGGCCCGCCAAGACCAGGCCGCCGCCATGCCAGGCGCGGCCCGCCAAGAGATTGCCTCATCATTTACCCCGGCCTGCAAGGCCAGAGCAGACACCGCTCCCCAGTCCAAAGAGGTCCCTGCTAGGAAGACCCTGATAGGAGAGGACCCCGAATACTGGAAGCTGAAGGCTGACCTAGAGGCCCAGTTCCCACAAGAGATGGTGGATCGGTATCTGCTCCCTCCGCATACCCCCAAGGAGATTCAGGCAACCCCTGCAGCCGCGCCAGAGAGTCCACCGCCCAGACCAGCTGAAGAAAGCCCATCCCCAGCACTGCCACCAAAGGAGTGCCAGGAAGAACTAAGGGGGAGAGAAGGCCAGGAAGCTGAGGAGCTGACTCCGGAGCCACCAGCAGTGGATCTATACTCAGAACCGGAGATGTTGCCCTATTCCCGCTGGGATGAAGAGGATTTGACACCGTCTGCAGATGAAGAACTGCCCAAAAGCCTTACCTGGGAGTTTGTGAGCTGCACCCAGCAGAACCCAGCCCGCAAGACACGGCGCAGCAGAGCAAAGTATCCTCCAACACCACAGTCTCCAGAGCAGAGAGAGGTCACAGCCAGAGACCTGCAGGAGAAAAGATTACTGAGAAGGTCTAGAGCCCAGGTCAGAGGACCCCTTTACAGAGGAGTAGTAGAGAACTTCAATTTGAAAAGCGGATACGGCTTTATTGTAGCAAGAGGAATAAAAGAGGGCATATTTGTGAATCGGAGAGATGTTCAAGCCCACCTGCCCAGAGGACATTCAGGCAGAAATTTGAAAATTGGAGACGCAGTACAGTTCACCTTGCATCAAGGAGAAAGGGGCTACTATGCCTTAGACGTAGCACCATGTCCCAAAGACAGAGATAAAGAAACAGATGCAGAAAAGGAAACAGATGAAGATCTAGAAAGAAAAGACAAAGAGCCTACAGATGAAACTACCACCGACGACGACAAAGAGCCAGAAAGCAACAGGTGCCGCAGCCCAGCAGGCCCAAGCCCTGGTAAAGAGTAAAGTAAAGTAAAGAAAGAAGTTCCCAGTTGAAGTTTTGACCAGTTTGTTTTGCAACGTTCTCAAGTTTAAGCATGTGCCCACAAAAACTATTGTGAGAAAACCATAAACCTTAAGGCTATGAACTGGCTATAGCCACAAACTCTCGCAGTGTAAATAGTTACACCAGAGGGCACCACCACCACCAGAGTCAGCCTGTTTAGGGGCTTGGCTCGTCTGCAACCAGGAGGAGCCCGTCCGTATATAGGGCCTTGGCTCACCTGCAACCAGAGAGCATGCCTGTTTATGGGGCCTTGGCTCACCACCACAAAGAGGGTACCTGGTCAGCACCAACTGTGGAGGCCGCCACTGCATCCTGCCAGAAGAGGCTGAAGGCGCGGATCCACCAGGCCAGGTATACCCTGAAACCACCAGCCCATGTAAGCCGCCTCTACATCCTGCCAGAAGTGGCTGAAGCCGCGGCCAACGTGAAAGGGTTTTGGGTGGGTTAACGGACTTGTGGGTGGAGGGTGGTGATGTATGGTACCTGGTGCTTTTAAAAATGTTTTTACATGTTTTAATGTTTTATGCATTTTAAAATGTTGTCTTGCAGCCCGAGGACGTGCTGGTGATAACTAAGGGGGAATGTGGCGCCCCTGACCTGGTCAGGCACCACTGAGTACTGCACCCGTGCTGGGGACAGTACAATACAGGTAATCCAGAAGGCTGACCGGGGTGTGGAACACAGGCGCATAGTAATCAGCTCTCACACATGTACCCATGAGAGGACCCCTGGGGGTCCCAGGAGGGGGCAAAGCCTTGACCTTCACTGGAATAGTGGAGGGGGCCAAAAGCCTCCATCTCCTCTCAAGGGGTGTGGTAAGAGAGTCTGGTTGCTAGGTGGCGTAGGCAAGAACAGGAGAGGAGGGGCAGTGAGTCAGTTAGAGCAGAGAACTCAAGAGGGCTCAGTGAGGAGCAGACCTGTGGGGTTGATGCTGTCTAACAGCGCCCGCGCAGTGGCTACTGACGGGGGAGAACGGTCAACTAGGAGTGCTGCCTGAAAGCCAGCTTCAGCTAGAGAGAAAGCACGGAGTGGGAAGTAAGGAGACTGCTAGAGAGCACCAGGCCCAACCGGGCGGCAGATCCCGAAGCGAAGATAGATCCAGCTTTCTTCTGCTAAACCTGCCGGTGTGGGGCTCTCAAAGCCCACACCACAACACCACAAAAAGCCGCAGCCACGTAACCGCAGTGAGGGCCCATAGGTCACAGGAGGCAAGCAGCTGGAGTGGCCTGGTCCGGGGAACAAGCATACGGCGAACGAAGGGGAGAGAGAGGCTGCAGCATCTTCCCTGGGTGACCCCCATAGGGACTAAAAGTCGGGGTCACCCCAAACCACCAAGGGCTAAGGAAGGCGAGTCAGTAGTCACCCTCATAAAGTCAGCCTGAAGGATACCTGGTTCCCACCTGGTTCATCTCAGCTACGCCCGGGCTACTCACCCTGCCATCAAATGTGAGTAAAGCCCTTGAAAGACATTCCTGCCTGTGTGGTCATTCTGCGCCTTATGGTACTACAAACCTACACTGGGCCCTGGGGCTTGCCTCACTCTCAGGAGGCTATTCCAACTAACTGCACACACCATCAGCCCCAGGCGTCCCCTAACCTGCAGTGGCGGTCCCCACTGACCGCAATACTGAGAGTGGCGTCACGATCAAAACAGAAGATTTCCTACCAGTGACGGAGATCCAGCAACGTGGAGTCCCTGAAGGTAACGCACCGACACCGACACAACACCTGCGGGGCTTCACATAAACAGCAGAGTCAGTGTATCCTACATGTTGTATACAGCAGTCTCAGTGTATCCTATTTGATGTATACAGCAGAGTCTCGGTGTATCCTTTGGGATATATACAGCTGAGTCTCAGTGTATCTGTAAACAGGCTCCGGGCGATAGTCATGGACAAGGGCTTCACTTCACTCGCCCTGGCACGCTACAGACAATGGTGGTGTGTGTGTGTATAGAAACATGTCCCATTAATGTCGGTACCTTAGACCGGAAGCCTCCGTTTTGCTCTCTGCTGCACATAGTGCAGTACTGCTGCGTTTAGTATCCTTGATTTAAAGTCCACACCAGAGCTCCAAAACTTCCTTTTCTTTACTTTCTCTTAAACTTGAGTACAGTGTATAACAGTTTATGCATTTTCCAACTTCCTCTAACACAGATCAGCTCTTTACTAAGACACACAGGTATATTTACATTGTCTTCCACAAAAGTCACCACAGAGTGAGGGGGAAGCTGATGTGTCTGCATACAACCTATATATAACCATATGGGTCCATGTGTTTTTCTATGACTGATATTCCCGGCACTGCTATGTTACTTTCTAAGGACTGCTGTTAGAGCTGATGTCCCCATGCCACTGTCCTTCAGCAAGGCACCCCTTCTCTCTCAAGGTCCCCTTTATCTGCTGGTCTGACAGTGTCTCCACACTTTTTCCCAAATCTTGTTTGGTAGGAGTCCCCCTTTTTTGCTGCCTCTTTAGAGTTAACTCTTCGTAGCGAGCCTGGTCATCTGCACTTCTTCTGTGGTAACGTCTAAATCCCAGTGGACAGAGGGACCTCTGCTGACATGACGCCTGTGTGACCAAAAGGGGCGGGGTCTCCACCAACATAGCTGATACCTGGAAGCAGCATTATTCTTCTAAGTCCACGTAGGCATAGAGTTGATTATAATAGAAGCGGGGGTCTGGGGGTTAGACCCTCAGAAGGCGACGGGCAGGGGGGCGAAGCCCCTCCTTGCATGAGTATAGTGGAGGAAAGAGGAAACATCACCATGCCCAACAAACAAGCCGGCACACCCACTAACCAAGCCGGTCACGCCCACAGGTTCTTCTACCCACTGGGATTTAGCCACAACCCTTCTTCTGCTGTCTAGTCTTATCTTTTCCTTTTCCAGTACAAACCCTACTACTTCCTAAATCTCACCCTGACCCTACCCCACGTTGGGTGAGACCTGCAGATATCCCTGCCTTAATCTTTCTCAAATTACTATACAGTGAACTAGAGACCAGTGATATCTTGTTGTAATTGGCAGTACTGCGGCACTGAGGGGAATTAAACAAGTGACCATAACTGTACTTATAGGTACATATCATACATTAGCAATAAAACCAGTGATGTCTTCAGGGATTATACGACAATAGGTCTACACCCTTACCTCAACCTGGACTTCCTGACTGCATAATAAAATATGAACTGGATTTGATGCCGGACTGGAGATCACATGATACAGCTGTCCATAGTAATGGGGGAAATGTATAGATGTGTCTGAAATGGCATTACATCAATTATACAAATAGAATATAGCTGTTTACTTACCATTAAGGGTTCTTCCACATGTCTGTGTAATGCAGTGTGATGACGGATTGCAATGCACAGACTGGCTTGTCTCCCGACCTGAGCATATACAGCTTGATAGAAATATATGAAGCTGTCACTCTCACATCAGGAGAGCCATGAACAGTTCGTGTATTGCAATCCAACATCAGACCGAATTGCACAGACGTGTGATAGAACCCTTAATGGGCAAAAAAAATTGTATGTTGAGTGGTAAACTGGCAGTTTTAGTCCGAGCAAATTGCTCAGTATGATATTATTTGTGTCGTTCTGGCTTGTAGAAGAGCTGTAACTAAACTGTTTTGCCCTTGTACGGGACAGAATATTCTGATGAGATCATCTTCAGGTTTTGAACATTTTTTTACTCTTTTGTGCATAGTAAAAAACATTGCATGCAAAAACTACATCAAAATGTAGTGTACTAATAAACTCCGAAACGTCGCTGCACCTGCTCATATCCACACTCGGGTCACACAGGATCTTTGTGAACGTGTACAATGTTTTTCACATCACTTGTATCCTCAGTCATGCTTTGTATCCACTTCTTTCCTTTATATCACTCCTGCTGGCTTCCCCTATGCTTCCTGTGGCTCATAGACAGGATCCAGAACTAGATCCAGATCTCCTGGGGACCAGCGAGACAGCTCTTAGCTGCAGGATTCTGATAGACCTCAGTAACACGGGATCAGATGATGCAGATGGATGTGGGATATTTTCCTTTAGCTGTCATTGATGAATTTGGGATTCATCCCATCCGGTTTGTAGAATTTGTCAGTAACCAGCCCTGAGGAAGTAACTTTCCACAATATTATCTCCAGATTGTGAAAGTTTGCACATTCTCCAGTGGGATCCACGTTCTTCCTGTACTCCTTTTCACATTGCATCATTGCATAATGATATTAAAAGTAACAGTCTTTTGGATGAAGCTCGATGGTGAGATGGAGAGGCAATTTACGGTAATTCGGTAAATGTAGGCAAATCTATGTCTACGGTTTCCATGGGCAAACAAGTGCCGATGATCGTGGTCAGCTCAATAAAGTCAGTATTACAGATAACATTCAGATAAAGGAAAATACAGCCTACTCTGTTAGCCTTCTATATTCATACTCCATGCAAGTAGAATGTAGGAAGCCAGAATACTCCATCCAAACCACAGCTTTCTCACGTTATGTAATGGCTTGTTAAAGGGAATCTGTCACCACGTTTTTTGCTCCCCCATCTAAGAGCAGTATATTGAAGAGACAGAGACCCTGATTCCAGCAATGTGTTGCTTACTGAGCTATTTGCTGTCATTTTGTTAAAATCAATGTTTTCTCTGCTGCAGATCTAGTGGTTATACAGAGCTCATGAATATGCTGGACTACCTGGCAGCATGCCAAGTAGTCCTCTAATGATAATCTACTGTTTAATAATCAGTGATTTTATCAAAACTACACTAAGCAGCCCAATAAGTGATACACCACTGGAATCAGGATCTCTGCCCCTACTTTATGCTGTTCTCAGATTAGTTGGCAAAAACCTGGTATTTTTCTACTTCCTACAGGTTTGTTGAATGCATGGTTCTACTGTTTCTTAAGGTGCCCTAACACATGAGAAGCATATGTATCCAGGCTCCCACAGACACATGAATGAATGCTCAGCATTTATATTTGTGTTTTCAATGGGGAGAGAGGTAAAAATCTGTACCAGACACCTCTGTATTTAAACTTCCTTGATCCTTTTCTCCCTGACATCAATTTTGTGAAGGCCCCAAACACATTACATGACCGGCTAACTTTAATGTGTATGGGTTACTGTCTTTGGATTGATTTACCATCTTGTTCTTTCATAAGATTTACTTTACATTTATAATATGGAAGTCTTATATTTATTAATTACTGACATCTTTTTATTTGCATTTTAGAGAAAACAGTTTAAACAGGAGCCAGGATTAGGGTTTCCAACCATCGGGTCAGGTCCCTGCTGGCTTCTTCCTGCCCAACTCGTCTAGATTGACAAATAGAGAGCATCACAAATAGGGAGAGAGCATCACAAATAGGGAGAGGGCATCACAAATAGGGAAAGAGCATCACAAATAGGGAGAGAGCATCACAAATAGGGAGAGAGCATCACAAATAGGGAGAGAGCATCACAAATAGGGAGACAACGCCACAGATTCATTTTCTATCTGTTCTGATATATTGGTTAGGAATCTAATCTCAAATCTGTTGATTTTTTTTCTCTTGCAGTCTGCTTTTGGATGAGGATTTAGTTAAGCTCTTTGGTGATCATAAATAGCAAAGCTCTGAAAGCAAATAATACATAACGCCGTCCATTTGCATTTAAGTAGTTTATGCAAAAACTAGACACATTCAGTCAAGAGCCTCATATTTACCAGTATATCAAAGCCCTCCTGCCCTCCTGGCAAGTCAGAATGGGCTCTCAAGTGGTAGCAAGAAGGCTCAATCAGCATTCACTCTCACCTGCTACACTTGTAGGGCGTATTGGGAAGGGTTAAAAAACACCTCTCACCCAATAGACCAGATGACTAAAGCAGGAAGGACCAGGTGTGATAGTCCTCTCACCTGCTAGACCACCTCCATGTAAGTGGGAAGGCCACACGGCTCTCTAACCCACTTAGACCTGATGTGCAGTTGGGTACCCCATGCTGGTCCTTTACAAAGTATTCCAGCAACGAACGTAAACTAGAGTTAAACCAAAACAATTAACAGAGCTGACTTCTCACAGAGGGCAGAAAATCGCGCAGCTGTTCACTTGACCCCTCCCAAAAGAATGTCAGCAGCGCACAGTTTGTTTAGCAAGAGTGTTATCTCAAAAAGAATTCTTCGTCCAGATTCAGTTTTTCAAAAACATCCTTAATACCTACTGGTATAATACACAATCCCTGCAGAAAATTGAGACTACTTATATAACTTCACAGCACTAATATTCTACTTTACTATAAAACCTTCATCCCCATTTTGAGGGGAAGAAACACACAATATCTCACTATAAGGACAGATCCCAGGACCACTTGTCTTACTCATTCATTGATTCCAGAAGCATATGTAACAATACACCTTCCAAGGATCAGTTAACCTCACATGCAAATAAAATTATCTAAACCGCTCTTGACACTGATGGGAAAAAAAATACATATGTCAGGTATCCACTCAAATACTCTATATGGCTATGCCCTGTGACATTTCATAACCGGAACATCTTTTCACAGTCCACAGTATGACCTATAACCATTAGACTTATACATACATATTATTTCACCAAGTCTCTTATCTCAATTACTTGTCACTTTGTTATTCAGAGGCTTCTCATCAATATACATCAACCTATTGCCTGCCTACTTTATCTAGGCATTAATATGAAACCACTTATGAACACAAATCCCTAGACCAGTGTATTGCCCATCAAAGATGCAAAGATGGCCAAAGCAAAACACAAAACACAGCAACACAGCAAATGCAATTATACAGAGACTGTCCCAAATTCCGTGCTATGCAATCTATGCAATCAATTAATGGAGGACGGACAACAGATTATCTTATTACTCTATATTTCAACTCTCATTCAGACATGCATGAAAAAAACAATACTCACTGGTGATGCCAGAGTTCTTGAACCGTGTGTACAGCCTTACCCAGAATATTCGGGAAATCAGAGAGAGTGAAATGAAGTGTAAGAATAAAGCTTCTCACCTTGCTGCAGCTGAAATTTCACTGTCTCAAGAGCCCCCAAAACTTCTTCCGAATAGGCTGGTTGGCCACGGCTCCACGTTGGGCACCAAAAACTGTTGTAGCTGTTCTGTTTTGTCACAAGTCAGCTTATGGGATCACCAGTGAGGTCCTCTGAATTAGGCCTCTTCAGACCTTAATCCAGATCGAGCGCTCGGAGAGAAAAGACCAGCATCCATGTGGGCATGATCAATTTCTTCTGTTTATTTAATGAAAGTACAGTTTATTTATACCATTTACAGATCAATGTGATATTGCAAAAGAAAAAGAAAAAAACTTCTAGCTGAACTTTACTAGTTGCTCATATGACCTTTAAGTTTTAGCAAAACAAAAATGTAGAGTCATGCATATGAGATAAGAAGAAGATAAGAAGAACATTTAGAGACCATAATAATCCTTGAGCCTGTCTCTTATTCCGTAGGCTCCATGACTATGAACTACCATCAGATATACTTACTAATAACAATAAATCTTTAATGAAGAAATAGAGAAACTATTAACCCTTCTATATCACAGGTTTAATATATATAAGAGGAAATAGCCTTAAAGTTTATTTTTTCTATATATTCCCAATTTATGTTTAGATTTTAGTTTTGATATACTTGTGAATTACATTATATTGATGACTCACATATTACGCCATTCAATATACTTTCTTATGACAGTTTTTGTAGCCAGTTCTTATATGATGAATTGTGCACAATTAAATTAATTCTCGGACATTCCTACAGAATTACCTACTCCACCATCTGGTATACACACTGTATATTGGATCATACCGCTCAAGGAGGTTAAGGTGCTGCTTTGTGTTTACTCATCAGAACAGAGTATGGAGAAAGAAATTCTTATTATATCCCCAAACTTGTCAATAGAAAGCCAAAGTAAGGCGTAGCTGATGCATTTAGTGTATGAAATGACGGGAGAAAATTAGGAGCTAGGTTACAAAGCAGAATTATCTTTGATGGAAAGATATACATTAGGAAATTTGTTATCTAGAGTTACAAAAGGGAGTCTGTCTTTCACCAAAACTGCTTAAAGGGAACATGTCACCAGGTTTTTCCCCTTATGAGCTGCGGCCACCAATGAGCCCTTATGTACAGCATTTCAGAATACTGTATATAAGAGCCCAGGTCGCTCTGTATAACGTAAAAAAACCACCTTCGTTATACTTACCTAGGGGGCGGTCTAGTACGATGGGTGTCACTGCTCTCGGCATGGCACCTCCTCCATCTTTTGAGCTCGCCGTCCTCCTGCCCAGCCTCGTGTGCATGATACGTCCTGCATCAATCACAGAGAGGCCTCCATTGCGCTCCTGCGCATGCACATTTTGATCTGCCCAGCTGAGCAAAGTACTGAAGTACGCATGCGTGAGCCGTCTTTAACCTTTTCTAGCACCTGCGCATTACATTACTTTGCTCTGCCCTCAGCAGGGCAGATCAAAATGCGCATGCACAGGAACGCAATGAAGGCCTCTCTGTGAATGCCTCAGGATGCATCATGCAGATGGGGCTTGGCAGAAGGATGGAAATTGCAAGAAGAGAGGAGGCGCCGGACCAAGAGCAGCGACACCCATCGGTCCGGACCGCTTCCTAGGTGTGTATTATAAAAGTGTTTTTATCTTTTGGACAACATGAAGATATATTTTGATACAATGTAAAGTAGTCAGTGTACAGCTTCTATAACATTGTAAATTTGGTGTGACCTCTAAATAACTCAGCACACAGTCATTCATGTCTAAACTGCTGGAAACATAAGTGAGTACACCCCTAAGTGAAAATGGCCCATATTTGTCATATTGTCAATATTTTGTGTTGTCATCATTATTTTGAAGCACTGCTTTAACTCTCTTGGGTATGGTGTTCACTAGTAGAGATGAGCGAACCTCAGGCTTGGGGTTCAAGCTCGGAAAATGACGTAAAAAACCCCATGGTGCGTATCGTCCTGTGCTTGTTGTCTAAGTGGTTACCTACATTGTGGGCACTGCTGGAAGTGTTTGTTTGTCACAAATTAGGCTTTCATTCAGCATACTAAGCTGTTTTGTTCATGGAGAATTAAAACAAAAAAAAAAAACACCTCCAACCTTGCTTCGGAAATGTTTTGCTATGGGCCAAAAGCAAAACACTTCCGGAGGTGGGTGGGTGGTGGTTTTTGCTTTTTTTTAAATTAATTCTCCGTGAACAAAACAGCTTAGTACGTTGAATGAAAGACTAATTTGTGATGAACAAACACTTCCAGCAGCGTGCAAAATGCAGGTAATCATTCAGATACGAGCACAGTTCGAAACGCACCACAGGGATTTTTACCTCATTTTCCGAGCCCAAGCCTCGAGCCTGAGGTTCACTCATCTCTGTTCACTAGAGCTTCACAGGAGCAACTTGAATCCACTTCCACTCTGTCATGACAACATCACAGAGCTGGTGGATAATAGAGACTTTGCCAACCTTCCATATGAGGATTCCCCACAGATGCTCAATAAGGTTTAGGTCTGGAAACATGCTTGGCCATGCCAGCACCTTTTACTCTCAATTTCTTTCGCAAGGCAGTTGCCTTTTTTGAAGTGTGTTTGTGGTTGCTATCATGTTGGAATACTGCCCTATGGCCTAGTTTCCGAAGGGAGGTGATCTTGATCTTCTTCAGTAGCTCACAGTACATGTTGGCATTCCCGCAATGAACTGTAGCTCTCCACAGCCAGCAGCACTCATGCAGCCCCAAACCATGATGCTTACACCGCCATGCTTGACCGTAGGCAAGACACACTTGTCTTTGTACTCCTCACCTGGTTGCCACCACACACGCTTGACACCAATTGAACGAAATAAGTTTATTTTGGCCCCATCAGACTATAGGGCATGGTTCAGTAATCCATGTCCGTATTCTGTTTGTCTTCAACAAACTGTTTGAGGGCTTTCTTGTGCATTGTGTTTGAGGGCTTCCTCCTGGGACGACAGCCATGCAGACTAATTTGATATAGTGTGCAGCTTATGGTCTTAGCACTGACAGCCTGACCCCCCACTCCTTTAACCTCTGCAGCAATGCTGGCAGCATTCATACGTCTATTTTGACCAAAACAGGACTACATGGTAGTAAGAGGAAATAAGCGAGAATAAAGGGATTATATAAGAGAACAATTAATGGTCGGTATGGATTTGTTTTTCAGCTTAAGTATAAAAAAAAGTCTTGTGTATGTAAAGAGCCTGTGTATGGATTTGTCTATCTTGACAGTTTTACTAGGGGTTATCTTGCAGCTTAAACTCCCTCAAGAAGTTACCCATCAGATTGATTAGAGATAGCTCTCTGAACACTGATTGTGGCTTTAGGTTATATTCCCTAAAAGCACTAGCCATAATAATGCGACTGTTGATGACTACATGACTACATACCGGTTGTCAATTGAGACTAAAATCTGCCAAAGGGGTAACAGGCTACAAAAACACAAACCCACAGTAACTTTAGCACTGTTAAAGAAGACATGAGAGAGGCTACAGAAAAATAAATACATGAAGGTAGAAGTTCCCTTATAGCAGGGGTGGGGAACCTCCGGCCCGCGGGCCGCATACGGCCCGTGAAGACCTTTTGTACGGCCCCCGGGACTCTGCCAGCAGCCGCGTCTTGCCGGTTGCCGGCCCTTTAAATCCCCATGCGCGCTACGAGGACGCGTATTCAGCGTTCACTACTGAACGCAGGTCAGTGCGTGTGTGCTCAGGAGGACTTATTTTGTGGGCGGGGTTAACACTTTCGCCCCGTCCCACAGAAGCCCAGCAGCAGATTGACGGCTTCAACTAGTAAGTGCGCGCTCCCCCCGCTGCGTGCCAGCTCTTCTGTGAGCGCTCCCCCATGCTGTGTGCCAGCTAACACGTGCTCGCTCCCCCGTGCCCGCTTCTCCGTGCGCGTTCACCCTTGCCCGCTTCTCCGTTACAGTTCCCCTGTGCCCGCTTCTCCGTTACAGCTCCCCCGTGCACGCTCCCCCGTGCTCGCTCCTTTGTGCCAGCTCCTCCGCACCCGCTCCCCCGTGTGCGCTCCCACTGTGCTGTGTGCTCGTTCCCACTGTGCTGCTATGTGCTCATTTCCCAGCTGCCGTGTGCCTGCTCCCTTGTGTCCGCTCCACCAGGGTTGTGTGCTTCTTCCCCAGGGTTGTCTGCTTCTTCCCCAGGATTGTGTGTCCCCCAGGGTTGTGTGTCTGCCAGGTTTGTGTGGCCCCTAGGTTTGAGTGTCTACCCTCTCCACTAGGTCTGTGTGTCCCCCCCCTCCACAAGGTCTGTGTGCCCCCCCTCCACTAGGTCTGTGTGCCCCCCCTCCACTAGGTCTGTGTGCCCCCCTCTACTAGGTCTGTGTGCCCCACTCCCCCAGAGCTGTGTGCCCCCCACTCCCCCAGAGCTGTGTACCCCCCACTACCCCAGAGCTGTGTGACTTCCCCCCCCCCCCACCCCCCAGTGCTGTGCCCCCAGTGATGTCCATGCTCCCCCATGCTGTCTGCGCCCCCGTTGCAATTTCTGGGCTCTGCATGTGTTGTCAGTTTCCCCCGTGCCCCCCTATTGCTGTCCGTGCCCCCCAGTGCTGTCCGTGCCCCCCAGTGCTGTCCGTGCCCCCCCAGTGCTGTCCATGCCCCCCCAATGCTGTTCGTGCCCCCCTTAGTGCTGTCCGTGCCCCCCCCCCGTGCTGTCTGAGCTCCAAAGCCATATCTATGCCTCCCAGTGATGTATATGTCCTCAGCCTTTTTTGTGACGTATATATTCTCCCAGCCCCACCTGTGATGTATATGCTCCCAGCCCCTCCTTTGATGTATATACCCCATTGTCTCCTGTAATGCATATATTACAGGTGGGGCTGGAGCATACACATCACAGGAGACACTGGGGAAATATACATCACAAGAGGGGCTGGTGGCATATACATCACATTGGAGATGCTGAGGCATATACATCACAGGAGGGCCTGGGGCATCTCCTTTAATATATATACAGCTGTCCCAGCGTCTCCTATGTGATGTATATACAGTAGTTCCAGCGTCTCCTATGTGATGTATATGCCCCCAGCCCCTCCTGTGATGTGTGTGTATATATATATATATATATATATATATATATATATATATATATATATATATATATATATATATTATATATATATATATATATATACACAGCAGTCCCAGTTGTGATGTATATGATTTAGCAATCTTATTAATCACAAAGAGTTGACTGCTCCAGACAGAGACAATCCTGGAAAAGCAGCTGTGAGAAGCAACATGATCAATATCACCTAAAATTAACCGCTGTGCCAAACAGAAGCATCTCTGGTCACCACAATAGGGGTGAGTTAATTAATTGCTTGACCAAATGTAGCGGGGTAATTTTCACATTGATAATTTTGTGCGGCCCCCGATGGTTCGTAGAAATTTCCAGATGGCCCCCGGCAGTAAAAAGGTTCCCCACCCCTGCCTTATAGGATCTAATGACATCTGATAGCTTTAAGTAAAGGACGTATAACTTTAGTACAGCACACAAAATGTCAATATTAAGGCTATGTGCCCACGTGGCATATTTTCATGCAGTTACGCTGCGCTCTTCACTGCAGTGTAAGGCTATGTGCGCACATTGCGTACTGTCAGTGCAGAAATTTCTGCAGCGATTTGAACAGCACACGTGCGCTTTAAATCGCTGCAGAAAGAGTCCGTAATAAAAAAAAAAAAAAGCCGATTCCATGCGCTCTGCCTGCAGATCCTCCCATAGACAGAGCGTGGGCTGCAGGCAAAGCGCAGGAAAGAAGTGACATGTCACTTCTTAGAACGCGCGCTTCGGGCAGCAGCCGAAGCGCTGCGCTCTAAAACGCCACGTGCGCACGGCTCCTGCACAATCTCCATAGATTATGCAGGGGACGCAGGACGCATGCAGTTACACTGCGGTGCAGATTGCAGCGTAACTGCATGTAATTACGCAACGTGCGCACATAGCCTAACTGCATGCGTCCTGCGTCCCCAGCACAATCTATGAAGATTGTGCTTAATCCATGCCCACGTGGCATATTAGAGCGCAGCGCTTCGCTGCTGCCAAATCGCTGCGTTCTAAGAAGTGACATGTCACTACTTTCGTGCGCTTTGCATGCAGCCCTCGCTCTGTCTATGGGATGGGCTGCATCCAGAGCGCATGGAATCGGCAGTCACCGAAGCTTCAGAACGGAGGTTTTCAGCTGCGCTCTGAAGCTCACATGCAGTGACGTTACGCTGCTGTGCAGAGCGCACACACATGGGCACATAGCCTTACACAATTAGAATGGGTTAAAATTCAGTCCTGTCCCAATATGCATAAAACAGATCCTGTTAAAAATGGTTATACAGTATATTCAGACAAAATGCCATGTTTGAGGCTTTATATACAGTCATGGCCAAAAGTTTTGAGAATACTACAAATATTATTTTTTTACAAAGTCTACTGCTTAAGTTTTTCTAATGGCAATTTGCATATACTCCAGAATGTCATAAACAGTGATCAGCAGCTACAAAGATTGCACCTCAGTCAACAATCTATCGCATCATCAAGAACTTCAAGGAGAGAGCTTCCATTGTTGCCAAAAAGGCTCCAGGGCGCCCAAGAAGGACCAGCAAACGCCAGGACCGTATCTTAAAACGGTTTCAGCTGCAGGATCGGACTACCAGCAGTGCCGAGCTAGCTCAGCAATGGCAGCAGGCTGGTGTGAGTGCTTCTGCACGCACTGTGAGGCGGAGACTGCTTGAGCAAGAACTGGTTTCAAGGAGGGCAGCAAAGAAGCCACTTCTCTCCAGAAAAAACATCAGGGACCGACTGATATTCTGCAAAAGGTACAGGGAGTGGACTGCTGAGGACTGGGGTAAAGTCATTTTCTCAGATGAATCCCCTTTTCGATTGTTTGGGACATCTGGAAAACAGCTTATTAGGAGAAGAAGAGGTGAGCGCTACCACCAGTCTTGTCTCATGCCAACTGTTAAGCATCCTGAAACGATTCATGTGTGGGGTTGCTTCTCAGCCAAGGGAATCGGCTCACTCACAGTCTTGCCTAAAAACACAGCCATGAATAAAGAATGGTACCAGAATGTCCTCCAAGAGCAACTTCTCCCAACTGTCCAAGAGCAGTTTGGCGCCCAACAATGCCTTTTCCAGCATGATGGGGCACCTTGCCATAAAGCAAAGGTGATCACTAAATGGCTCATGGAACAAAACAGAGATTTTGGGTCCATGGCCTGGAAACTCCCCAGATCTTAATTCCATTGAGAACTTGTGGGCAATCATCAAGAGACGGGTGGACAAACAAAAACCAACAAATTCTGGCAAAATGCAAGCATTGCTTATGCAAGAATGGACAGCTATCAGTCAGGATTTGGTCCAGAAGTTGATTGAGAGCATGCCAGGGAGAATTGCAGAGGTCCTGAAGAAGAAGGGTCAACACTGCAAATATTGACTTGCTGCATTAACTCATTCTAACTGTCAATATAACCTTTTGGTACTCATAATATGATTGCAATTATATTTCTATATGTGATGTAAACATCAGACAAACACAATTAAAAACCAGAGGGCAACAGAAAATATAATTTTGGTGTCATTCTCAAAACTTTTGGCCATGATTGTACAGTTACAGATATATTGCTCAGCATAAATTAGTACACCCCTTTGAAAAGTAAGATTTTAATCAATATTTCACTGAACTAAAAAACAATTTCCAAATTTTGACAAGACTGATTTTCATAGAACCATTTTTTTCAACCTATAATATGAAAGTAAGGTTATTAATATAACTTTCATTGTAAAATGTTCAGTCTAACTCAAATTAGTTGATGAAAAAATTAATGCACCCCACATTAAAGACTTCTATAGTATGTTATATGACCGCCTTCATTTTTACACAGCATCAAGTCTTCTAGACATTGAATGAACAAGTTGACAACATATTGCAACATATTTCTGCCAAGTAGACAGCCCTGGAGATCACGCAGATATCTCACTGCTGCCACCTTTTTGTATAAGAAAACCTAGGAGATCACACAGATCCCACCACTGCCACCAATTTGTTAAGGAGTACACTTCGCTGCCTCTAATTAGTAGGATAATTACGTAATTGACTGACATGTGATGGACAAGATTACAGCTGACCAGCTACTAGGAAACTCAGTGAGTGTATGGTATATACACCTCTAATTCCAGCTCATGGAATATATATATATATATATATATATATATATATATATATATATACCTCATTACAGTAACTGCCAACTGCACAGTAACAAAAGGAACTACTAACTGCCACCTCCAACTATTTATACAGGCCAATTGGGCACATGTTATGGCCTCAGGGATGTGATTTATAGAGCAAGAGGAACAAAGCTATTCAATTTTATATATTTAATCCAAAAAATAGGCAGTGTTTACAAAAATATACAAAGTTGTTACAAATGGGAGAAAATAATACAACATATACACTGACCAGCAAAAGGGTAACAATGGTTTTAACTTTTTGCTTCTGCTCCATATCTCACCATCCACTACAGCTTCAAACGTGAGACTTCCTTAATTTTATAGACAATCTTCTTAGCAATGTCATACATTAATTTGACTTTTAACTATTTAGCATATGATTAATTATGAACACAACACAAATCTCTATGCTTAATCACTGATGGTAATTAGTAATATCAAAAATACCCCTCTCAAGTAAAGGTCAAGTTCACCAGATTAAGAATAAACTGATGCTAACATTAAATATAATTAAGATATTTTATTGAATAGATCAAATGTTAAAATTATTAGAGCATATACAGTAAACAGTCAGGAAAATACCCTCCTAAAAGGGGATTAACAGGTGTATAAATACAAATATAAATCCTATTGATTAGAATGGAAGGCGGATGTGCACTACCCGGCTGCGGCCACTATCAGAACATGGAACAGCGCCGGTACTGAGCATTTCTGGCTGCCTTCTGCCGCCGCCAGTACTGAGAACAGCTGATCGGTGGGGGTGCGGGATGTCGGACCCCGGCAGATCAAACATTGATGACCTATCCTAAGGATAGGCCATCAATGAAAAAGTAGTGGAAACCACTTTAATATTTTATACTCAGCCGCATTACTCCCTTACTTGTACCTTTGCAGCCTTCTTTGCCATCTAGCCTATGTAGTAACTATAATTTTCTCTTGCAGGTTTGTGTAACTCTGCCGACAGCTGGATGATTGTTCCCAATATCAAGCAGAACCACTATACAGTTCACGGCCTACAAAGCGGCACCAAGTATATTTTTATTGTGAAGGCTATAAACCAAGCCGGCAGCCGAAACAGCGAACCTGGGAAATTAAAGACAAACAGTAAGTCACTGGACATATGATCCATTTCCTTGTGAGTCTTTATTTTTCCTCCTTGAGAATTCTAGGTAACACTAGGTGGGTTTTTGTGCAGTAGAAGTTCACATAATTCAGACACCTGGGAAATTAGATGTGTGCCAGTTTAGTATTATAAAAGAGTCTCACATTTTGGCACGAGCCAGACTTGGCCAAAAATCTTCACGTTTTCATGTTGTTCTGTGTTCTTTCCAAGTTTTCATAAGTGAGAGAATGTGAGGGCCATCCGCAGAATAACTGATTTACCATAAACCTAACTGCTGAAAGTGGCATAAATCATTGTACAAATCTAAACTGGCTAATAGGTAGTGTAGATTTTTTTTTTCTTGCACATATACAGTGCCTTGAAAAAGTATTCATGCCTGTGAACTTTTCCACATTTTTTTCACTTTACACTCACAAACCTAAATGTATTTTACTGAGAGTCTATGTGATATACCAATACTAAGTAGCAACTATTTGTAAAGTGAAAAAGGAAATGATACATGGTTTTCTAAATATTTTAAAATCTGACAGTTGTGACATATTCAGCCCTCCTGAGTCAGTACAGTGGAACCTTGATCTATGAGAACAATGCGTTCTGGGAGTGTGCTCGTAAACCAAGTTACTCGTCTAGCAAAGCAAAATTTCCCATAGGACAAACTCAGACAATTCGTTCCACAACTTGTGCAATGTCCCATCAAGGTCCCCTATTGTGCTATTCCACACACGCTCAAAGACTCACAAACACACACACATATTATGCTCACCTTACCCTCCGTTCCATCGGCAGCCTCCTGGTTCTTGTAGTCCGCAGGTATGTGAATCCAGTAACCATCGCGACTGATGTAGGAGCTTCCGTTGTCAGTACTTCAGCAACAAACGTCCTACTCAGGAGCCGCTTGCCTCTGATTGGTCAGCATACTGCATCGTCGTGATGGTTACCGGATACATACACATACCTGCAGACTACAAGAACCAGGAGGCCGCCGAGGGAACGGAGGGTAAGGTGAGCATATGTGTGTGTTTGTGTAAACTGCAAGAGCGGGTAAGAGCGCGGTGAAAGTATGGAACAAGAAGTGTGTGTGGTGAGTATTTGCTCGTAAACAGAGTTACAAATTTACAGCAAGCTTTGCCCGTATAGTGAAATACTCAGACACCAAGTTACTCATAAACCGAGGTTCCACTGTACTTAGTAGGGCCACCTTTCGCTGCAATTACTGCTGTTAGTCTTTCAAGGTATGTCCTGGATTATGTGGGGTTCATCTAAAGGCTGAAATTTTTGCCTACTCTTCTTTGCAAAGTAGCTCTAGCTTAGTATGATTGAATGGAGGCTTATGTGAACAGCAATTTTTTGTCTCACCCCACATTCTCAATGGGATTTAGGCCTGTTCTTTGACTGTGCCATTCAAACACATGGATATGCTTTACCTAAACCATTCTATTGTAGCTCTGGCAGGCTGTTTAGGGTCACTGTCCTGTTGGAAGGTGAACCTACGCTCCAATCTCACGTCTCTTGCAGCCTCAAATGGTTTTTCCTCCATGATTGTCCTGTATTTAGCACCATCTTCCCATCAACTCTGACCAGCTTCCCTGTACCTGCTGAACAAGTGCATCCCCAAAGCATGATTCTGCTGCCATGATGTTTGATGGTAGGGATGGTGTTTTCAGGGTGATGTTCACATAGTGTTTTGCCTTTAGTTAAAAAAGTTCTACTTTAGTCTTATTTGACCTGAGCACCTTATTGTCCAAGCTCCGCACTGTTTGATATAAAATCTGCAATAGGCATCCTTTAGTAGAATTTATTATATTTTCCACACCATAAAGTGTACAGGTGGCTAAATTGTGTATAAGGAGTTTAGGTGACATAAATGGAAGACATTACACATGTAAGATACCAGGCACATTGTGGATTCCACAATATATATACGTGTGCTATTTATGAAGTTTGTTACAAAACAACGTAAAGTGTTGGGATCTTATGTCAGTGTTGGGGGAAAAGTATGATTGATTGCTCTCAGTGAGAGAAACAAAATTAAAATTTTGTAGTTGTAATACCTTTTAATGGCTAACTAAAATAAAAATAAAATATGATATTATAAAGCAAGCTTTCGAGACATCTCAGGCCTCTTCCTCAGGCATGGTATGACAAAATATCTGAAGAAACACACACATATATATATATATATATATACATATATATATATATATATATATATATATATATTTATATATATATATATATATGGTATATATTTGTGTTTCTTCAGATATTTTGTCATACCATGCCTGAGGAAGAGGCCTGAGATGTCTCGAAAGCTTGCATTATAATATCATATTTTATTTTTATTTTAGTTAGCCATTAAAAGGTATTACAACTACAAAATTTAAATTTTGTTTCTCTCACTGAGAGCAATCAATCATTTTTCAACTGGGTAACACTGTACCAAAACCTTTTTCTTTTAACTAAAAATGGGGGAAAGTATATAATGTCCTTTATTTTTTGGTACAACCCTCCTAAGATACTTCTACCACTTTAGAATAAATCATTACCTCACCCCCCTGTTCTACCCTAAAGCACTAAGAAATGAGCACTACAGTAGACCACCAACACTACCCTCTCCACAGTAGTAATTGTTAATTTTCCTATTTTCTGTTGTCCAAACCAGGGTACGTCTTATAGACCGAAAAACATGGTAGTTCATTTCATTAGCCCACATTACTATATAATGGTGAACCTTTGATAAATTTACACCAATAGAGGATAGATTGGGGTTTCTTTAGAATTGTAATTACTCATTGAACAAAAATATATTCTGCTAATAAAACTAATTTAGACCTGTTCGTTATAAATTAAACTCAGATTTCTGTTGCGAATATATAGTTTGACATGCCACAGATCCTTATAAAGATTAGAAGTTCTCTCGTTTTTGCTGCGATGCAAATTTTAGACATGCCTGTGAAAAATAATTCTGCACAGCTGGAACAGCAATTTCCCATTGGCCAAAGCCTACTCCCAAAATACTCAATCAGGATACGGAACAACCACTAAACAAACAGATTTTGTGCCGAACAGTACAATAGGGTAGCTGAATTAAACAGGTAATAAATTACACTTCTGTGTGTTTCTAGGCATTCAAGCTAAATTAAAAATCACAGGTTTTGGTTTTCTTCAGCTTGATGCCAAACAGAACATTCTAAAAATTATTGGGATGGATTAAGAAAACATGTAGGAAATGTGTAGGGTGTTAGGGTAAAGCAGTTTAAACAGGAAGATTTTTCTTGTTTTGGCCTGAGTTAAAACACCAGCAATTTGTATCTGGCTTACTCAAGAACATCCACCCACTGAATCTTCAGAAGTTCATGTTTTTATACCCTTAAGAAACAATATGGGAGCTGTTAAACAGGCTATTCACATATGTCACACCAAGGTTCATGAATGTCCCTGTGTTTTGCTATATAGTGTGTATATATAACAGAAGTGCGTGTTTGTGTGTGTATATACAGTGCTGTGCAAATGTTTTAGGAAGCTATGGAAAAGAAATGCCGCAAAGTAAGAATGCTTTCAAAATGAGAAGTGGTAATAATTTTGTTTTTATCAGTTAAAAAAATGTAAAGTGAATGAGAAATATAAATCAATATTTGTGTGACCCTACCCGTTGCCTTCAAATCAGCATAAATTCTTCTAGGTATATTTGCACCAAGTCAGCAATTTTATAGGATTAGGCCAAGGCTACAATCGGATTTGTGCAAGTGCTGGCATTACACTCTGTACACACTCGCATCACAGTGGAAGCTTTGTGTCATGCGACTGTGATCCGATCGTGCGATCAGACCATAGTTGCGGAGGGGAGGGCCAGCACTGAGGAGGGGAGGGAGGGATTTATCTCCTCCGTTGCCGGCTGATGCGAGAATCGCACTGCTCTCGCGTTACACCTGGCCTGAAAAAATAATCGCTCATGGGTGCTGCCCCATAGAGTAACATTGGTCCAAGTGGAATGTGATTTTTTTTTTTTTATCGCATTCCACTCGCACAGTTTTTCTCGCCGTATGTCCTAGGCCTTATACTCAGGTGTATGAGTAACGAAGTATACCAAATAGTTGATACATAGGTAGATGAAACACAGTCATTAACTAAAACAGAAAGAGCTCTGTAGTAGGCATAAAACTGAGTGATAAAACAGCTAAACACTGCTATAAATGTGAGGTTGTGAAAGTTTCATGTCACAGGTCATACCACCATTGCAAAACTGATAGCAACAAGATACAACATAGTTTTATTACATTAAGGCCAGAAAATCTTGCATTGCATTCGGCCCAATGTTAATCAATCAGGCAGCTCAAATCTGCAAGTTTTTCCTTGGCCCAAATCGTACTGAGGAAAAAAAAATCTCAGCATGCTGCAATTGTCTGCGAGTCTCGGCTCACGCACACCCATACAAGTCTATGGGTGCCAGTGAAATGTCGCACTGCACTCGCATGTCATTCAAGTGCAGTGTGATATATGCACAGGCTGACAATGGAGGAGATGGAGAGAGTAATCTCTCTCTCTCCTCCGCAGCTGTGATCCGATCACAAGATCAGATAGCAGTGAATGACACTCTTCTCACGCTTGCAGCAAAGTCTGACCCAAGGGTCATTAGCATATCGCATACGATGCTCTCACATCGGAAGCAATACACCAGTAATGCTGGCCTAACAAGGTCGCTCCCTGGTAAAGATTTTAGAGCATACTGAGGTCTAAAGATATGCTAATTAACCCCTTAAGGACCAGGCGATTTTTCATTTTTGCGCTTTTGTGTCCCCTTATTCCAAGAGTCATAACTTTTTTATTTCTTCTTCAATCTAGTCATATGAAGGTTTGCTTTTTGCGGGATAAGTTGTACTTTTGAATGACACCATTAATTTTATCCTATGATGTAATGGTAAGCTGTGTAAAAATTCCAGGTTTGGCAAAATACCAAAAAAAGGATGAAATTCTGCAATTGTTTTGGGGTTTTTTGTCAGTACATTTACATAGATACCAAACATATATAGTTTTTCATTTATTTAAATGATGAAAAAAAAAACCTGAAGTTTTGAAAAAGAAAAATATTGCTTGTGTCGCTATTTTTCCAAGAGCTATAACTTTCAATTTTTGGGATATGGAGCTGTGTCAGGGCTTGTTTTTGCAACCTGAGCTGATGTTTGTATTGATAATATTTTCTTCCATTTACTGTTTTTAAAGGGAACCTGTTAGGTGAAATTTGCTTCCAGAACCACAAGCAGTTCTGGGTGCATATTGCTATTCCCTGCCTAACCGTCCCTGTATACACTAGCATAAATAAACAGATGTTTAGAAAAAGTATTTCTAAAGATCATTTCTTATATGCTAATGAGGCTAGGGACTAGTCGCAAGGGAGTTAGTTCCCTTGGCTAGTCGGCCCATATAACATGGTAGCACGCCCCTGGGGCGTACTAAAATGCTGATGAATGCGCAGCTTCGCCGCACGTATCTAAGTCTTGATGGTGGCCGGCGGAGGATGGATCCGCACTGCACATAATCTGGAGTCCCCTCCCTGGTAAGTCCGGTCATACGCACTATACCTCATTGAAGCTGGGAAGCTTACACCCGTCTTCAATTCAGTGCACCTAATCGGAAGTCCAGGGGACTCCAAATTCATGCGCAGAGTACATCCATCCTCTGGTAGCTGCTAAGAAGAACGAGGTATGTGCGGTGAAGCTGCACATTCATTAGCATATTAGTACGCCCACAGGGGGCGTGCTTACATGCTATGAGGTCCGGCTAGCCAAGGGAACTCATGCCCTTGCGACTAGTCCCTGGCCTCATTAACATCTAAGAAACTATCTTTAGAAATACTTTTTCTAAAGATCTCTTTATCTATGCTAATGTATACAGGGACGGTTAGGCAGGGATTAGCAATATGCCCCCAGAACTGCTCGTGGTTCTGCGTGCATATTGCACCTGACAGGTTCAGTTTAATAGTCCGCTTAGGGGACTTTAATCTGCAATGGTCTGATCATTTTTTCTCTATACAGCAATGTCACAGCATATTGAAGAAATCACAGTCTCCTATGAATTCCATCCACGGGCTGGTTTTCATAGGAATACTGTGATGACAGACACAGAGGTCATCAGCTGACTCCTGCCTGTCATGACAACGCATTGGAGTGATTGTGTCAGGGCCACCGATGAGGGGTTAAGGGTGCTTTACACGCTGCGACATCGCTAGCGATTGCTAGCGATGTCTAGCGCGATAGCATCCGCCCCTGTTGCTCGTGGGACATTTGGTGATCGCTGCCGTAGCGAACATTATCGCTACGGCAGCGTCACACGCACATACGTGGTCAGCGACGTCGCTGGGATCACCGAACAATCCCTCCCTCGAGGGAGGAGGTGCGTTTGGCGTCATAGCGACGTCACTGAGCGGCCGTCCAATAGAAGCGGAGGGGCGGAGATGAGCGGGACGTAACATCCCGCCCACCTCCTTCCTTCCGCATTGCCGGTGGACGCAGATAAGGAGGTTTGTCGCTCCCACGGTGTCACACATAGCGATGTGTGATGCCGCAGGAACGACTAACAACATCGTACCGGTGGCAGCAGCGATGTTAAGGAAATGAATGACGTATCAACGATCACCGTTTTGTAACGATTTTGCGATCGTTGATCGTCGCTCATTAGTGTTACACGCTGTGATGACGCTACCGGCGCCGGATGTGCGTCACTAGCGACGTTACCCCCGACGATATATCGGTAGCGATATCGCAGCATGTAAAGTACCCCTTAGAATAGTGCGCCCACTGTGAGTGTGCGTTAAATAGCTCTAACAGCGATTGTCACCAGCATTTAAGATCCCTAAGGGGACTAGTAAAAACAAGTAAAAGTGTTAAAAAAAAGTTTTAAAAAATATGAAAAAAGAAACACAAGTTCAAATCACCCCCATTTTGCCCTACTGAAAATTAAACAATAAAAAAGTTGGAATTTATAAAGTATTTTCGGGTAAAAAGATTTACAAATAAGGGAACAGTATGAGCTAAGACATGCAGCATTATGTACGTGGAACATGTAATCATTTCTAAGACCATCAGAGCATTATTCACAAAACTCCGAGCATTGCTAGTGTACACAAGACCTTGAGTCGTCCTTTTTTGTCAAATTGTTTAAAATTCAACTCGGTAACAGCTATTATGTCCACCATTACAGCTCCCAGGGCGGCGTCCTGCAGCTATCCTAAATGACAAATCTCCATAGCATCATAGTCTGCCATCAGTACTTCTCCACAGTGGGTCTTACAATGTAATTTCTGTTTTAGATACATACATACAAAGGTCAATTTTTATAAATATCCAATTGACCTATTGGTATATTTTTAGAACATAGAATAAAACCAAAGTACCAAAATAAGTGTTGCAAGCCTGAGAATATCATGCACGCTCCAGAGCAATCATATGAGTCAATGGATATGTACAGCATTACATGGTAGATTTCCCATTCATGCTGGAGAATAGAGAGTGACTCACAATCCTTGTTCATAGTCTTCTGGGTTTCGCTAGGAAATTAAATGATTCTTGCCCAATATGACAGAATAGATTCTCGGAAGGCCTATTTTTAGGCAACTGTCAGATCACTAGAATAGAAGGACAGGATATTTATTAAACCTACCCTTACCATAAACCACTTGGCTGTGTTTTTTATTTGCATTGGATTAGATTACTAACAGTAAAATGGATAACAATGCTAAAAATCTTGTCCAGAATTTATTCTCTCATGTTGGGAGTTCTAGCTACTTCTTATAGAAGGCATCTTTTATTAGACTATACTTTAAGAAAATCTGTCAGATCAGCTGACTGTTCCCAACCAATACTATAGCGGTATACATTACAATTTCTTTACGGTAATAAAATCCATAATCAAATTACTAATTCTGCCATCTTTGAACAATGAATTTTTACTTTTCAGTGTTGCATTTCCTAACGAAGCAGGACTAGTCCGGTAAGGCGTTTCATACCCCGGACTAGTCCTTCCTTAGATCTTCTAATCATGCCTCCCAGGGACTAATTAAGAGCTTGCGTACAATATTCATTATTGCAGTACCATTGAGCAGGGCTCAGTCACATCAAAGTGGGAAATCCCAGGGGAAAAATGGCCTAGAACACCTTATTAAAATAGAGGAATTGTGTACCTGCTTACCACTAACGTAGCGGTTGGGAACAGTCAGGGAACCTAAAAGGTTCCCTACAAACATGGGTCATTGTTTTTGCAAATATCAATATGAAAGCATAACAGGTTATTCATGGTAACAATTATTAAAGTTGTCTTTGAACTATACATTTCTATTACTAATACCACAAAGCTTCTTAGTCTATGAACCATGGCTAATCCGTCACCTGGAAAATTTCTGATGGTATGCCTGTTATGGGGCTGTTAGGTAAATAAACAGGTCAATCAAGGCCATGTTGCTTTTCATTGAAATTGTTTCTTAGTTGTGTTTTTATAAATTTGGAAAGAAATGCTGTTTTGTTAAGAGTTGGATAAGGAAAGTGTGTCTGGCATATCTAGAAGAGATGAAGGCCCGAAGGCTCTGCTGACCCCAGTTCATCTGTAGCCTCAAAAATTTGTTGAGCACGAAAAAGTATAATTAGGTCCTAGTTTTCGTTTCCTTTGGCAACATCTGTGAACTGTGTGGATGGATACAGCTTTGTTTTCTTAAAAGCTAAAAGTGTATCTCGATAAATTAGAATATCATCAAAACGATAATGTATTTCAGTAATTCAATACAAAAAGGGAAACTCATATATTATATGGAATCATTACAAACGGAGGGATCTATTTTAAGTGTTTATTTCTGTTAATGTTGATGATTATGGCTTACAGCCAATGAAAACCCAAAAGTCATTATCTCCGAAAATTAGAATAATTACCACAAAACACCTGCAAAGGTTTCATAAGCATTTAAAATGGTCCCTTAGTCTGGTTCAGTAGGCTATACATTCATGGGGAAGACTGCTGACTTGAGAGATGTCCAGAAGTCAGTCATGGACACCCTCCACAAGGAGGGTAAGCCACAAAAGGTCATTGCTAAAGAAGCTGGCTGTTCACAAAGTGCTGTATACAAGCATATTAATGGAAAGTTGAGTGGAAGGAAAAAGTGTGGTAGAAAAAGGTGCACAAGCAACCGGGATAACCACAACCTTGATAGGATTGTTAAGAAAAGGCCATTCAAAAAAATGGGAAGATTCACAAGGAGTGGACTGCTGCTGGAGTCAGCACGTCAATAGCTACCACACACAGACGTATCCAGGACATGGGCTACAACTGTTGCATTCCTTGTGTCAAGCCACTCATGACTAATAGATAATGACAGAAGTGTCTTACCTGGGCCAAGGATAAAAAGATCTCAATTGTTACTTAGTGGCTCAAGGTGTTGTTTTCAGATGAAAGTAAATTTTGCATTTCATTTGGAAATCAAGGTCCCAGAGTCTGGAGGAAGAGTGGAGAGGCCACAATCCAAGCTGCTTGAGGTCTAGTGTGAAGTTTCCACAATCGGTGATGGTTTGGGGAGCCATGTCATCTGCTGGTGTAGGTCCACTGTGTTTTATCAAGACCAGAGTCAGCACAGCTGGCACTTCATGCTTCCATCTGCCAACAAGCTTTTTGGTGATGGAAATTTAATTTTCCAGCAGAACTTGGCACCTATCCACACTGCCAAAAGTACCAAGACCTGGTTTAGTAATCACAGTATCACTGTGCTTGATTGATCAGCAAACTCGCCTGACCCAAACCCCATAGAAAATCTATGGGGTATTGTCAAGAGGAAGATGAGACACCAGACCCAACAATGCAGATGAGCTGAAGGCTGCTATCAAAGCAATCTGGGCTCCCATAACACCTTAGCAGTGCCACAGGCTGATCGCCTTCATGCCACGCCGCATTGATGCAGTAATTCATGCAAAAAGAGCCCCAATCAAGTATTGAGCACATTTACTGTAAAGGCTTTTCAGTAGGCCAACATTTCTGAGTTTAAAATTGTTTTTTTTTTTCAGTTAGTCCTATATAATCTAATTTTCTGAGATAATGACTTTTGGGTTTTCATTGGCTGTAAGCCATAATCATCAACATTAACAGAAATAAACACTTGAAATAGATCCCTCTGTTTGTAATGACTGTAATTTATGTGTTTAACTTTTGTATAGAATTAGGGAAATAAATTAACTTTTTGATATTCTAATTTATTGAGATGCACTTGTATATACAGTACAGTGCAAAAGTGTTAGGCAGATGTGGATAAGATGCTACAAAGTAGAGATGTTTTGAAAGCATCACTCCAGTGTTTTGTTTTTTTTTATTTCAGCCTTGGAGTGGTGCTTTAAGTGTAAGTTCCCTGCCCCCGTCTTATACTCATTGCAGCCGTCTTCATATGTTTCCAGCCACCCTCCCATCGGTCTCCGGCGATTTGTGACCTGTCAGCTGGAGCACGCTGGAGGTCACAAATCAATGTAACTCTAGGAGAGCCTTGTTCTGCCTCTCATAGACTTGCATTAGGAGCTTGTAACATAATAACCTCTAACTTCCGGGCAGTCATAACCTACGGTCCGCCATGGCCCTGAAAAAGATGAAGTTGATACATTTAAGACAGGAGGCTTACATTTAAAGTACCACTCCAGCGCTGAAAAAAAAAATGCTGGAGAGGTGCTTTAAAAATAGAGTAGTGTTATGTAATATCATTAACAAAATGCAAAGTGACTGAACAAATAGGAATCTAAAATATTGCCTTCAAAACAGCAACATTTATTCTAGGTACACTTGCACACAGTTTTTTTTAAAGATTTCCGCTCGTTTGGTATAATTGGTTATTCGTACATATGAAGATAATCCCGTCCTGTTTTTTTTTTTTCTCGCACCGATAGACTTCCATTGGTGAGTCTTGGCCGTTTTATGCAACCATATACTGCATGCTGGAATTTTTTTTTTCTTAGGTCAAAAACGGCTGAGGATGTGGCCCATGATGGCATTCTGTGCAGTCTCTAACCATCTGGATACAGAAATGTATGTCTGCTCACATGTAGTTTCCATTTTAAGGAGAACAGGTATATGAATATATGGCCTCCCCTTTATGACAAGCTGATTGGGGCGCTTCATCTTCCTTCGCTGTAGGGTCCAGTACTCCCACCTATCAAAGCATTGGGAACCTAGTAATTTTGCCATGACTTCATCATCCACTTGAATGTCTCTCATTTAGTGGAAAAAATATATGTACTTTTTCCTCTTTATTTATCTTTATTTTCTTTTACTAAACCTGACCCCATGTAAAAGCTAGTGAAACTGTATTTAGACATTTATGCAGCTGTGAAAAATCTATAAAATAGTAAGAGTTGTGACTGACGTCTCATAGGACGCATGCACTATTCACCATTATCAAATTCTTCAAAAGAAGCACATTCGCTTTCCCCAATTATTACATGAGCATGAATGGAGTACGGAGGAAAACAGACAATGTCTGCCGTGACCTGTGCTACAGTTCTGATCGGGGGTAAGTGGCTTACTACATGTTATTTCAGGCAGAAAGCAGTTTTCATCTGGTTTAACAAGAACAGTCATAAAAAGCCAGTCCCTAAAGTAACATTCAGGTAAGATTAAAACCAAACGCCAAACTCCACAACAGCTGGAGGGAAACCTTTCATCTATAAAATCTATCACTTTCCTGTGTGATCCGTTCTGTAGGAGATTCCTGTGTGCAGGGCTTTCACTGCAGCTTAGTGAGTCATAAATGTAGTCCTTGATCTCGCCCAATATTTTGCATGATACCAGGGTTGTTTTTTAATTTTAATAATGTTATTTAAGAATCATCTGAATCTTGACCTGTAGGGAAAATTTTACCTTCCTGGCTGAAGTTTTTCAATCTGCCAGTTCAGTAAGACACAAAAAAATGCCCAAACTTATTGGTGCACCCATCGAAGACATCTTACTTTGAGACCAGATACCTTTAGCAATAGAAGTCATTCAGTGTCTGAATTGGACAGTCCAAAGGAAAAACCCCAGTCAGCATGCAGCTGCAGTTTTAGGGCGTATAAATCAGACAAGTGCCTTTTTTCAAGTCATTTTTTTGTTTTTTATCGGATAGCACTCCACGCATTAACAAGGAAATAGCCCGTGCAGCCCATTATAGAGCTTGTAATTGTCCAATTACTTTTAGTCCTTTAAAAAAGAGGCAGCTACTAATTAAAGAGTTGTATTTCCTAAACCCTTACTTTAATTAAGATGTGAATACCCTCAACTTAAGGTCGGAGTCACACTTGCGAGTGACTCGGTGAGTCTGGCATCAGCATCACCCGGTATGGCCGCACACTCTCTAGACAGGAGCGTTTCAGCTGCATAGAAATACATGCAGCAGACCCGCTCCTGTCAGAAGAGAAGCCAGCCGCGCCGGGTGATGCGATCCGGAAATCGTGTGAGTCATACGTTTGTGTGAGCGCATCTTATAGCTGAGAGTCTCCACTTTAAGCCCATAATGATTATACAGTGTGTCCACCCATATCCTGTCCACCGCCATTAACTTGAGAACGGCAGCAGCTATAGGCATAGAAGTGGTGTCTAGGTATAGTAAAGTATCCATGCACTACGCAATGAAACCACCTATTGCGCCACCTGGTGGAAAACAACGGAGTTAGCATTTTTATCTTGAAAACGGAACGAGATAGAGAAAAAAAGGGAATTAAAAAATTGTAGAGCATCATCAATTCAATACAAATCAACACCTTGCATACAGAAATGCTATGATATGAAACCCATAACCCCTCAAAACATTGAATGCTGGTCACGCATAAGGCGATGCTCAAAGTGGCCTCCGTCAGCTGCAATGCACATCTGGACTATGGGCAGCATACTGTATCTTGCTGTATTTTGTGCAATATGGTAGGTGACACGTTTGCACAAGCATCTGTGATACGTTGTCGTAGGTTCTGCAATGTTGGTGGAGGGGTCGAATACACCTGCTGTTTGATGTGACCTCACAGAAAGAAGTCCAATGGGGTCAGGTCAGGTGAGCGTGGAGGCCACTCCATGCAGCCACCATACCCAGTGACTTGTAGGAAGGTCTCCATGAGGTATCGCTTCACGTCCGCAGCTTTGTGAGTTTTGCACGTTCTAATCATAGCATTTCTGTATGCAAGGTGTCGATTTGTATGGAATTGATGATGCTCTACAACTTTGTAGTTCACTTTTTTTTTCTCTATCTCGCTCCGGTTTCGTGATAAAAATGCTAACTCCGTTGTTTTTCACCAGGTGGCACAATAAGTGGTTTCATTGCGTAGCGCATGGCTACTTTACTATACCTAGACACCATTTCTATGCCTATAGCTGCCGCCATTCTCAAGTTAATGGCGGTGGACAGGATATGGGTGGACGCACTGTATAATTGTATCTTTAATATAATTGTCAAAACATGTGTCACTGTCCAAATACTTCTTGACCTAACTGTAAAGCGGGCTTTACACGCTGCGATCTCGCTAGCGAGATCGCAAGCGATCGTACCCGTCCCCGTCAGTTGTGCGTCACGGGCAAATCGCTGCCCATCGCGCACAACCTTGCTTACCCCTGTCACACAGAGTTACCTGTCCTGCGATGTCGCTCTGGCTGACGATCCGCCTCCTTTCTAAGGGGGCGGGTCGTGCGGCGTCACAGCGACGTCACACGGCAGCCAACCAATAGAAGCGGAGGGGCGGAGATGAGCGGGACGTAAACATCCCGCCGACCTCCTTCCATCCGCATTGCCGGTGGAGGCAGGTAGGGAGATGTTCCTCGCTCCTACGGTGTCACACATAGCGATGTGTGCTGCCGCAGGAATGAGGAACAATATCGCTAATTAAAAGAGAACGATTTTTTGTTTTAGGACGACCTCTCTGCTGCAAATTATTTTGGCCGCTTTTGCGATCATTTTAGGTCGCACATAAGTGTCACACACTACGATATCGTTAATGACGCTGGATGTGCGTCACAAACAACGTGACCCCGACGATAAATCATTAACGATATCGTAGCATGTAAAGCCCGCTTAAGTCCCCCATTTGGGATGCAAGAAGTGGTACCCACAGTGATTTAACAATTATGTGCCTATTTCAGTTTCACATGTCCAGTAATTATCCGTTAGAACGGATACTGTATAGATCCATTGGGGAAAAAGTTCTGCAAACACAACTTTTTTGTCCGTTATTGAATAACTGATTTCGGGCAGATCCATTTTTTTTATTAACTTTGGAGTCTCTGGAGAATGAATCCGTTAACAGATTGCTTTTTATCTTCCATTTGTATCGGATCCTGTAAGAAAACAACGCGGATCCTTTACAAATGCAAGGAAAATTGATGGCGAAATAACAATCCGTTAATGGATCCGTTCTCCTTAGACTCCAATGTTAAAAAAAATAGATCAAGCAGAAATCTGTTATTTAAAACAGACAAAAAGTTGTGTTTGCAGAACTTTTTTCCCAACGAATCTCTGCAGGATCCGTTCTAATGGACGATTACATGACATTTTTTTGCGTTTTTATTGTATTACAACCTTAATCTTTTGGTAATATGACCTGTTATTGACTTGCTTAAAACACAAGGGTCTCTCAACTTACAGTACTAATTTGTTCCCAGATGACCATTGTAATTTGAAATATTTTCATCTGAGGCCGTTGTAATGTGACGGACCAGTGCACATGTAAAGGGCCTATGCAACTATGTATCGTTTAATTTATTTTCAAGTTCAATGTTTATTTGGCTAACACAGGCACGTTTCCAACCCTTCGATACAAGTTTCCGATTTCATGCTATAGAAAATATTTTTCTTTGTGTTTATTGAGAAGAGTGAACTTTTCTCTTGAAATATGGAAATTGACATGGTATTTTTGGCTGGGGTTCTATTATTCTTTCCACTGTTTGGATCATGGCATGTTATGTGGCAGTCTTTTTCCTTTGTGCCATCTTTTGTTGACACTGACTTATAGCCAGGAACATTAAGCTTCATGTTGAAATTTCATGTAAAGGCAAACATCCACATAAAGTTCATCTTCCTGTTAAACCAGGCCGTGTATTTAGTACGAAAATATTTTGCTTTTTAGTGAATTTTGAGTAATTCCTGGAGAAATAAGGTACACTTTCTTCAAAAGACACGTTTGTGCACTATATAAAAATGTTTATAAGACTTTTGTCCATGTATTGTCAGGTTTAAAGGGCATTTCCACCTATGGGAGCAGTAAAATTTCTTTAGTAGACATGTTTAGGTAATTAGCATGTCTCTATTCTTTTATCTAGATACAAGTTCAGCATTGATCTAGGTTATATTTTTAGATCTTTATTTCATTCTATTCAGGCTCCATACAAAAATATATTGATCCTGACGTAGTAGGAATTATCTTATTTAAGAGCATTTCCCAGTAAATTAATTTTTTTTTTCATTAAATCTTTCCATTGACCGGTAGGATTATCTTTAGTCACATTTGTTATTCTATCCAGCACCTACATTGTATACAAGTGTATCTTGTATATCCAAAAGGGCAAGATTTCCTTCCACTTAGTGTGCTTCTTTATTATCCCAGGGTGATATCCAAGCATAATCCTGGATTTGAACTCTAAAGTATTAAATACAACACCGGAATGTTATTTTGCTATTTACAGGTCCTCAGAGAGTTCTTTTGATCTGCACAAGCTTATAGACGTGCCTCCTTTAAGCCCCTTTAATTTCCTTTAGTAGTTTGAAATCTAGAATGTCTAGAACTGTTTTTACACTTTTATGTGCCGTTTGCTTAATGTCAAGTATACGTGTGATGTAATTTGAGATATTGGTCAGGAAGTATTGTCATGGAAAGTACAAGAAAGTAAATCGTTTAGCCATTTGTCACTTTATTAGCGCTTCATTACAATATTATATTTTCTGTAAAAAAAAAAATGCCTCATTTGATAAGCAATTAAATAGCGAGGTCAATAGTCAAATACAATGATTATGTGAAAATACTGAAATAATCATTCATTTAAAGCCCATTTCACATGTAAAAAAGGCACTTGTGGTACGGTCTGTTTTTACCATCCGTGTGTACGTATGTGTCATTCTTTTGGCCATCTGTGTGTGTGTCATCCGTGGGAAATAAAAAGCATTCAAAAAATGAATGATTTTTATGTCTTATAGATGTGCAAAGATGAAAGATATATGGATAATAAATAGGTAATACAGTAGGTAATAGATGATAGATAAATAGTATACAGTACATAGATAATACACCGCTAGATAGAGTGTACAGATTTATATTTAACCAAATAAATAAATAATTAAATGGGGGGAAAAACAATGTGGGCTCCCCCCATTTTTAATAACCATCAAATGTAAAGCAGACAACTGTGAGCTGATAATATCAGGCTGGGAAGGTCCATGGTTATTTGACCCTTCCCAGTCTAAAAAAAAAAAAAGCCCGCAACTGCCCCTGAAGTGTTGCATCCTGAGATGCTTCAATTCTGACCCTGCACCTTGGCTTTTCCCGATCGCCCTGGTGGTCTGGCAATCAATGGTTTTTAACAGAGAGCGGTAGAGTTGGGTTTCAAAGCCGCGCCAATGACCGACAGATCATGAAGATTTCAGATTAATGTTGCTTTATTTTGTGCACAGGTCAACGCGTTTCAAGAGACTCGGCTCTCTTCCTCAGGACAAGCTGGCAAAGAACATCAAAGATGAGAGATGAGAGATTTGATGTTCTTTGCCAGCTTGTCCTGAGGAAGAGAGCCGAGTCTCTTGAAACGCGTTGACCTGTGCACAAATAAAGCAACATTAATCTGAAATCTTCATGATCTGTCGGTCATTGGCGCAGCTTTGAAACCCATCTCTACCTCTCTCTGTTATCTGCCATTGTGGGGACCGCTGCCGTGGCCTGGAGTTACATGCATTTATAGGAGTTGTGACTTTCACAACCCCTTTTGGTGAGTAGGATTGCTCATTTAGGACCCCATATATACTGGGGTAAGACCCTATTGCGCTTCTTTTTCCACAGATTCTCTTAATCAATGTTTTTTGGGATTCATGTCAGCTGTCCAAAAACACAGTTGGCATCAAGCTCTGGTGTTCATAATGGAGAGCAGTTTATCAGATAGCCCCATTACTAACCCAATAATATAGAAGCACAAAAAAGATATCAAGAATGTCTTGGTACATCTGTACATTCATCCTTTTTTCAATTATATGATTTTTTTTTTGTTTTTTTTCTTTAACTGCTAGTACAATCTGTGAAAATGAAATTATGTGGCCATTTTGCTCAAAGCAAAAAGCTTTGTTTTCATTGTCTTAATAGAAAAACAAAACAAAACATGGATTCTAATTTTTTTTTTCTTTGTGGTTGAAATGTTACCTCTCCACAGGACAATTTTAATACAAAAAAAGCTTGGTTTCTTGTCTAATGGCCCCTTTAGGCCATGTGCACATTTTGAGTATTTGGTGAGATTTTATCCTCAGTATTTGTAAGTCAAAACCAGGAGTGGGTAAAAAATGCAGAAGTGGTGGATTTGTTTGTTTTTATACTTTTGATTTGATTGTTCCATTCTTGGTTTTGACATACAAATACTGAGATAAGAAACTCACCAAATACTCTACGTGTGCACTTGGCCTTATACAGTTCAGTTATTGGGTAATGAGCATTTGTGGGACATTTTTTCTTGACTATTGGTCCTTGTAAACAGATCAGTAATGACCAATGACTCCCCATACGCTCTTTCATTGTGTCTAGTAAATTTTAAGCAGGCTACAGTCATTATCTGTAGTCCATTGACTAGGATGCTGCCGATAACAGGACATTCTATGTTCAGAAAACATTTAACGCCATGGATTGTCTATTAAGCGCATTATTCTAGGATAGAAAATATCCAACCTTTTTACAATTTAAACTATGCATTTTACTGTAAAGGATTCCACCCTTAGTAATTCTGTGGCATTTCTCCTGAAATCTGCAGCACAATCTACTTGTAAGAACTGTGGATTTTGCAGCAGATTTTTCAGAGGTGTAAAATAACAGCCTGTGAGAATCTATAGTGCCCTATATCGACAAGTTCAGCCAATGTTCTGGATGCTTTCCAATGCTTCCCGATTCTCCTCCAACAGATAATGTTGACAGAGGTGAGGATCTGGCATATCTTATTTCGGACTACCTATTTTTTTATTATCCGCTAGAGGAATCTAAAGCTGGGTTTACACACTGCAACATCGCAAAGGACATCGCTGTAACGTCACCGGTTTGGTGACGCAATAGCGACCTCCCTAAGTCTCTGCTAAGTCTCTGGTGAGCGTTCAAACAGGCAAACCTGGCCAACAACGCAACAGCGATCCGGACCTGCAGAGCGACCTAGCTGGTTGTTGGGGACGTTGATAAGCAGCCTTTTGAAAGGGAAGTTGCTAACAAAGTCGCTGCAAAGTCTTCACACACTGAAACTTCATGCTGCACAGCGGGAAACAAAGGACCTAGGAATGGTCCTGAACGATTTGTAACGATTACAACTTCACAGCAGGGGCCGGGTCGCTGATAGGTTTCACACACTGCAACATCGCAAACAACATCGCTATTGCGTCACAAAACCGGTGACGTTACAGCGATGTCGTTTGAGATGTTGCAGTGTGTAAACCCAGCTTAACAGTGGTTCTCTCCTAGACAACACAGGCCCATTCAGCAGAGTGATCGCTCATGTGTATGGAGGTGTTGAGAGTGATATGGTAGCTGTTAGCCGAATAGTCAGCTGAATCCTCATTTGACCGACAGTTATCTGTTGTGTTTGGGACTTCAAAACTGTAAAGACCTCCTTCAAAGCTTCTAACCATGTCAACCAATATTTTTGCTCTGCACTCACACGGGGCAGAAACCCCAAAATTTGGAGAATTTTTTTGGTTTGAAAAATTATCCATTAATTATGTTTTCAAGCTTGTTAAAAAATCAGACGTTGAAATACAGGTATCCACAAAGGACAAGCTTTCTTCTTTCTGGAGAAGAGCTAATGTGCACTCAAATATATTTGATTTATAATTTGTCAATGATAAATTGCATAGGAATATTTGTTTCTCTCTTTTTTTTGCCTGTTTTTATATAATTGATTGCCAAGTTGATAAATGGAACAATCGGTTTTGCTTCTATTCATGTTTTACTATATTAAATAAATTATAAACTTTCATTGTATGTTGAAATAAGTGCTTTTGTTTCATAATCATTATCTCTTTGCCTAAAAGAAAATCCCAAGAAAGGCAAGAGAATTTAATTGTAAAAGAAAGTGAGGCGGTAGCCACTTTCCAATGTTCACTTTAAAAAGCATAGTGAACTTTATTTCACCTCTCTGGTACACAGCTGTTCAATATGACCGTCAGTTTTGATCTGCATCAATGAGGGGACCTGGTCGAACAATGCCACTAACGATATTTTGTGTATAGTGCTGGCAGATAAAGTTTTATAGTGAAATGCTGAAAATCCCTTATATTCCATTTTGTTTGCTCTCCATAGGTCAGCCATTTAAGCTTGACCCAAAGTCTGCTCATCGGAAGCTTAAGGTTTCTCATGACAACTTGACTGTAGAAAGAGACGAAACCTCCTCGAAAAAGAGCCACACACCAGAACGTTTCACAAGCCAAGGAAGTTATGGTGTAGCTGGCAATGTGTTCCTGGACAGTGGCCGCCATTACTGGGAAGTGGTTATAAGTGGAAGCACCTGGTATGTATTAAGTGTCAGTCCCTGAGCTTATATCTGGTGGTTTTCCTTTCTTTTTATATGAAGACTATACCATAATGAACCAGAAATAATATTTAAACAGTAACACAAGTAGGTCTGGGTTTCCCTTAAGAATTTTACATACTTGTGTATCGATGTTTAGAGGAAATTGAAGATTTTAACATTCTCTATAAAAACTTTCTCAAATGGGTAATTTGCTTTTATTGTCCGCCTTACCAAATTTCTCCATCTCAGGTTAAAATAAGGCCTTGGTTTAGTGACCACAATACTTAGCAATAAAGAAAACATGCTTCGGAATCCTGTGAATTTAACTTAGTGTAGAAAGATTTCATGAAATAGTAGAATTATACTCTTTACACTGCAATTTAGTATGGATTTTGTGAAGCTTCATTTCTAATGTTAGATATGGCACATGGTTCTGAAAGAGTCCAGATATACAAAGCTATCCTAGATGCATAAAGGCATTGAGCTGTATATTCAAGAGATCTTTCAGTGGGATCTAGTAGGATCTCATTTGCTTTAAATTGTCTGGTTAAATGAAATGCATCACCAAAAAAATATAGAAATCTTGTTTTTTTCACGCTGACTACTGGGGCCATTTTAGATTTATATTTCCTTTTTCTTTTACTGGAGACTTTTCCTAAGTCTCATTATCACATTGACAGGTAACCTCGACTCAAATTCAAGGAAGAAAGGATTATTCCAATCATTTTCAAAAGAAATAGAAAGCTTTATTGCAACATCTTAAAAGCTTGACATTTTTAAGTATATCCAAAAGGATTTAATAACATTTGAGACCATACCTATGTCCTTATCCAAGATTAAGTACCTAGATATGGTCTGAAACATCATAGGAAAAAGGATTTTATATTTTTGATGTACTTAAAAATGTTACGGTTTTAAGATGTTGCAATAATTAGAGATGAGCGAGCCATAAAATGCTCGGGTGCTCAGTCTTCGAGTCGAGCAGGTAAGACACTGAAAGGACTCAAGTAACGAGTATAATGGATGTCAGTGTTCAGACAGTTCGGCTCTCCGTCCACATACAGCCAGCCATAAAGAGAACATTTCCAAGGAGGGAGGGTTTTTTTGGTATTTTTTCCTGTTTACACACTACATCCAAAAATGTTGTTCCCAATGTTGTTCTCCCTGGGGTGCTTGCTCACATCATGCAGTGAAGCAAGGTTTTTCTTTCTGGTCGTTATTTCACGGAAGACACATCCGAGCACCAGCAATACTCGGCCAAGTACCCAAGCACCCCGATGCTCGCATGAGTATTGAGCAGTGGTGAGCACACTCGCTCAACATTAGCAGTAATGTTTACTATCTTATTTGGAAAACGTCTGTAGCCTCACTTCCTTGAATTTTCGCTGTGGCACACCGTAGCAGGAATAGATTTCTCCGTGCTGAGAACCCAACAATTGTCCTTATACGGGTGAGCTGGTAATTAGTTTATCGTTCTTGCAGTGGCTCTGTCATCAGTGTCTTTTTACTCTGTACTGTGAAGAGCCAGCCACTTTTTAGCGGAAGCCATAAGAAAATGGGCATCTCACCTCTTTTATGTGCAACTGGAGTTTTGAACCCTGAAGCAGTTAAAAAAAAAAGTTACATAAGAGGGAACGTGGGCACAGTAATATTATGTTCACTTTTTGAGGCGTTTTTTTCAGGCAGATTTTAGGTGGAATTTACATGAAAAGAATGCCATGTGCATATAGTCTTACAGATCTAAAAACACTGAAGCCGCAATGTTTGTAAAAACTAACATTTCTCTCTATCTCAAAACTGTTGTCCACAACTGTAAATAGATTAAGTAAATCGTTAAGGTGAATATAGTAGCAATGCTCATATTATACTTTTCAGAGGGTGCTCATTAACTAAAATAAACCAAATAGAAATGTAATCTTAATTGTAGTCAAATGGTTCCAAAATAAGCTCACAAATCTGGAAGTGAGAATTTATTTGTGAGTAATTTATTTTTCATTGTTCTTTTTAGGTATGCGGTTGGCATTGCATACAAGTCTGCACCAAAGCACGAGTGGATAGGAAAGAATTCGGCCTCCTGGGTATTTTGCCGATGTAACAATAACTGGGCAGTAAGACATAACAGTAAGGAGATTCCGATTGAACCCTCTCCACATCTACGCCGTATTGGAATTTTGCTAGATTACGATAATGGTTCACTATCGTTTTACGATGCCTTGAACTCCATTCACCTATACACTTTTGACATTGCTTATGCACAGCCTGTGTGTCCCACCCTTACTGTTTGGAACAAATGTTTGACAATTTTAACTGGCCTTCCCATACCGGATCATCTGGACTGCATGGAACAGCTGGCATAATTTCTACAGCCATCCACCTGTGCGTGACCATACCTTTATTTGGTGCAATTACGCTCCAAAGTGAAAATTTGAAGAATTTGCTTTCTTTGATTTGAATCCATTACAGGAATGTTTTATCAATTATTTATGGATAGACTTTTCATTAGTCTTTTTTTCTCAGTTTTGCACATTGACTGACTTATTGATCTAGCCGTCCTGCTTGCGGTGCTCATTAGGAATGCAATGTTCTCCAATATTACCTGCGGATATTCAAGGACATTTTTTCAGTTGCACATTATAATCGGACTTCTCTTTGTGCAGAAAATTCCAAAGGTGTGTGCTACAGATTTGTTGTATAGAAAAATATACAAACGTTGGTTGGTATTGCCATTATTTCACTAGGAGAATGGGCACCAGCATTTTGCAATATGTGTTATAAATAATGTTTTATACATTAGCGAACTGAGTTTTGCACTCATTCTTGTATTGGGAAAAAAACAGCTATTGTTACTGGCCTTTTTCGAAAAAGATACATTAAATATGTTTTAAATAGCACATGAGCTACATATTACAATGTTACAAGTACAATACTGGAAAATTTCCAAAGGAGCAGGAAATATTTAAAGGTTTACCTTACAAATCTAATGGAACCTTTCTTAGTACTTCTCAGGAGCTGTGGATTATATTTGACACAAAACTGAGTTTAATAAGTGATATTAATCTAAGGAACACAAATAGAAATGTTAACCTTGATCAAGTTGGTTAAGGCAATGTATCCGTTAGGGAACATATTTTGCAGTCAGGTTTATTGCATATTGAGGTAGAATGTATCTCAGTCTAGTCATTGGCCGTCAAGTTAGAAATCACTGGCTCTGGGGTAGCAGAAATTGCAAATATTCTGGGACTTGGAAACTCCATAAGTCTCATCAGTTTCATACACAGGATTGTCACTTTTACTTTTTATTTCAAGCACCAGAAAGAATTGTGGAGCATGTCAAGAACGTAGGGTCTGTTGACACCTATCGAACGCCAGCACTAAACAACTGCACTAATTGGTGGTTATTTAAGTCTGTTTTCACAGGTAGACCATACTTTAAATACACCCTGAGAAATCTGTCATAAATCATTGAGTGTATGTAGGCTGTCATTGTTCATGTGCGCAGAGAACGATGTGCTGCCGAGAACGATGATATTTTGTGTAAACCAACAGAACATTTAGCCCAATGAACGAGTGTTTAGACAGCGCGATTATCATTAAACAAGCTTTCCCAGGAATAACATTAACTGTGCATCATAAATGAACCTTAAGAAGATCCATGCTAAATTATTTTTGTTATACTAGCTAGGTTTCACATGAACGTTGAGGATTCATTAGTGTAGCAGCAAAGAAAGTCCTAGTTTGGTCCCAACATGCCATACAAGTTCATTAGGCACTTATACAGTTCTCAAGTGTCTGTCATAAGGTAATAATCAATTATAGTTAGTTCTTTGAACCACAAGAGGTTCAAATATTTTTTTTTATTTTTTTTTTTAAGGAAAAAAATGTAATCAATAAAAGACTTAAAACCTTGTGAACTGCAAATCAACCATCCACTATTTCAGTAGCCAGACTACAAGTTCTGAAAACGCATTGGCCATTTTTCCTAAGATATGGAACCAAAGTGTGGTCTTTGGAATGACAGGTCTTTTTAACAGCTAATTATTACTCATTGGTAGTCTTCTCCAAGAATAGCTTATATCTGTCTGCCTTTCTGGTCTGGCGTGTTTGATCTTTTAAGATCAAATACAGTACAATGACCTCTACTGATTCTGTAAGGAAGACATTTTTTCTCCAAAAGATGATTATTTTTCTATTGTTTTGACTACAGCTCTTTTTTTCCTTCTGATTTGAAAGAGTTTGACGTCCCACAAAAGAACAATTTAAGAAATTATTTTGCAAGATTTTAACATGATATAAAACAATCCAAAAGGTTTCATACATAACAAAACATTACCAAGTGTCAAACTTTCATTGCCAGACGACACCACTTTTTTACTTTAGCTCTGGTTCATAATGCCCTCACTTTATAATTAATGTACAGTGAAGAAAAACTATATTACTAAGTTCATGAATATTAAAGGATCTGTCATGTTCAATAATGCTATAAACCTGCAGATATAGTGTTAATCTGTAGGCTAATAGTGTTCTGAAGGTGCCCAGCTGCTGTACTAAATGTGTTGAATTTTCAGTCATGCAGCCATTCTAGATCAGAGCACTGTGAGCCGCGGCTATAAGCAAACCCTGGCACTTTGGCTGATAGCCGGCTAAGAAGTGCGGTTTTCAAGAAGAATAAAGTTTATTTTCTCCAGGGTGCCATACAGAAATTGGGTACCTTCATAATGCTACTAACTTGCAGATTAACCCCATATCTGCAGGTTAGGTTAATAGTGTTATCAGACATGACAGGTTCTTTTTAAGTAAAAAGAACATTACTCCCCCCACCCCCTCAAATACAGCTTTAGGTGTCTCCTATTAGGAATTAAAGAATCCAGACTTTAGTAAAGTTAATTGGAAATAACCTCTTATATACTGTGAGAAAATACATGTATTCTAGAGATGAGCGTTTTGATGAGATTCGAATTCGCCAAATCGCGTAGATTCCACCAGAAAATTTGATTTACAACTAATTTTTTCTACATAAACTCAATGTCCTGTATAATTCTCTGGAATCTATAGAGATCTTAGAGCATAATAAACACATATGCTGCTCACTGACCCCCTGTACAGTCCTTGGCACTGATTTTTACCACACGCTGAAACCCTGGGCATATTTAAGCTAGGCCATAATTTGTGAACATAACTAGCCCTGGGTTGTCATTGCACGAGCACAAACCTGTCCCATGATTAGTCATGGCCAGAAATCCTAGCCTAGAATGCTTGCCCTAACAGCATGCCTTGTATCACAAACTACATGTGTAGGGGCATCCCAGAAACTCTGGCCTACCGTGAAAATGCCAGGTATTCCAGTGCATGGCGGCAGTAAGAAGAGACGCTGAGGCTTATATGAGGAAGACCAAGCAACAGAGGTGGCTGGAGTAGCGAGGTGAGTATTAGTAGTTTATGGTTTTTGTTTATTTTTTAACCTTTTGCTTGATCTATGTGGTTCAGCTAAAGGTAGACTAGCCGCCATTTTGCTGAAGTCACGCTGAGTGAATTACAAAAAAATCCAGAGTGGAAAACTTACACTCGAGTAAATTTGCCCAACTCTAGTGTAATCTACTTACAACATAATGAACAGGCAATATTTCCTGTTTATACAAATGTCCCCCTTTAAAGGAAAACTATATTACATGCATCATTAATCAAACATGTCTTATGCTGGCCTTACATGGCCGGTTTCTGTAAGTTTACTTAAATATTTATACATATAGAAATATGTCCTTTCTTCATTTGGAAACTTCTTCTAAATGGTTAAATGTAAAACTCTTGTTAAAAGCTAGACAAATTTATATATTTTTTTTTCTTTAATGCCAAGAATACTGGCTCAACAATATTGGTGCCTCAATTGTACTAAATGATTCTCGAGTGTCTGGAAGAAGCAGTTGAATGCACTTTGTAACAAATAAATTTGAGGTTAAAGGGTAAGCAGTTGATTCTGGAGGTACTGAGATGTACTTTTTTTCTGCCTTTTTTTGTATCACCATTATTAAGGGAAGCTCGTGACCAGCAGTTATCCTGTTTTCATATTCTACTAATCAAATACATCTCCTTATCCATTGCTAAATATATTCATGGTTTATATTGTATTAACAGCGAACATTGACATTTCATAGTCTTTACATGTGTCTGTGACCATTTTAATCCAATTTATTGCAAGAAGTGATTTCTTAATTATTTGCATTTTATCAGTCTGATGAAAGGATCCCTCCAAGCATATTAGGGGTTATCAAGAATTACTCGATATTTGGAAACTTTCTATTTCCCTAGGATTACTGAATGAGAATGTATGGTTAAGGTTGCAGCTGGAATTTTGCTCTACGGGGAAGATGGAATCCTCATATCCCCGGTGTACTGCCTGTAAAGACTTAGAAAATAAATGGAATACTAATCACATAAGCTGAAATATGTAAAGGTTTGCTATGTTTTCTGGACAACTTTTACCAAAAAAACAATAACCCAAGTTCTTCTAGGAAACGTTAGGAGATGGAAACGGAAAACGGAGATTTCCAAATAATTCCAAAAGACTTCCATGAGAGAATAAATCTTTCGAATTACTTTTCCTTAACATCAGTTTTCATATTCTGTAGGAATACGGATATCCATTTAGGATTATCACAAATATTGATTTGTTTTGCATAATGCAATGTTGAATTTATCTGTAAACTGTTTAGATTTGCAATTGTCTTTTACCATTTTGTATTTTACAGAAAACTTGTATATTAAATCAAAGTTTTATTTTAAAATCAATATTTTGCTTTGAATTTTTCTTCAGGGTTTTACCAGTGAAATGTTATATGCCTGAGGAGAGAAGGTTACATTTTTTTTGCATTCTTTAAAGAACACTATTATTAGTATTGAAACCAAAATATAAACCCACATTCTTGGTGTCAGTGACCTGAACATTATTTTGGACATCGAACTAGAGTTTATAAAAAACAGATTAGTAAGGTTTTGCCTCATATGCTTTCAAACTTCTATGTTAGATGTAGATCACATCCAAACGCAACAGCAACTATTGTACATAGGAAGGGTTATCTCAGGAGCCTGCAGGGACAGAGCATGTAGTGTCCTACGTCCACTTTATACAGTCCAATAATAGTGTAAATATAAAAATAATCAGCCAACATTCAGAATACTAGTTTGTTGGTAATTGGGTTGTTCATGCAGTCTAAAAAGCATTGTTGTCCAGCAACACATCCCCTTGTGTAAAAAGGAATATAAGGCTAATAGTGTTCAAACTTTATGGAAAGGAACAATCATTTCTATCCCCATAAAGTCTACATCAGCCTACCTAAATGAGTCTTCATCAAGTTCTGATCAACTTATATAGTATACAATTGAAACCAGAAGTTTGCATACACTATCTTAGAAGACACATAGGCATGGTTTTCTCACTATCTGACATGAAATCAGTATAAACCTTCCCCGTTTTAGGTCAATTAGGATTACCAAATTTATTTATATTTGCCAATTTCCAAACTAATGAGAGAGAATGTTTTAAAGGGCACCTTCAAATCTTTTTTTAATTATTTGTACTTGACGCTGAGACACATTAAAGGTGCCAGCCACCTCTGCAGTGCATCTGGTCTTCAGCCTCTTGATAATCAAGGCTTTGGTCACAGGGTGGATTTTTGCAAGTTGCAGTTCAAGTGAATGTCTGGGGTGCTGGGTTTCTTTTTATACACACCCACTAATTAACCGATCATTTAGTGAGCACAGGTGAGTATGTAAACTAGGATTGGGTGCATTATATGACAAGGCGACAAAACTTTTGCCAAAATCTGACCTTTCTGTGTTTGTTAAATGATCAATATTTCAGCTTTGCAGCAACTTTATTTTCATAACCTAAACCAAATTTGGGAGTGTTTCAGCTTTCAAAAGAGTAATTTATGAAACCAATGGATGAATTTAAAGTCAGGTTATAAGCTTTTATTTACATAACATGGATAAGCAACAGAACTTCTGTCAGGGACTGTAAATGTTGCAGTTCCAAAATATTACAGGCATGCGGATTAAAAAAATACAGCAGACCTGAATCCAATACACACATTCTTAGTTACCCCCATTCACACATGTTGAACTGCAAAGATTTTGCACAAAAAGCTACGAAAAGTACTTTAAATCTGAATATGGCCTATATGCTTGGAATGCTTTTGTACATGTGATGACCGGTGTAACTAGGCCTTTCCTCACCTGCAGCAAAAGTAAAATTTCTTGTCCTGGTCCAATATTAAAATACCCTGACCAGTATAGACTGGTTTTCTGGCACCTTAGATATTTGCCACTCCAGCTAGATCCTAAATTGGGCTTGTAAATTGTGTACATCTGCCTGCTATAGGATCTGCAAACAAATGATCATTGAGGTTACCAGATGTCTAACCTCTACCGTTATGATACTGATTCCGTATTCTACGTCCTGTAAAACCCCTTTAATCTCTTTACCCATGTCCCATGAGGGGCATATAGTTAGCAGTAATCAAAGAGTTTCGGGAAGTGGGTGCCAGCATTTTCGTTGTATCTGTGTTGGTGATAGTTGTCCATTATTGAAACTGGAAAACGATTTTAAGTAAAATATCCTAGTCATTAGGTTTATCCATTGTTTTTTTTCTTCACCCTTTAATGACCAGTGAATTTTCCGCTTTTGTGTTTTCCCTTTTTTTCTCCCCTTTTCCTTCTTTTGTTCTCGCCTTCCAAGATCAATTTTCAATCACAAAAATACATTTTACCACACAATACACTGAAAATAAAGAGAAAAAAAATCTAAGTGGGATGAAATGAAAAATAATGCAATTCTGAATGATTTTTTTTTTGGATGGGCGAAAGGTTGTTGTTTTTAAAGGGTTGTCTGTTCGATAGCAACAATCTGTTAACATCACTGTATAGGTCAGTAAGGCCAAACTTGCATCCAATTTTTTTCTATTTAAGTGATGAAAAAACTTCAGAATTTTATAAAAAAAAAAAAATTTCCTTGTTTCCATTTCCTGAGACCCTTTAACATTTTCATTTGTCTGTTGATGGTGCTGAGCGAGGGTTTTATCTTTGGGTGGTGAGCTACCAATTTTATTAATAACAATTTGTGATACATTTGTTGTTTTGATCACTTTTTATTGCATCTTTCAGAGAGTTGAGGTGACCAAAATAATGGCAATTCTGTGTTTTGAAATTTTTTCCTTTTACAGTGGTTAATATATGGGTTAATTAATTTACAAATTTACTGCGGTATATAAGAAATCATGGTCTTCTGGAGAACTGTCTTAACTTGTGGGTGAGCTTCATATGACTTCCAAGATAGCATCAATGGTGGCTTCCAGCTACTATGATAGCCGATCAGTATTTTGCCATTGCTCCAATTAAATGTTGATGTCAAACACTGACCCCAACAAATAAATGGTTAACAGCCACGCCTGAAGCTCGGTTCTGGCCGTTGTTGTTAGACACAGATACAGGCATCCACTCCTCTCCTGAAGCCCATCCTGTTTGTGGTCCCCTACCTAGGACGTTTATTCTTGTCCTAATGATGGAAGGTATTTAAATATTGATGGACGATTCATGTGATGAGCAAATCTAGTTCTGTGTTAAAATAAACTGGTAAGTGCCATATGCGTAGTGTTAACCTAAAATACTGTTTGGAGGTCTGTACCCGTGAGAAATAAAATGCTACTGATCTGGCCTGTGAGAAAATGTCCTGATTTTAATAGCACCACATAAAAGATTGGATTCTTTTCCCTTCCTGTAAAAACAGAACTATTATATTACAGTTTCATAAAAGCCGCAATCGGCAATTTCACGGTTATTTTATTGATCTCAGTGCTATATAAAACCCGAGGCTTTTCCATTGTTCATTGCTTAAACTCTTGATAACTAGTGTTACCTTGGAACATTACTACAGAATGGCTGAATGCCTTCTCGTGTTATACTTTGTGTCATTCTCTCCTCAAGAATTCATAACTGAACAGAATAATTGAACTTATGTTTCTTCTAGCCCTTTATGAAGGTTTCACGGCGTGGGTCTGATATGCTAATCTACATGTACCACAAAACGTTTCCATGCCTTGCAATGTTGTGGCAACCAAAAAAAAAAATTGATTCTGGCTTTTAATTTTTTTTTTCTTATTATGCCTTTAAAGGATAAGATTAATTTATTTTAGATTTTGATAGATCGAGCATTTCTGAACTTGGTGATACCAAATACGTGTATTTTTTTGTTTTTTTCGTTCTCAATGGGGCAAAAGGGGGTGATTTGAACCTTATATTTTTACTTTTTTCATATTTTTAAAAACGTTTTCCACAATTTTTCTTGTTTTTACTAGTCCCCTTAGATGACTGGAAGCTGACAATGTCCGATCGCTTCTGCTGTACAGTGATGCTTAAGCATCGCTCTGAACAGCAGAAATGCTGATTGGGGATTTCCTGTGAATACCGGCGCTCAGCCAGCGTTTACAGGATCTACGTCATGACAGTGATAGGGGTCATCAGCTCACCCCTGGCTGTCATGACAACTCATCAACACCACGTGATCATGTCGAGGGGCTGACAATGGAAGCAGAGAATGATGCTCTCCATCCCAACACACATTAAACCCTGCTGTCAGAGATTGACAGAGGGATTTAACTACAGGCATGGGTGGATCTCTGATGTACCCTCGCCTGTTAGCTGCACATGGATGATGATATCAGCCGACATGTGCAGGGGAATATCGCCAAGCGAGCCCTCATTAAAGGGACACATACGACTTATAATATACTGTCACATCATAGGTCGTGAAGGGGTTAAACTTGTTTTTCACCATGCTCAACAAAACTCTTGGCCTAGCAGAAACTGAGTCGCAAATGGGACACAGCTTTAATCGCAATCCCGCATTAAAATTGTGTCAACTTTTGTCCAACTAAGTGAACCAAACTAAGCCAACTAATAGATGTGTGAACTTGGCTCTGACAGTTTGTGACCCACCGAGACACACTGATAAATCTGAGGTATTAATGATTGTCTAGTCATTAGACAAGCAACGATCTGCTATATAAATGTTGATCAGTGAACGTATAATGCCGTTTTAGACAGACTGATATTCGTATATGCACAGAACTATCGGTAGGTAATAGAATCGTACTGAGAAATTGTCATAGCTTTTGGCTACACATTTCCGAGAATAATGACTTCTAGGCAAGTCTAAAATCAGTTTACCTAATGAAGCGGCATTTAGCTCATTCCTTCTGTGAATAGCAGCCTGTTCACACTAGACAATCGAGAACACTTCTTCCCAGTAATCACCTAGTGTAAATGCACCGTAAGTTTGCACTGTCTAAAAATGAAGACAGCTATAATAAATCAGTTTTGCAGCATTTCAAGCAGTTTTTATGGCAGAATTCTAGTTCAAATTATATGATTAATCTTGAACAATGTTATCCTACATGTGATGCATTGGGATACTAGCTAGTTCGCTTCTTTGAGTCTTTCTGAACTCCTGAAGGTTGGAAGTGTACATACAAGTTTTTTGAGACAAAGCCAAAAGTGAATGTAGCAAGAAATATAAGGTCTTCTTTTAGATTTCACTTTTCCTGTGAATCTACTCATGGATTTGGCTGAAAAAAATGTTCGTTTTAAACTTCAATAGAACAGTTATATATTTGGCTTTCTGCTTTGTAGTACTGAGTGTTACATTTCTTTTTGTTTTATCCTTAAAATGCAAATAAAGCATTAAAAATAGAATGATCTGTGACCCAAATTAATTTGATATGCTTAGCACTACAGTACTATTCGGTACAATCGGGTGGGATCCAATGTTAACAACCTGTTCCCTGTTTGTGTTTATACACCCAGCCCATTACTACGCCCCTTTGGGGGTACCACACGCATTTTGTTAGCCACACCCATTTTTGCACACACTATACTCAACCAATAAATACAAGTAAAAGTAAAAAAAAATAAAGCAACTTAGCCTTCTTACCCTTCCTATATCATCACATTGCCTCCTGTCTAGTACCAGTTGTTCAGGTCATACTGTCAGTCACTTCTTAGCTTGTATTAAAGGGTTTCTCTACAATTTTTGAAAATTAGTACTAAAGGTACCCAGTTTAAATTGGACAAAATGACCTCCTGTCCGTCTGTTACTTCAACTATCTACAGCACCTAATCTCTGGCCTGAGCAGCCACAGGCCAAATATGTTAAAGTAACCACTGAGGAAAAGGGATGACTAAAACAGTCAGCATATAAACCCATACATTAAAAAGCTTCTCTACTCCCGGAAAACCCCTTTCAATGTCCCTATTGTGTCTAGTAACAAATGAGCAGACCACCAGAGCAGTCCTGAGGAGATGTAGGGATCAAAATGGGTGACTTTTGTTTTGCTATTATAGGACAATCATTACCATTGGTATAAATTTCCAAAGCTTTTTAAAATCCGCAAAAAAAGGGTTTAGGTTACATGATGAATAATAGCCCTCTTAGAAAGGCAACACTAGAACTATAAAGGCATTAGCTGTGTGCGACGGCGTCACCAAAGAGGCACATAGTTAGGAACAAGGCACCACTAAAGGCCAATAAGGAATTCAGAGTGGCGGTTGAGGAGGCAATAAAAAGGGTCAGTGAGATACAGCAATTGGTCAGTCAGGACTCCTGACCCTGTTTCTTGCCATCTGTACCACTGCATGTCGGCCCCCACTCAGGAGGCATTAAAAAGGATCAGTGAAGGCCGGCATGTGGTGGATCAGGAAGCACTACTAAGTGTAAATGTAAATGAAGCAGTTCAAATATTTTCATAAGAACCAACAAAGGACAGGACCATGTTTTGGTGGGTCAGTGGTTCACTTGATGGGAAGGGGGGTGGGGGAAGTACCTAGATGGTGAAAGGAACTTATGATAGGTACCGCCTGATGTGTGGATGGAGAGTGAGACACATTATGGCAGATGAGGAGACAGTAGCTACAATACTATGGTCAGTTTTAGGAACAAAAACCCTATTATACACCATATAGCAGTACACTAGGTGTATATGAGGCTGGGGAGCTTTCTATGGTGCTGCTCATCTTGTTTCTGAGACAATGCACATGTCCTAGCATCAGAACCTATAAATTGGTAGAAGAAATGATTTCTCCCACCACCCCTTCAACTGCTTCAGGACTGAGGAATTTTCTGTTTTTGCACTTTTAACATTCCCTCCCCTTCTTCTAAGAGCAGTACTTTTTATTTTCTCTCTGACTAAGACAAATGAGGAATTGTTTTTTGTGGGCCTAAGCTGTACTTTTGAATGACCCCATCCATTTCATCATACAATTTACTGGAAAATGGGGGAATAAATTGCAAGTGAATTGTAAAAAAAAAACCAGTATTACACAATGACCTGGAAGCATGACGCTCAAGGTCAATACATGTACAACGATGGCAAACTTGCATGTATTTTTAATTTAAAGGGAACCTGATAAATAATGTCCTGGCCAAAACTAAGCACAGATACTGATGTGAGTCACTGATCAGCACTTGATGGCTGCAGGACACATGCACGGAGGGGGTGCAAAAACAAAACTGCCAAAAACCAAACTATCAAATACTGATCAGCGCATGATGGCAGAAAGGGTTTGGGAGAGGAATGAAAGGGGGGAAAAAGGGTGGACAGATAGAGATTGGAGCTATGAAAATGGAGCGGACAAGAACAGGAAAAGAAAGATCTCATTTCTTCAGTTAGGAACAGCAGAAGGCATGGCACAGGCTTGAAAAAGCAAGTGGCACCACAAGGCCCAGCAGATCTGTGGAAGAACAGCACAGTGACCATTCTCCTCACGTCTCTAAACTGGAATGAGGCGAAGCAGAGGGAACACTGATAGGTCAGACCGCAGCCCTGCTCTATGATTTTAGTCATCGCGTGTTATCAGACGATCGCTCCAATCAGTGCTGAGGCCAGTGACGCTGCCATTGCTGGCCTTCAAACTATGATAGGTGCTGTTATTGCGCCAATCATAGCTGGACCTCAATGTTTCAGACAATTTCATTGCAATAATCATTGGAAATGCTGCGATTGGCTGGCTGTTTAAGATTGAACTGCCAATCACAGCGATCGTCATTGCAAGGGGATGGCGAAACTCCCTAAGGCGACGAGTCACGGTGCCGTGCTGTCAGCAACAGCTGGTACCTTGATGTGGGTCGTGAAGTGGTGAAAATGTCCACTACTAGGATAACCCCTACTCATTTCCCATGCTTGGCCCCACTAAAATAAAGAACTTTATACTCTCCTCCAGTATTGGCAGGTTTCCAGCTACCTCAGTGCTTGTGTCCAATCACCACCAGCTTCTCTCTCGCCGACTTTGGATATATGAGTAAACAACAGGAAGTCAGCAGCCAGCCACAGATCTTCCTTTTTTATTTTAAAGGGTCCAAACATGGGAAATTAGAAGGGGATGTCCAAATAGTGAACAACTCCTTTAAAGGGAATCTGTCAGCAGGTTTTTGCTATGTAAGCTTAAGACAACATGCTGCAAGGGTTAAAACATAGAATTCAGATTTGCATGTCTTGTAAAGGTAGGATTTGTTGTTTATTTACTATTTTTATTTATCCAGCAGGACTTCTTATTGCTTGGACTACAATGTCAAGCGCACAGCACGCCCCCCGCTGTGCCTGTCACTTTAACATCAACAAGAATAAAGCCTTTTTTTTCACCACTGATCAGCATTTCACCTGGTCCTTATTGGTTTGCTTTAATTCTGTTTGACATAAAATTTGTGAACGCATGGAGTACATACACTTAGATTGCTAAATCACATAAACACCAGATGGAAAAGTAAACCTTACAAAGAGCAATACTGGGCTTGAAAGGCTTACAGTGCAATTGACATTGCAATGTACATATATCTTCAGTTGTATGTGAACAAGGGCTGATGAAGTGGCAAAGTCGTTGGAAGTTTCTAGCCTCCATACATACTTCCGTGAAAGTTGGAGAATTCAATATTTTGGTTGAAAAGTTTGGCAGAGGCTGCAGGGAAGGGCGGTGCGACTGCTAACACTAACAGGAAAAGACGAACATAAACGAATGGGGCACAGGAACAAAGTGTTAGCTTAATTCATTTTTCATACTTGCTAAGCAAGGTCACTACTTATAGCGTTCTCATGGGAGAGAGCTGCATGTAATATTAACAGTTAATTTGTAAGTAACAGCATAGTTCTCATGAGTATATGCCACAACGTTTTAGAAGCTTAAAGGAACACTAAATGATTCAAGACAGAAAAAAAAACATTTATTAATGTTCACAATATAGTACGTACGCGGTATGTGCACAGTATCGATAGAAAACAAACTGCACATGTCATACAGTGCAGACCAAAAGTTTAGACACACCTTCTCATTCAAAGAGTTTTTTTTATTTTCATGACTCTAAAAACTGTAGATTCACATTGAAGACATCAAAACTATGAATGAAACATGTGGAATGAAATACTTAAAACAGTGTGAAACAACTGAAAATATGTCTTATAATCTAGGTTCTTCAAAGTAGCCACCTTTTGCTTTCATTACTGCTTTGCACACTCTTGGCATTCTCTTGATGAGCTTCAAGAGGTAGTCACCGGAAATGGTTTTCCAACAGTCTTGAAGGAGTTCCCAGAGATGCTTAGCACTTGTTGGCCCTTTTGCCTTCACTCTGCAGTCCAGCTCACCCCAAACCATCTCGATTGGGTTCAGGTGACTGTGGAGACCAGGTCATCTGGTGTAGCACCCCATCACTCTCCTTCTTAGTCAAATAGCCCTTACACAGCCTGGAGGTGTGTTTGGGGTCATCGTCCTGTTGAAAAATAAATTATGGTCCAGCTAAACGCAAACCGGATGGAATAGCATGCCGCTGCAAGATGCTGTGGTAGCCATGCTGGTTCTGTATGCCTTCAATTTTGAATAAATTCCCAACAGTGTCACCAGCAAAGCACCCCCACACTATCACACCTCCTCCATGCTTCACGGTGGGAATCAGGCATGTAGAGTCCATCCGTTCACCTTTTCTACAAAGACACGGTGGTTGGATCAAAATATCTCAAATTTGGACTCATCAGACCAAAGCACAGATTTCTACTGGTCTAATGTCCATTCCTTGTGTTATTTAACCCAAAAAAGTCTCTTCTGCTTGTTGTCTGTCCTTAGCAGTGGTTTCCTAGCAGCTATTTTACCATGAAGGCCTGCTGCACAAAGTCTCCTCTTAATAGTTGTTCTAGAGATGAGAAGGTGTGTCCAAACTTCTGGTCTGTACTATATATATATTTATATTTATACTGTATATTTATATATACTGTACAAAACAGTCAGACTGTAACATACTAATTGTAGTGAGGGCTTGTTTGCTAGTTCAGTTTTAAAACCTTTTATAGCCAATAATATTCAATCTTTTCAAATAACGTCCCTGTATTGTAAAGACAATGCCAACAATTTTAGTTACAAGAATTATCCCTCAAATGGAATTGCAGATTTAGGGCACAAAGTGATGATGTTCACACTTAAACTGCACCAGTAGCAGTGTCACGATTCCGCACTATAGAAGAGCGAATATATTTAAGTTGGGTTGAATTCTATTTGAATGTCTTAGAAATCCTTGTTTGCGAAAATGAGAATATTTTGTAAATTGCTTCCATGCCAATTCAGCAATATGGCATCTGCTGACCATGAAAAGACCATCAAAAGGTTATAGAACAAAAAATTCCTTATACTCATCTAACCGCTCACCTCGCCAGCCCCTCCTCTCCTCGTCACCTCATCTTGTCACCACCGCTCATGCTGAAATATCCAGATCTCCTCACATTAGGACAGGACTTCTGCCTGTTATGAGGGCCCAGAATGATTCTCTGTGCGTACGGTCACAGCATATATCATGAAGTCGTTATCTTTCTGAACCCTCCTGCGACTCGTTAGAGCCAGAAGTTGTGGCCTAGCATGAGAAACAGTGATTTGAGAATGCATTAAAGACCAGATGAGTGGCAGTGAGGAGCGGAGGGGCAAAAGAAGTGAGCGGTAAGATGAGTATAAAAAAATTGTTTTTAACATCTTCTGTTTATTTTACTCTGGAGTCTGGGGAGACCCCAGAGCATAATAAGGGACATTAAATTCCACAAGAAAAAAAATACTGAGAGTCATAATCCGAGTGAATAGACAAATTTGAATCTTGCCTCATCCACTCACATGGCCCCCAGAGCCAGCGAAGAGTTGGTGATGGTGAAGAGGAGCTAGGAGGGAGGAGATAGTTAGATCTAAATTATAGTCCGGAATCAAAATATAGGGCAGGGCGGGCTGGGCCGGGAGGAAGGGGGGGAAATGCCCCAAGGGTCGCTCCCTCAGCAGTTGTGCAGGCCCGCCTGTTTCTTCTTCAGCGTGCTGCATGATGGCCTTTACTTTAGCAGACTTGGACACACATAGTGCACTCTGCGGTCATATCTGCTAGCAGTGACACAGCCGGGCCTGCACTGCGCCTTTAACTTTACTTATGTGTCGGCTTATGTGTGAGTGAGTTTTGTTGCCAGCTTCCCCATATTAAAAATATCTCTAGTGTGTGTGCTTGCGTGCGTGTGCATGTATGATGTGTATATCTATGCATGTCAGTGTATATGACTTTCAATATATATTTGTCTGTTTATATGTATTTTTGAGAATTTGTCTTCAAATATGCTTGTATGTGTATGCATCTGTATACATGTTTTGTATTTGCGTGCCTGCCTGTGCATATCTGCATACCTTATGTCCATGTCTACGTACCGTTGTGTGCATATCTACGTATGTGTGTATGTTTGCGTACTGTGTGCGCGCAGGTCATATGTGTTCATGCAAGTTTGTGTGTGTGTGCATGTCTGTGTACCATGTGTGTACATGTTTGTTTAAGTGCATATCTGTGTGTCTGCATACCTTTTGTGTGCATGTCTACATACTGTATGTGTGCATGTCTACTGTATGTGTGCATGTCTGCGTACCGCAAGTGTGCATGTCTGTATACTGTATGTGTGCATATCTATAAACAGTGTGCATGTCTGCGTACCATGTGTGTGCATTTCTGCTTACTGTATGTGTAGATGTCTGCATTCTGTATGTGCATGTCTTTATATGTGTGTGCATGTCTGCATATGTGCATATCTGCGTATATGTGCATTTCTACTTACTGTATGTATAGATGTCTGCATGCTGTATGTGTACATGTCTGCATACTGTATGCCTGCATGTCTGCATATGTGTGTGTGCATATCTGTGTTGTGTATGTGTGCATGTCTGAAATTCCTCTTCATCTCCATCTTTTTAGCAGAAGCCTCAAGGTTTTGTTGCAAAATTGACTGATATTTGTAACTTTTATTCCCTCCACCAGAACTAAAGTCCAAGTTCCAGCTGCCAAAAAAACAGCTCTAAAGCTTAATGCTGCCTCCACCTTGCTTCACTGTGGATATGGTGTTTTTATGTTAATGCAATTTTGATTTTGCACGAACCATACCTTGTGAAATCAATAAACAGGCCATAACATATTTTCCCATATACTTTTTGCAGATTGATATAGGTTTTGAGAAATATTGCTGGTTTGGGATATTTTTATTAGTAAAAAAAAGCTTCAAACTCACCACCCTATCCCACAGGCCAGACATGTGAAGAATGTGGGTTATTGTTGTCACATGCAGTACACAGCCAGGACTTGCCAGAAATTCCTTCAGCTTCTTTCATTTTATTGTTAGCCTCTTGGCAGCCTCCTGTGATAAATTTATTCTTGCCTTTTCATCAATTTTTGAGTGATGTCCAATTTCAGATAATGCACTTCTGTGCCAAATGTATGCCACTTCTTGTCTTCACAGCGATCCATGGTATACTTAATGGCTTAGAAAATTTGTTATATACTTCTCCTGACATAACGTTAAACTATGATATTCCTTTGCTGTGTATTGTAAGCTGTTTACGGACCATCACTTTTGCTGTAAAATGCAACTAATATAATGTCAGTAAAATCCTACTAGAACAGCTAAACCTTATACAGGGGTAATCAGAATCACTGTAAATGATAGCAGCTGCGTACTGACTACTATTAAAGAAGTGGTTTACCCCTTTTTAATTTTTGATAGATCGATATTATGTTGAGAAACTATGTTTCTCTCAAATACCTTATGTTGGCAATAGTGCCTGTGAGAGGCGCTATTGCAGACTGCTGTTCCTCATCGCTTGACCCTTGGGCTCCGTGACCTCGGGGATCCCGTGATGTCACGTTAAGTTCCAGATCACATGCCACCACTGCGGATGGCTACAGGGTTCCTGAGTCACTGGGCTGTGGGCGGAGTGTCACCGCTCGTCACAGCCCAGCGTGTCTCCTGCTTACAATGCTTTTGCTGTGAGGGAGTAGAGAGCTGATGGGCTGTGCTAAGCGGTGAAACAAGGCCCACAGCCAATCACTCACGGAGACTGCGGCCGGAACTTGACGTGACATAACCGGATCCCCGAGGTCACGGAGCCCGGGGGTCAGGCGATGGGGAACAGCTCACAGGCACTATTCACAGTAGGTGATCAGTAGTTAAACTTAATCCCTTCTCTCTCGCCATGTTTGTAAAGGTGTATATTTTTTACTCAAAACTTAAAATTGCAATTACTGCTTAAAGTAAGAAAATTGCCTTTTGTTTATCTAGTTTTATCTGTTTGTTTTATCTAGTTTTAAGTTATCATTTTTTTTTAAATAATATATATGTTTCTTTTTTATTTTTTTATATTAATATCTATATTTGAAACAATTAGAAATTTTGCAACTTTTAGACTGGGCACTAAGTGCACAGGATTTGTCACATGATTGCAATATAGGTCCCACCTCTCCCCTGCTTCTTGGCTTTGAAAGCGGAAGTTTGGAGTGGCAGCATCATTGTGGTGCTAGCCCAAACAGCGCACTTTCCAGCTTCGCCTCTGCAGCACTGGAGGAACACAGTGGCACATATCCTGGCCAGATCCAGTGACCGGGCTAGCTATAGAACAGTTATAATAAAAGCGCTTGTAAGCATTGTGCTCATTGCATAGGAGACCGGCTGATGCTAATAGACTTCAGCAGTGGCCAGTAACATAGACAATGAGCAGTAACAATAAAATAAAATGTCTATTGGTTCATAAATAACAAATTGTGGAGATGCTTGTTTTTATTAGCACTTTGCAATTTTGCCCACTTGATAAAATAAGAAGCGGGTACGCTCGCTAGCGATATCGGTACTGATATCGCAGCGTGTAAAGTACCCTTATCTCGACTCACACGCACCCATACAAGTTTATTGGTGAGTGTGAAACATCAGACTGCACTCAGATGTCATCAGAGTACAGTGAAATATATGTAGAGACAGAGAATCGAGAAGATGGAGGAATTAATTTCTCCATCTCCTCACCTGTGATCCGGTTCCTGCATGCAAGAGAATCAGATCACAGTAATGACACTTGGCCCATGCTTGAACGGAGTGTCAATAGCATATCGCATCCGATGCAATACGCTTATGTGAGTGAGGCCTAAAGGTGTGAATGTTTATGCAACAACATTAGTTTTGTTTTTTATTTTTTTCCACCCCAAAATATTTCAGTTTGTTTTTTACCTGAATCGTACAGATTATGGGTGACATTGAAAGAGGAAAAAGTTTTCAAATTATTCTTCTTAGTATGATTTTTTTTTATATGGCAAAAAATATTTTAACAGTGGTTTGTAGACTTAATAGCATTGAATCACAAATAATCAGCATTGGAAGTTTTTGGGTACTTGGAAATTTTAATAATTTTAGGCACATAATTGCAGATATGTTTTATGTTTATAGCATACTAGCTGTAGTACCCAGGCGTTGCCCGGGATAGTAACTGTCTCTCTGTCTCTCTTCCAGTCTCTGTCTGTGTGTCGCTGTTTGTCTGTCTCGCTGCCTGTCTCTTTCCTTGTCTGTCTGTTTCTATCTCTGTGTCTGTATTTGCATCAGTCTATCTGTCTCAATCTCTGTATCTGTCTGTCTCTCTCTCTCGCTCTCTGTCTTTTTGCCCGGCTGTCTCTTTGCCCGGCTGTCTGTTTCTAGGTCTGTCTCTTTCCTGGTCTGTCTCTTTGCCGGGCTGTCTCTTTGCCAGGCTGTCTCTTTGCCGGGCTGTCTCTTTGCCGGGCTGTCTCTTTGCTGGGCTGTCTCTTTGCCGGGCTGTCTCTTTGCCCGTCTGTCTCTTTCCAGGTCTGTCTCTTTCCAGGTCTGTCTCTTTCCAGGTCTGTCTCTTTGCCCGTCTGTCTCTTTGGGCATTTGTCTCTTTGCTCGGCTGTCTCTTTGCCCGGCTTCCTCTTTTCAGGGCTTCTCTTTCCCGTCTCTTTGCCCATCTATCTCTTTGCCCGGTCTGTCTCTTTGCCCGGTCTGTCTCTTTCCCCGTCTGTCTCTTTCCCCATCTGTCTCTTTCCCCGTCTGTCACTTTGCCGGTCTGTCTCTTTCCAGGGCTGTCTCTTTCCAGGGCTGTCTCTTTCCAGGGCTGTCTCTTTGCCCGTCTGTCTCTTTGCCCGTCTGTCTCTTTGCCCGTCTGTCTCTTTGCCCGTCTGTCTCTTTGCCCGTCTGTCTCTTTGCCTGTCTGTCTCTTTCCCGGTCTGTCTCTTTCCCGGTCTGTCTCTTTCCCGGTCTGTCTCTTTCCCGGTCTGTCTCTTTCCCGGTCTGTCTCTTTCCAGTTCTGTCTCTTTCCAGTTCTGTCTCTTTCCAGGTCTGTCTCTTTCCAGGTCTGTCTCTTTCCATGTCTGTCTCTTTGGGCATTTGTCTCTTTGGGCATTTGTGTCTTTGCCTGGCTGTCTCTTTGCCCGTCTGTCTCTTTGCCCGTCTGTCTCTTTGCCCGGTCTGTCTCTTTGCCCGTCTGTGTCTTTGCCCGGTCTGTCTCTTTGCCCGGTCTGTCTCTTTGCCCGGTCTGTCTCTTTGCCCGGTCTGTCTCTTTTCCAGGGCTGTCTCTTTCCAGGTCTGTCTCTTTCCAGGTCTGTCTCTTTCCAGGTCTGTCTCTTTCCAGGTCTGTCTCTTTCAAGGGCTGTCTCTTTCAAGGGCTGTCTCTTTGCCCGGCCGTCTCTTTGCTCGGCTGTCTCTGTCTGTGTCTCTGTCTCTCTTTATCCGTCTCACCACCGACATTTTTTTACCTCACACATAAGCTTGTTATACTAACAGTTTATTTTGTTCCTATAGCAACCACTAACAGTTGCTATTTATAGCCTGCAGTTCCCAGCTCCATTCAGTTTAATGGCTGCAGGATTTTTGTAGAGTAACTGGAAAGAACGGGGTTAAATTTTCCCACCCAAACACAGTCTGACGTTCCCTGAGTCACATGGGGCATCTGTGCAAAATTTCGTGATTGTAAATGCGACGGTGCAAATTCCTTTAGCGGACATACATACAGTGTTGGCCAAAAGTATTGGCACCCCTGCAATTCTGTCAGATAATACTCAGTTTATTCTTGAAAATTATTGCAATCACAAATTATTTGGTATTATTATCTTCATTTAATTTGTCTTCAATGAAAAAAATTAAAACAATTGTCATAAAGCCAAATTGGATATTATTCCACACCAAACATAAAAAAGGGGGTGGACAAAAGTATTGGCACTGTTTGAAAAATCACGTGATTCTTCTCTAATTTGTGTAATTAACAGCACCTGTAACTTACCTGTGGCACCTAACAGGTGTTGGCAATAACTAAATCACACTTGCAGCCAGTTGACATGGATTAAAGTTGACTCAACCTCTGTCCTGTGTCCTTGTGTGCACCACATTGAGCATGGAGAAAAGAAAGAAGACCAAAGAACTGTCTGAGGACTTGAGAATCCAAATTGTGAGGAAGCATGAGCAATCTCAAGGCTACAAGTCCATCTCCAAAGACCTGAAAGTTCCTGTGTCTACGGTGCGCAGTGTCCTCAACAAGTTTAAAGCCCATGGCACTGTGGCTAACATGCCTAGATGTGGAAGGAAAAGAAAAATTGACGAGAGATGTCAACGCAAAATTGTGCGGATGGTGGATAAAGAACCTCGACTAACATACACACAAGTTCAAGCTGCCCTGCAGTCTGAGGTACAACAGTGTCAACCCATATTATCCGTCGGTGTCTGAATGAACAGGGACTGTATGGTAGGATACCCAGGAAGACCCCACTTCTTACCCCGAGACATACAAAAGCCAGGCTGGAGTTTTCCAAAACTTACCTGAGAAAGCCTAAAACGTTTTGGAACAATGTTCTCTGGTCAGATGAGACAAAAGTAGAGCTTTTTGGGAAAAGCCATCAACATAGAGTTTACAGGAAAAAAAAAGAGGCATTCAAAGAAAAGAACACGGTCCCTACAGTCAAACATGGCGGAGGTTCCCTGATGTTTTGGGGTTGCTTTGCTGCCTCTGGCACTGGACTGCTTGATCGTTTGCATGACATTATGAAGTCTGAAGACTGCCAACAAATTTTGCAGCATAATGTAGGGCCCAGTGTGAGAAAGCTGGGTCTCCCTCAGAGGTCATGGGTCTTCCAGCAGGACAATGACCCAAAACACACTTCAAAAAGCACTAGAAAATGGTTTGATAGAAAGCACTGGAGACTACTAATGTGGCCAGCAAGGAGTCCAGACCTTAATCCCATAGAACACCTGTGGAGAGATCTCAAAATGGCAGTTTGGAGAAGGCACCCTTCAAATCTCAGGGACCTGGAGCAGTTTGCCAAAGAAGAATGATCTAAAATTACAGGAGAGCATTGTAAGAAACTCATTGATGGTTACTAGAAGTGGTTGTTCCAGTTATTTTGGCTAAAGGTTGTGCAACCAAGTATTAGGCTAAGGGTGCCAATACTTTTGTCTGGCCCATTTTTGGAGTTTTGTGTGAAATGTTCAATGATTGATTTTTGTTTCATTCTCTTTTGTGTTTTTTCATTGCAAGCAAAATAAATGAAAATAATAATACCAAAGAATTTGTGATTGCAATCATTTTCAAGAATAAACTGAGTATTATCTGACAGAATTGCAGGGGTGCCAATACTTTTGGCCAGCACTGTATACACACACACACACACACACACACACACACACATACATACATACATACATACATACATACATACATACATAAACTGAGCTGTATATATTAGATTGAACATAATCATTTATATTTGAAGACCATGAAGACCGCACTTCTGTAATACAAAGGACCTCTGGGGTTTCTGGATAAAATCTTCATATGTCAGGCATTCACATGGATGAGTCTGGATTAGCTTGGATAATTAATCATGAAATCCCAAAGGCCAAAGGTTAGGGAAATCCACCAATTATCTGATATTTGTGGTTAAGACTCGACAGTCCTCTGGGAGGCAAGACCAATGGTCATCACATGCCCCAGATATGTCAATGGAGATTAGACACATTTAGGTTACTGAGATTTACGTTAAATAAACTAATTGAACTGTTTGTTTTCTATGACAATTTATCTAGGCAATTTTAATAGAAATACTAATTCCAGTATAATGCCCAAAAGCTGAAGTATCAGGTGCCCTATTTCCCCAGCACGACCCAATGTGCAATATATACTTTAGAGATCATTTCATAAAATGTTTTGAGATAGTCTGTTCCTCCTTAGAAAGCAACAGACGATTAGGCTTTAGCATGTAAAATATGTCTGCAAAAATCCCATTAATCATTACTGGAGAGAAGGTCAGGCAGGCCCACAAGGACAGAGAAGCACACAGCTGAGCGCTCACACAGTGCGAGGTAGAGATTCAATTGGAAGGTTCACTGTTTCCTCAATTCAGACCACTGAGAGATGCGGAAGAGAAAGGGCTCAGAAAGTGACTGTAATGAGTGGATCCCCTAGTAGTATTTGTCCCCTTGGTAGGTTTCTAAGGCTGATTATTCACTGACAAAAATATAGCTGCGGCACCAGGCTGCCACATGATTGTATTGGACAGGGTGGGTCTTGGTATTGCAACCTTGTACCGTGTTTTTCCAAAAATTATAAAGTCATACTTTTTTGCCCCGAAAAAAGCGCTAGGGCTTATTCTTGGGTAGGTCTTATTCTTGGGGAAACACAGCTCCCAGGTCCTCCAGCGATCTTCAGTGGGCACTCCCAGCAGGTATGCTCCACGCGGTCTTCCCCTACTTCTGGCCGACACGCTCATAGAAGAACCCACAATCATACTCACCAGACACCAAACGGGAGGACCTGCACACATCAGATTGCACACACATCAGATCGTACACACACGCACACTCATACACACACACACACAAATCAGATCACACACACAATCACACATCAGATCGCACACACACACTCTCCACATCTGGCGATATTGATTGCTTCTGGCCACCAGATGGTACGCAGGGCAGTGGAGCGCAAGGACCTGTGGTGAAAGCATGGAGGACTCAGCGATGGCATTCATCAATGCATTCCACCGCAGATCCTCTATGCGTTCCACCACATTTCGTTCCAGGAGTCTCTGCCAATCAGAAGCAATGTGGTGAGTCTGTGTGCCATCTGGTGTGTGATTGTGTGTGTGTGTGTGTGTGTGTGTGTGCGCGCGATCTGATGTGCGAGGGTGTGCGATCTAATGTGTGCAGGTCCTCCCGTTTGGCGTCTGGTGAGTATGATTGTGGGTTCTTCTGTCCTCTCTCTTTTGGGGGGTGTCTGCTTTATATAATGAAGTATCCTGTAGTATTTTTTTACTTTTTTATCTGCATGGGCACTTCTTTATTGAACCACGACTGTGGCTTATTTTTGGGGTAGGGTTTATATTTAAGCCTTACACTTAAAATGCTGAAAATTCCTGCTATTGCTTTTTTTTTGGGGATATCTTATTTTTGGAAAAACAGGGTAAGAATACTGCTAATTCTTCACTGTCCACCTTGGCCCAGAAACATCATGATTGTATCATATGATAATGCACTTGAGAAGATGTCTTAGGAGAATTATTTCTACCATGGGTTTGGGTTATCAATTCTGAAGACAGACAAATTAAGGAAATCATCTTTTGCTCAATAGACTATGGGATCACACCATTCTAGCTCCTGCATTACAAGCACTGGTTACTGTTGACAATCCTTAATCTAAAACAGATTTTGTGGATTACAGATAAACAATGCAATTTCACAATAGGTCTAAACATAAGAAAGGCAGTGGCATCTATTATCTCCACATACTGCAGTCATTTCTAATACTAATGAATAAAACATCTCTTATGCTTTACTTTTAAACAGCAAATACTTAGGAGTCAGTTTTGATCTTGTAAATGAATCCAGACTGTCTCATGACACCTTCCCAACATTTTTGACAGCTTTAGTGCCTGAGGTCTTGGAAGAAAGCAATTGTTTTCATGCCCAGTTCAATCAGGGCAAATAAAAGACTCAATAATCCTCTCCATATAATTACCAGATACATTGCACCAGCATGAACATGTTTGAGACAACCTCAAGGTCACATCTATTCGCAATCAGAAGTATTCTGTGCAAAGTCATGGAATTGACTGAAAGGGAAAACTGACTAAGACCTCTTTCACACGTACGTGCCTCCGGTACGGTGGCAGTTTTCTCACGTACCGGAGACATGTACACACATAGACCTATGTATTCTTATGGTTTTGGACACACGTAAGTATTTTTGCACGGAACGTGTGTCCGTTCCGTAATTACGTGTGTCCGTGTGTTTCTCACGGCAACATGTCCGTTTTCTCTCCGGCATCACGGGTGTCACACGGAACGCAAACGAACCACACGGATGTGTTCCATGTGACACGCACCGGAGAAAAGACGTGTCTGTGAGAAAAAAACCCCCAAACCTTTACTCACCTTCTCCAGCCCTGCAGTCTCTGCCGCTGCTGTCACTTGCTTCCGACCGCCGCTCATTATGCTCATTGAATATTCACTCCACTGTAGGCTGGAAGCAGCATTAGCGGGGAGTCGGCAGGACTGGAGACCGTAGATCAGCACCACGGACAGCGATGCCAGGGACAGGTGAGTAGAAAGTTCCCGTTCTCCATGTGTTATCATGGATAACACACGGAGAACACACGTGTGCCATACACACGGCACACCGAGGGCAATACGCACCTTTGACACGTCCGTGAAAACCGTGCGTGATTTTCACGGACGTGTGAAAGAGGCCTAAGTTGTATCCTGATACTTTTGGGGTTTTTATTCCTGATATATTCATAGCAATTTAAAGGGAATCTGTCATCAGGTTTTTGCTATTCCATCAGAGATCAGCATAATGTAGGGGCAAAAACACTGATTCCAGCGATATGTCACTTTAAGGTATGTGCGCACGATGCATTCTGGCTTGACAAATAAACTGCAGCATTTTGACAACTGTAAACACTGAGTTTGAAAAAAAACCCCATCTTTTTAGGACGGCCTATCACACTCCCTAGCCAAACTATATTCACATAGTCCCTCTACAACGTCTCACAACATAACTCCATGTCAAACTCCATGGCACCCACATGCATCTCAAGGTTCTGGGCAACTGGTCCAGGAAACCATTATCTATTCCCCATTTCCTTGAGATGGCTGCATTGTCATTGTAAATAAGCACTTGTACCTTGCCCCCCCTCCCCCCATCTCATTGTAGATTGTAAGCTCTCACAAGCAGGGTTGTCTCTTTTTTTCCCTCTAAATATTGTATTTTCCATAACTGTTACTTGCTTGTATACGATCCTCCTGAATTGTAAAGCGCTGTGGCATATGTTGGCACTATATAAATAAAGATTATTATTATTATTATTTTTAATGCATTTTGAATACATTTTGGATGCATTTTTTTACAGTGCGGTCCACTCTGCTCTGCTACATTCCCATAGATCATGGCTGGCTGTGAGACAGAGATGTGCGATCAGAATGAACTCGGATGAACTTCACCCGACTTCATTGTCATCGCGTGGCTCTGTCTGTGTGCTGCGGCCTGATTTGCAGTCACCGGTGAAGGACTCACCGGTGACTGCAAATCCCCTGAGTGACTGAAGTGAACCGCGCGATCAGCGGTGCCGTCACTCAGGTTACTCGCGGCCATCTAGAGTCCTCCACCTGAGACCGCAAATCAACTGAGTGACAGCCCCGCTACTCGGGCGACTTGATGTCACACTTGGAGGATCCAACGGTGGCCATGGGTAATCTGAGTGATGTTACCGCTTATAGCGCGACTCACTTCAGTTGCTGCGTGGAGCTCACAGTGAGCGGTCGTGGTCTGTGGCTGCTCCTGTCAGCTTCATGGGATCTAGTGTGAATTACATTGGACCTGCAGAGAGTGACGACCAAAAAATGAAGCTGGACATTCAGCAACGACCGGCGACCTCACAGCAGGGGCCAGGTCGTTGCTGGATGTCACACACAGCGACAGCGACGGGACGTCGCTGCAACGTCACAGAAAATGGTGACGTAGCAGCGACGTCGTTGTCGTTGTCGCTGTGTGTGACACCAGCTTAAGGCCTCTTTCACACGTACGTGCCTCCGGTACGGTGGCAGTTTTCTCACGTACCGGAGACATGTACACACATAGACCTATGTATTCCTATGGTTTTGGACACACGTAAGTATTTTTGCACGGAACGTGTGTCCGTTCCGTAATTACGTGTGTCCGTGTGTTTCTCACGGCAACATGTCCGTTTTCTCTCCGGCATCACGGGTGTCACACGGAACGCAAACGAACCACACGGATGTGTTCCATGTGACACGCACCGGAGAAAAGACGTGTCTGTGAGAAAAAAAACCCCAAACCTTTACTCACCTTCTCCTGCCCTGCAGTCTCTGCCGCTGCTGTCACTTGCTTCCGTCCGCCGCTCATTATGCTCATTGAATATTCACTCCACTGTAGGGCGGAAGCAGCAGCAGCGGGGAGTCGGCAGGACTGGAGACCGTAGATCAGCACCACGGACAGCGATGCCAGGGACAGGTGAGTAGAAAGTTCCCGTTCTCCATGTGTTATCATGGATAACACACGGAGAACACACGTGTGCCATACACACGGCACACCGAGGGCAATACGCACCTTTGACACGTCCGTGAAAACCGTGCGTGATTTTCACGGACGTGTGAAAGAGGCCTAAGTTGTATCCTGATACTTTTGGGGTTTTTATTCCTGATATATTCATAGCAATTTAAAGGGAATCTGTCATCAGGTTTTTGCTATTCCATCAGAGATCAGCATAATGTAGGGGCAAAAACACTGATTCCAGCGATATGTCACTTTAAGGTATGTGCGCACGATGCATTCTGGCTTGACAAATAAACTGCAGCATTTTGACAACTGTAAACACTGAGTTTGAAAAAAAAACCCATCTTTTTAGGACGGCCTATCACACTCCCTAGCCAAACTAAATTCACATAGTCCCTCTACAACGTCTCACAACATAACTCCATGTCAAACTCCATGGCACCCACATGCATCTCAAGGTTCTGGGCAACTGGTCCGGGAAACCATTATCTATATTATCTATTCCCCATTTCCTTGAGATGGCTGCATTGTCATTGTAAATAAGCACTTGTACCTTGCCCCCCCTCCCCCCATCTCATTGTAGATTGTAAGCTCTCACAAGCAGGGTTGTCTCTTTTTTTCCCTCTAAATATTGTATTTTCCATAACTGTTACTTGCTTGTATACGATCCTCCTGAATTGTAAAGCGCTGTGGCATATGTTGGCACTATATAAATAAAGATTATTATTATTATTATTTTTAATGCGTTTTGAATACATTTTGGATGCATTTTTTTACAGTGCGGTCCACTCTGCTCTGCTACATTCCCATAGATCATGGCTGGCTGTGAGACAGAGATGTGCGATCAGAATGAACTCGGATGAACTTCACCCGACTTCATTGTCATCGCGTGGCTCTGTCTGTGTGCTGCGGCCTGATTTGCAGTCACCGGTGAAGGACTCACCGGTGACTGCAAATCCCCTGAGTGACTGAAGTGAACCGCGCGATCAGCGGTGCCGTCACTCAGGTTACTCGCGGCCATCTAGAGTCCTCCACCTGAGACCGCAAATCAACTGAGTGACAGCCCCGCTACTCGGGCGACTTGATGTCACACTTGGAGGATCCAACGGTGGCCATGGGTAATCTGAGTGATGTTACCGCTTATAGCGCGACTCACTTCAGTTGCTGCGTGGAGCTCACAGTGAGCGGTCGTGGTCTGTGGCTGCTCCTGTCAGCTTCATGGGATCTAGTGTGAATTACATTGGACCTGCAGGGCTGTTTGGGGATTAATAAAGTGGTGAAAGAGGGGGTTTTTTGTCTTTCATTCTAAATAAAGGATTTTTTGGGTGTATGGGTTTATTTTCTTTAGCTTACAGGTTAATCTTGGGGGTGTCTCATAGACGCCTGCCATGATTAACCTAGGACTTAGTGGCAGCGATGGGCTGCCATTAACTCCTTATTACCTTGATTGCCACCGCACCAGGGCAATTCGGGATGAGCCGGGTAAAGTCCCGGGACTGTCGCATCTAATGGATGCGGCAATTCCGGGCGGCTGCTGGCTGATAGTTTAAGGGCTCATGCACACATAACTGCTGAATATTCTGCAGCAATTTGACAGCACATGTGTGCTTCAAATCGCTGCAGAAACACTGCATAATGGATGCAGTTTTTTTGTTTAAAAAGGCTGATTTCATGCGCTATAGCTGCTGCTGCCACCACAGACAGAGCGGGAGCTGCATCCAGAATGCACAAATAATTGACATGCTGCTTTTATGAACGCACGGATTTGGGTCAAAATTTTAGCACCCAAATCGCTGCGTTCATATAAGCATCGTGCGCAGTGTCATGCACAATCTTCATAGTGTGAGACTGTGACCGGGGTTATCTATGACGGCCGGTATGTCTCGCCCCGGTTGTGCTCACTCCATGATAGAAAGTAGATCCACTTTAGGGTTAATGCTGTTTCCCTACAGGCTGAAGGAAGGGTTAAATAGAATCAGGAACAAGGGCAGGTGTGCCGGGTGTGGGGAAGTGAACAGAACTCCCTGAGTTCTCTGCTGGAGAGGCACATGTATTTTGTTATGGACTTTTGTTTGGACATTAAAACCGTGTGCTGTGAACCTTAATGCCTGGATCCCGTGTCTTCTGCTGCGCAGCCGACCACGCTACCTCACATATGGTGGAGAATCGGCGGGCATGACAGCCGGTGAGGTGTAGCATCCGTCCCTGGTGGCCCGGTAGCACATGTCCTGGATTCGAGCGGCTATACTACAGCCCAAACCCGGCGACGCCATGGAGGACATACTAAGGCAGCAGCAACAGACTAATGCACAGCTACAAGAGGCTAATGCACAGCAACAACAGGCTAATGCACAGCAGCAACAGACCAATGCACACCTGCTCCGGGCCTTGGAACGTCAGCAGCAAGCCTTGCAAGCGCAGGAAAAAAGGCACCAAGAACAGATGGTTCTCCTGGCCAAGTCGATCCGTGCCGGACCGGCAGCAACAACCCCGGGACCGGGTGACGACGGCAGCGTCCGGAAAGCGGTGAGACAAGCGTTGCAAAAGATGACCCCGGGTGATGATGTGGAAGCGTTCCTGGCGGTGTTTGAGCGGGTGGCCGAGCGGGAAAAGCTGCCGACCCCCCAGTGGGCTGAGGTATTGTCGCCCTATCTGACGGGGAACCCCAAAAAGCGTACCTGGACCTCTGTACCGAGGACGCCATTGACTATGTGACCCTGAAAGCCGAAATACTGGCTCAGTTGGGGGTGAATACCTATGTACGGGCTCAGCGGGTAAATCAGTGGTTCTATGAGGAAGCCAAACCCGTACGCTCCCAGGCCTATGACTTGTTGCATCTTGTAAAAAAGTGGTTGCAGCCTGACACTCTGAGCCCGGCGCAAATGGTGGAAAGGGTAGTAGTGGATCGTTTTGTGCGCACTTTACCTCGTCACCGTTCAAAGGTGGGTAGGACAGGGTGACCCGAGTACCCTGGACCAATTAGTGTCCCTGGTAGAGCGGCATGTGGCTACGCAGGACTTGATACGGGACACTGAGACTTTGCGTACCGCCTGTCGGTCCGGCCCCTCCAAGCCTAGGGCCAAGGACCCACCGCTGACAACGGTGCAGGAGTCCCCTACCGTCCCGTCTGAGGCCGTGGCCGCCATTCCTGAGGTCCGGAAGGTTCTGTACCCTAAACGACAACCCGTCAAGGGGGTTTCCGTCCCCATTAGATATTGGCGGTGCCAGCGGGTGGGACATATGGAAGCCCAGTGTCCACTCACCACGGAGCCCATGGATTGTGGGGTTACCCGGCGGGGTTCAATGTATGCTCAGGTGGTGTGTACCGCTGACCTGGTCTCCCCAGAGACGGAGCCCCACTTGTGCCAAATACAGGTGAATGGATGTCCGGTTACGGGATTGTTGGATTCCGGAAGCTTAGTGACCCTTGTGCGATCCACCTTGAGGGCTAAAGTAAAGGCCACAGGGCGTACCGTGGGGGTGGTTTGCATACATGGGGACCGCCGCGACTATCCCACGGGGATTGTCACCATCACAGCACCTTGCGGTCAGGTGCAACATGAGGTGGGACTTCTTAACACTCTTCCTTATGACGTGATCCTAGGAAGGGATCTGCCCTATTTTTGGACTTTATGGAAGGGACCCCCTAAGTTCCCTCAGTTATTGGTCAGTCCGGAACCTGAGCCCTACAATCCTGAATCCGGGACGCCTGCCGTAGGGGTCACCATGATAGGGACAGAGTGTGAACCCGATAGGTCACCCCTAGAGGTATTGGCAGGAGAGGCTGAGATGGTCGAGCCCATCCCGGAGTTGGAGGCGTCCCCGGATACGTTTGGGACAGCCCAACTCCAGGACCCTACGTTAATACATGCCCGGAGTCGGGTGACAGTAGTTGACGGGGTGGCACAGCTGCCCGGTGCCCAGGTAAGGTACCCCCATTTCGCTCTTAAGCAGGATTTACTCTACCGGGTAGATGAAATACGGGGCGTGGGGGTAGAATAGTTGCTGGTGCCCCAGCCGCATCGCCGGCGGGTCCTCGACTTGGCTCATAAACACCAGATGAGTGGCCACCTAGGGGTCAAGAAAACACAGGAGCGAATATTGCAAAGGTTCTATTGGCCCGGGGTCTTTGGGGAGGTAAAACGGTTCTGCGAAACCTGCCCGGAGTGTCAGCTTACCGCACCCCTAACCCATTTTCGCAGTCCGTTGGTACCTTTACCCATTATAGAAGTCCCTTTTGAACGGATAGGGATGGATCTGGTGGGGCCCCTCGTAAAGTCCGCTCGAGGGCACCAACACATCCTAGTGATCGTTGACTATGCCACCCGGTATCCCGAGGCGATACCCCTCAGACATACTGCAGCAAAGCTTATAGCTCGGGAGTTGTTTGCGGTGTTCTGCCGGGTGGGGTTGCCTAAGGAGATCCTTATGGATCAGGTGACCCCATTCATGTCTAAAGTGACCAAAGAGCTATGCCGGCTACTCCAGATCAAGCAGTTGCGTACGTCTGTGTATCATCCTCAAACGGACGGTTTAGTCGAGCGTTTCAATAAAACCCTGAAAACCATGCTAAAAAAGGTGATCTCCAAAGACGGGAAAGACTGGAATATGATGCTTCCCTATTTGATGTTTGCCATACGAGAGGTGCCACAGGCATCCACGGGGTTTTCGCCTTTTGAATTGTTATACGGGCGACATCCCCGGGGATTGTTGGACCTGGCAAAGGAAACATGGGAGCAAGAGCCCACCCCCCATAAAAGTGTAATTGAACACATTTTGGGTATGCAGAACCGTATAAGCGCGGTCATGCCAATTGTGAAGGAGCATTTACAGGAGGCTCAGGCCGCGCAAAGCGGCCGCTACAATAGACAAGCCACCATGCGGACCTTTAAACCCGGGGATCGGGTGTTGGTATTAATCCCCACGGCGGAGAGTAAATTCCTGGCTCAGTGGCAAGGCCCCTACGAGATAAAGGAAAGAGTCGGGGTGGTTAACTATAAAGTATTGCAGCCCGGTAGGCGGAAACCTGAACAAATATACCATGTCAACCTATTAAAACCTTGGCAGGAACGGGAAATCCTGATGGCTGTTTTTTCCCCACCTCCCTCCTCTTCGGGTCGTTCACATCCGGCTCCAGCGACCTCCGGAGAGGACGAACCGGAAGTAAGGATTGGAGAAGCCCTCACCAAGACTCAGAGGCGAGAGGCCAGACGGTTGGTTCAGCAGAACCCCGATGTCTTCTCCGAGCTGCCCGGTAGGACCAGTCTGATACGACATGATATTGTCACCGAGCCCCACCTGAAGGTACGCCTGAAGTCATACCGGGTACAGGAGGCTCGACGACAAGCCATATCGGAGGAAGTAAAGACAATGTTACGCCTGGGGGTCATCGAAAAATCCCGGAGTGAATGGGCTAGTCCGATTGTCCTAATACCAAAACCCGATGGCTCCTTAAGGTTCTGCAATGACTTTAGGAGATTGAACGAAATATCCAAGTTCGATCTCTACCCCATGCCCCGGGTGGATGAGCTGATTGATAGGCTGGGACAGGCGTGATATTTTACCACGCTCGACCTGACCAAGGGGTACTGGCAGGTGCCACTGACGGAGTCCGCCAAGGAGAAAACCGCTTTTGTTACGCCGGAGGGTCTCTTCCACTATGTTGTCTTGCCTTTTGGGTTACATGGCGCTCCGGCCACGTTCCAGAGGTTGATGGACTTAGTGCTGGAACCTCACCAGGCGTATGCATCAGCCTACCTTGATGACATCATTATTTACAGCTCCGATTGGCAGACCCACTTGGAACAGGTACAAGCGGTGGTGGACGCGCTTCGAACAGCCGGATTGACAGCCAATCCCAAGAAATGTGCATTGGGACTCACGGAAGCCCACTACTTGGGCTACGTGATAGGCCAAGGAGTGATTAAGCCCCAAATTAACAAGGTTGAGGCGATCCAGAAGTGGCCTAGACCCCTGACCACAAAGCAGGTTAGGGCCTTCCTGGGTATCGTGGGGTACTACAGGAGGTTTGTAAAGGACTTTGCGGGACTATCAACCCCCTTGACGGACCTTCTCAAAGGCAAGAAGTCCGTCATGGTGCGCTGGACTCCGCAGGCCGAGGACTCCTTCCGGTCCCTGAAGGAGGTCCTGTGCGGACAGCCCGTTCTGGTACACCCTGATTTCCGGAAGGAGTTCATAGTACAGACTGACGCCTCGGAGGTCGGCCTGGGTGCAGTGCTGTCTCAGGTGGTTCAGGGGGAGGAACATCCCGTCACCTTCTTAAGTAGGAAGCTCACCCCTCCCGAGCGGAATTATAGCGTAGTGGAGAAGGAGTGCCTGGCGATCAAGTGGGCCTTGGAGTCCCTACGCTATTACCTGCTGGGACGGCAGTTTCGCTTGGTGACGGATCACTCTCCGCTGGTCTGGATGAGTTCCGCCAAGGAACGGAATGCCCGGGTTACCCGGTGGTTCCTTTCTCTGCAGAACTTCCGGTTTACGGTTGAACACCGGGCCGGTAGGTTGCAGGGCAACGCCGATGCCTTGTCCCGCGGCCCGTGTTTGATGGCTGGAGTTCAACCCCGCACGCTTGAACTGAGGGGGGGGGGTATGTGAGACTGTGACCGGGGTTATCTATGACGGCCGGTATGTCTCGCCCCGGTTGTGCTCACTCCATGATAGAAAGTAGATCCACTTTAGGGTTAATGCTTTTTCCCTACAGGCTGAAGGAAGGGTTAAATAGAATCAGGAACAAGGGCAGGTGTGCCGGGTGTGGGGAAGTGAACAGAACTCCCTGAGCTCTCTGCTGGAGAGGCACATGTATTTTGTTATGGACTTTTGTTTGGACATTAAAACCGTGTGCTGTGAACCTTAATGCCTGGATCCCGTGTCTTCTGCTGCGCAGCCGACCACGCTACCTCACAATAGATTGTGCAGGGGATGCAGGATGCATTCATTTACGCTGCAGTGCAATATGCAGCATAAATGCATGTAAGTACGCAACGTGCGCATGAGCCCTTAGGTTGTTGGGCTCCCCATAATGTGGGGCCCCATCCTGAGAATACCATCCTTCAGCCGTGTGGCTTTACCTTGGCTAGTATCAAAATTGGGAGGGACCGCACATGTTTTTTTTTTTTTAAATATTTATTTATTGATTTTACTGCACGATATAGACCCGCCCACCGGCGTCTGTGATTGTTTGCAGTGAGACAGCTGTCACTCAGTGTGGGGGCACATCTGAATTTAACCAATCATAGCTGCCGGTGGGCGGGGGAAGCAGTGTATACGAGATGGAATAATGAGCAGCCGGCATTTTCAAAAGCTAGAGAATCCGCCAGAGCAGTGTGATAGACGTGTTGCACTGCACGGTGATCGGTGAGTATGAAAGAGAGAGGGAGAGACTGACCGGCAGACACAGAGAGAGAGAGAGAGAGAGAGAGACAGTCACCGACAGAGAGAGAGACTGAGAGACCTGCGCTTTGTCAAAAAAGTATGCAGAATGTAACAAAAACGCAGTGCAAGCGCACAGCTAAACATTTTGGTTGTGTTTTGACACACCTCATTAATTTCAATGGGTGGAAAATGCAACCAAAACGCACAAAAGAAGTGACATGCTGCTTTTTTAAACGCATCAATTTTGACAAATATTTGACATCCAAAACGCTGTGTTTAAAAAAGCAACGTGCGCATGGAATTTGTCGACTTCTCATAGACTTTGCTGGGGAAGCACAACACATGCATTTTGACAATGACACAGTGCAGTTTTAACCGCAGCCAAAATGCAGGAAAAAACGCATAATGAGCACATGGCCTTACTGGTTGCTGCAGTTTTGATCAATAACTGTTATATCTGCTACCGATCTACTAGTTCTCTGAATGCTGAGCTCTGTATAACCCGACCACACCACTGATTGACAGCTTTCTTTGTACACTGTGAATGGGCAGAAAAATCCCAATCAGTGGTGGAGGTGTGGATATACGGTGCTCATAAATATGGAGGACTACATAGAGTAGGTTTACTAGTCCTCTATTGATAATCTACTTGTGAGGTTCCCAGACTTTTTGGCATATTTTTTCATTTTTTGCTTTAATCTGTTTTTTTCGGCCATCTCGTTTCCTGTTCTGCTGTCCACACCTTGCCCTCAGTTAATATGGACATGTGAGATAGCGCACATGCCGATGTCAGCTGCTGGCCACTGCACACCTACTACACAGTATACTGGGCGGTTAGGGAGGTCAGTAGAATGGGGATTTTTTTGCTGTTTTTTTTTATGAGCTAGAGACAGAACGGGGACTGTATATACCAGAAAATGGCTCAGGATAAGGACATATATACCAAGATGGGCCTAAGAAAGGGTCCATGTACACCAGGATGTGGATCATTTATATCAGGATGGGCCCAGGATAAGAACATATATACCAAGATAGGCCCAAGATAAGGCATAAATACCAGGATGGGCCCAGCATGAGGACATATATACCAGGATGAGTACATATATCACGCCCTGGCTATACCAGGGTGTTGCAGGGTTCTGCACTGCCTTTATCTTAGGTGCAGGGCCCACCCTCCTTGGTTCTGGGAGCCTTGACCCGGGGCACTGAACACCAGCACACAAAATCCTAAGCCACCTCACACCACACCCTGCCAGTGTGCCGCCCCCGTGCCAGCAGCCAGGCTGCTTGGATCCGGATCCGCGGTGTCTCTGTCGCGGACAAGTGCAGCCTCCGCTATGGCAAAGGGGCTGCTCGAGAGCGCTCTGATCCGGGATCGTGTCTGGGGCTCGAGTGGTGACCAAACCCGGGGCTCGTGCAACCGCCCGTCCTTGCAACAGTGAAAAAAGGGGTATTTACAGGGGAGTTAAGGGTGCTTTACACGAGACGACGGATCGTGCGATGCATCGTCGGGGTCACGATTTTCGTGACGCACATCCGGCATCATACACGTCATCTCGTGTGAAACCTCTGAGCGACGCAGTATCGCTCACAAATTGTGAGTCGTGTACTCGTTGCTCAGTTTCATAATATCGTTTATTTTTACTTGTGTCGGTTGTTCATCGGTCCCGTGGCAGCACACGGCGCTCCGTGTGACACCACGGGAGCGATGAACTCTGCTTACCTGCATCCCACGGCTCCAGACGGCAATGCGGAAGGAAGGAGGTGGGCGGGATGTTTACATCCCGCTCATCTCCGCCCCTCCGCTTCTATTGGCCGGCGGCTGTGTGATGCCGCTGTGACGCCGAACGTCCCTCCCCATTCAGGAAGTGGACGTTCGCCGCCCACAGCGAGGTCGCTCAGCAGGTAAGTACGTGTGACGGCGGTTTCACGACTTTGTGCGACACGGGCAGCGATTTGCCCATGACGCACAAATGACGGGGGTGGGTACAATCGATCGTGAAATCGCACGATCTGTCGTCCCGTGTAAAGCAGGCTTTAGTCTTTTGTCTGTGATGCCACCTGTGGGTTGCGGTGATGGGATGGTGGCACCGCTGCTGCCTCTTGAGGCCAGTGTCTGGGACCAAAGGAGTCAGGCAGCAAGGTGGTATCCCCTCCATGGGTAGGGGAGGTGTACTCCCGGGGGCCCAGATGTAGGTGGGGAGCCCTGCAGGGGCGCCGTCAGCAGGCAGTACCGGGTGACACCGGTGTACTCACGGTTAGGAATAATCCTCACCGAGTCTGCACTGTAAACCAAGGCCGGATGCCGGTTGCTCTTAGAATGGTGTGCTGGTCCCACACACGGGTTAGCAAAGTAGGGACCCTTCCTCCTGCACTTGTGTCTTGCTGTGTGTTGATTAAACCCGCTTTAAACAGGAGAAATCCGCTCCCCTGCAGCTTTGTACGCAGAGGGAGCCGTTGCCCACAAACTCTGACCCGTGGGATTTTAATGGGCTCTTGGTGGACACCCTATCCCCCGCGTTGGGCTGCCGGTGTGCTCTATCTGGGCTTCTCTCTTTGAGAACAAGGCTTGGTACCTTGTCCCGCTGGTCAATTAACAAGGGGCTTGAAGCTTGCCTCGTCCTAGGTTCCAGGTACCCCGCCTGTGCACGGCCTCCGGACCGGATTCCCGTTGGCGATATCGTTGGGCTACAACCCTGCCCCGGTCCACTTCAGGTCTCCCGCGACTGGATCTCCGTCGCCTGTGGCCTTACACTGCCGTCTACCACCTAGTCAGTTCTTCCGTGGTCCAAGGGCTCTAACCCTGACCACACTGCACTTCAGCTCCACTGTCAGACTCCTCACTGTTTGACTCTTTCTGACTGACTCCAACTCCAGACTTCACCGAACACCGCACTGAACTCTGCACCGAACTCTGCACTCAACTCTCTGGTTCCCACCCCTTGTCACCTCAAGACCCCTAGGTGGGCGTTCCCATCTGCCTGGTCCCGCCCACTGGTGTGTCCTGGATGTCATAGGGGGGCGACTAGGATTTGTGGCTGGTGTTCCTTTGTGTGAGATGTGGTGTTAATTCCCAAGGAGGAGGCGATTCCTGTACCATTAGTGGGGGGTACAGTCATCTGTGACTACCTGGTTTTGCCAGAGCGTCACAGCTCGAGGGGTCTCCGGCCCGGGGGGTCGTGCGGCCACTCAAATGAAGGGGGTATTTACAGGGGATTGTGTTAAAGCTTGTGATGCCACCCATGGTATGTGGTAATTTGGAGTACCACCGCTGCAGTTGGGAGTACCCGGGGTGATGGAATGGGGCAGCCAGGTGTTGTGACCCTCCACAGGTAGGGGGGATACCCCGGGACTCGGTGATGGTGAGGGGGAGTGCCGTTGGGTGCGAAGGGGTCACTTGCATACTCACTCAGTCCATAAAGCTGACACCGACAACTGGATAAACAAAAGTTCTGGATACAGCTGCCGCTTAGGGGAGCTCGTTCGGGTCCCAACCCTCATGGTGCTGCCTGGTGATCCGAGACCTGCCTCCTGGCAGTAAGTTTACTTCTCTGTTGGTCCCGGTAGTATGAAACTTGCTGGGTCCCACTCCCCACTATGGCTAAGTGTGGGAGCTTGCTCTCAGGGTTCACGCTTGGGATTTCCTGGAACGTTTATGTGGAAAGTCCTATCCTCCTCGTTGCGCTAGTTCCCCCGATTTTGGAGTGGGTGGAGAGCAGATCTTGAAGGCTCCATTCTCGTCAGGTCAATTGTCAGGTTGCCTGAAGCTGCTCCCTGACATAGGGTCCATGTACCCCGTCGTGCCCTGGTCCCAGCCCGGTGATGGTGCAAGGCCATTGGCTGTTCTCCTCGACAATTCTGTGCCCCTTGCCACGATCCCCTGCGACCGGGGGAACAGCTCCTCTGGGCCCAGACCGCCGTCTGCCATCTAGATCTACTTAGGAGCCCTGCTCCTGACCTCCTCTCTCCTTCACTTCCAAACTACAACTTCCTTGTTCCTGACACTCCTGACCTTCCCCAACCAACCCCCCTAAAGGATGACCCTATTCCACTTAGGCTGTCCACTGGTGTGTCTGGTGGGTGTGGTGCAGAGTGTACCTAGGATTTTGATTATCTGATGTTGGGGAACCATAACTAAGAAGGAGGTAGATATTGCATGTGAAGGCAGATTGTGCAATATTCTGTGACGACCTGATAGTCCAGGGGCATCACACCAGCACACCAGTGGGTAGGATCAGTTGGGAACGGGCCTGCCCACCTATGGGCTAGACAGGATTATGGGAGGGATATAATAAACAGTTCAGGAAGTAGCAGGGAGTTAAGTGGTGACTCTTAAGAGGAGAGGTCACAGGGAGTTGGAGCTCCCAGGGAGGGGTTGTAGCCCCTAGAAGATGGCTAGGTTGAAGGCAGGTGGTCCGGGACCACAGGAGTCAGAGACCTGGTCGTAGTGGACTGGATTGGTGGTCCAGTAACCGGTCCAGGACTGAGCATGGCAGGGTACATGAACCCTAGTTCGTGGTGAAGCTATATGCAACCTGGCAATTAGCCTGTAGCAAGTAGAGTCTTCATGTTCTACTCCCATGCACACAGAGATTGGCAGCGCCAGCACATCGAGGTGGATAGGCTTTCCAAATAGCGGCCAGAAAATTCCACGTGCCTGCAGCCAAGGGCATTGCTACACATACAGTTAGGTCCAGAAATATTTGGACAGTGACACAATTTTCGCGAGTTGGGCTCTGCATGCCACCACATTGGATTTGAAATGAAACCTCTACAACAGAATTCAAGTGCAGATTGTAACGTTTAATTTGAAAGTTTGAACAAAAATATCTGATAGAAATTGTAGGAATTGTACACATTTCTTTACAAACACTCCACATTTTAGGAGGTCAAAAGTAATTGGACAAATAAACCAAACCCAAACAAAATATTTTTATTTTCAATATTTTGTTGCGAATCCTTTGGAGGCAATCACTGCCTTAAGTCTGGAACCCATGGACATCACCAAACGCTGGGTTATCTCCTTCTTAATGCTTTGCCAGGCCTTTACAGCCGCAGCCTTCAGGTCTTGCTTGTTTGTGGGTCTTTCCGTCTTAAGTCTGGATTTGAGCAAGTGAAATGCATGCTCAATTGGGTTAAGATCTGATGATTGACTTGGCCATTGCAGAATGTTCCACTTTTTTGCACTCATGAACTCCTGGGTAGCTTTGGCTGTATGCTTGGGGTCATTGTCCATCTGTACTATGAAGCGCCGTCCGATCAACTTTGCGGCATTTGGCTGAATCTGGGCTGAAAGTATATCCCGGTACACTTCAGAATTCATCCGGCTACTCTTGTCTGCTGTTATGTCATCAATAAACACAAGTGACCCAGTGCCATTGAAAGCCATGCATGCCCATGCCATCACGTTGCCTCCACCATGTTTTACAGAGGATGTGGTGTGCCTTGGATCATGTGCCGTTCCCTTTCTTCTCCAAACTTTTTTCTTCCCATCATTCTGGTACAGGTTGATCTTTGTCTCATCTGTCCATAGAATACTTTTCCAGAACTGAGCTGGCTTCATGAGGTTTTTTTCAGCAAATTTAACTCTGGCCTGTCTATTTTTGGAATTGATGAATGGTTTGCATCTAGATGTGAACCCTTTGTATTTACTTTCATGGAGTCTTCTCTGTACTGTTGACTTAGATACAGATACACCTACTTCACTGAGAGTGTTCTGGACTTCAGTTGATGTTGTGAACGGGTTCTTCTTCACCAAAGAAAGTATGCGGCGATCATCCACCACTGTTGTCATCCGTGGACGCCCAGGCCTGTTTGAGTTCCCAAGCTCACCAGTCAATTCCTTTTTTCTCAGAATGTACCCGACTGTTGATTGTGCTACTCCAAGCATGTCTGCTATCTCTCTGATGGATTTTTTCTTTTTTTCAGCCTCAGGATGTTCTGCTTCACCTCAATTGAGAGTTCCTTAGACCGCATGTTGTCTGGTCACAGCAACAGCTTCCAAATGCAAAACCACACACCTGTAATCAACCCCAGACCTTTTAACTACTTCATTGATTACAGGTTAACGAGGGAGACGCCTTCAGAGTTAATTGCAGCCCTTAGAGTCCCTTGTCCAATTACTTTTGGTCCCTTGAAAAAGAGGAGGCTATGCATTACAGAGCTATGATTCCTAAACCCTTTCTCCGATTTGGATGTGAAAACTCTCATATTGCAGCTGGGAGTGTGCACTTTCAGCCCATATTATATATATATTTCTGAACATGTTTTTGTAAACAGTTAAAATAACAAAACTTGTGTCACTGTCCAAATATTTCTGGACCTAACTGTAACTGGGGAGCGGGACCTGGATGGTTTCAATCCTAATGCGGGCATCACACGGGATGATCTATCGTGTGATCGCACGAGCGATCGTACCCGCCCCTGACGTTTGTGCATCACGGGCAATTAGTTGCCCGTGGCGCACAAAGTCGTTAACCCACTGTCACACATACCTCCTGCACGACCTCGCTGTGGGCGGCGAACATCCTCTTCCTGAAGGGGGAGGGACGTTCGGCGTCACAGCGACGTCACACAGCGGCCGGCCAATAGCAGAGGAGGGGCGGAGATGAGCGGGGGGTAAACATTCCACCCACCTTCTTCCTTCCGCATTGCCGGCAGGAAGCAGGTAAGCTGTGTTCATCGTTCTCCGGGTGTTACACGGAACGATGTGTGCTGCCCTGGGAACGATGAACAACCGGAGCACAGAAGAAGAAAAGACTTTTTGAAAATGAGAGACGTGTCAACGAGCAACGATAAGGTATTTTTGCTCGTTCATCATCGCTCGTTGCTGTCACACGCTACGATATATCAAACGATGCCGGATGTGCGTCACTTACGACGTGATCCCGCCAACATATCGCCCGATATATCGTACCGTGTGACGCCCGCATAAGGGTCAACAATTAACAATTTGTGCACAGAGGAGGGCCTTCGGATCACCTAACAGGGTGTTACGCTCACCGAGGAGCGGCGAGTGTCCGGAGGTGGACCCACTGGACCGTGCACCGGACTCCCCTGAGAAGGCAACCAGCAGCGAACCCCTATACAGGGACTGTGCGGCGCCTCCCTAGAAGGCCTAAATGCACGGCAGCCAGGAACCGGTGGTAGGAGTCTCTGTACGGCCAGGCGTAGCTCGGGTACAATGTCCGCAGCAGGCAGGACACGGGTGTGGCACCGGAGATGATCACAGCAGGTGCGCCGGAGACGTTCACTGCGGGTATGGACGGTGACGTCCACTGCACGTATGGCCGGTGACGTCCACTGCGGGTATGTATAGATAGTGTCCACGGCAGGTATGGCACGGTGACGTCCACAGCCGAAATGGTATAGATGGCACTACGGTGAGACAAAGGATTAGAACCAGGTATCAAATGCACGGATATCAAATAATAGCACAAACGGGTCTGGACACTGGCAATGCACTAATAGAGGCGTTACTCGGGCGCCTGCTGCTGGGGGAGGTGAACCTAAATACCCATTAGGTAACAGGTGACCTCTGAGGTCACTTCCAGAAAACGGGGCATACCGCTTTAAGAAAGGGGGCGTGGCCTCGCGCGCAGCCTAGAGTCACTTACTGCTGTTCTGTGTAAGGACGGGAGACAGGAAGAGGCTGCAGCATGCCTAGGAGCAGGACGTACAGCAGGACCCGGAGCAGGGGCAGCGCCTGCAGAGCCATGGGACCGGTAAGAGGAAGGCCGTCGCTGCCTTGGGCTATGACTGGGAGTGCAAGTGGGAGCCATGCTGGGACTGGGCAAATGTGAGGGAGCGCGCCCCCCACGGGGTCTGGTGGGACCAGGCGTTACACAGGGCCATAGGAAGAGGCATACCTGGACGGGTTCTCCCAGGAGGCAGCGGCACCCAAAGACTTGGTTTAACATCTGTGCCTGTGAATTCTTCTCGCCTGCTTGCTACTACTATGGTGATCTGAGTGAGTATCCTGCAGCCCCGACCCTCCTGCCTGTCCTGCGACCCACACAGCGCTCCCCAGTATCATCCTCCCAAGTCCCGGGGCCTCCCTACCTGCAGAGGGAATCACCACCAGGCTGCCCCAACACCATCAGCCCCGGATACTCCCAATGGCAGCGGCGGTACTCCCCGTTACCGCAACCCGCAGATGGCATCACGAACTTTCCTCCTGTATATATTCCCTTTTTATTCTGGAGTGACCACTAGGCCCCCGGTTCCGGGTCCCTCGAGCCACAATCATCCCCGGATTCGAGCAGGCCGAGCACTCAGGGGCGGTACACATATATACTAGAATGGGCAGAGTGAGAACGTATATACCAGGACGGGCCCAGGATAATGCATAAATATCAGAATATGCCCAGGATTAGGACATATATACCAGGATGGGTACATACACTACAGTTCAAAAGTTTGGGGTCACGCAGACAATTTGGTATTTTCCATGAAAAATCATACTTTTTTTTATCAAATGAGTTGCATAATGAATAGAAAATATAGTCCAGACATTGACGAGCTTAGAAATAATTATTTTTGCTTGAAATAATAATTTTCTCCTTCAAACTTTGCTTTCGTCAAAGAATGCTCCCATTGCAGCAATTCCAGCTTTGCAGACCTTTGACTTTCTAGCTGTTAATTTAATGAGGTAATCTGGAGATATTTCACCCCATGCTTCCCCCCTCCCACAAGTTGGATTGGCTTGATGGGCACTTTTTGTGCACCATATGGTCAATCTGCTCCCACAACAGCTCAATAGGGCTGAGATCTGGTGACTGGGCTGGCCACTCCATTACAGATAGAATACCAGCTGCCTGCTTCTTCCCTAAGTAGTTCATGCATAATTTGGAGGTGTTCTTTGGGTCATTGTCCTGTTGTAGCATGAAATTGGCTCCAATCATCCGTTTTCCACAGGGTATGGCATGGCGTTTCAAAATGGAGTGATAGCCTTCCTTATTCAAAATCCCTTTTACCTTGTACAAATCTCCCACTTTACCAGCACCAAAGCAACCCCAGACCATCACATTACCTCCATCATGCTTGACAGATGGCGTCAAGCACTCTTCCAGTATCTTTTCAGTTGTTCTGCATCTCATAAATGTTCTTCTGTGTGATCCAAACACGTCAAACTTCAATTTGTCTGTCCATAAGACATTTTTCCAATCTTCCTCTGACCAATGTCTGTGTTCTTTTGCCCATATTAATCTTTTCCTTTTATTATCCAGTTTCAGATATGGCTTTTGCTTTGCCACTCTACCCTGAAGGCCAGCATCCCAGAGTCGCCTCTTCACTGTAGAGGTTGACACTGGCGTTTTGCGGGTACTATTTTATGAAGCTGCCGGTTCAGGATCTGTGAGGCATTATGCCTCCCCTGCAGCGGTCAAACCGCTCAGATCCAGGGTCTTCTGTGGCTTGAGGGTCTCCGGACCCGGGCGCTTGCAGCCACTCAAATGTAAAGGAGGTATTTACAGGGGATAAGAGTTTGTGACGCCACCCGTGGTTCGCAGTAAGGGGAGTACCGCTGCTGTCGATGGGAGTACCCGGGGGAGATGGAGTAGGGGCAGCAAGATGACGTTTCCCTCCACGGGTAGGGGAGACCCCGGGACTCTGGATGGTGGTGTTGGGGAGCGGGGTGCGGATTGGAAGCAAGGGAGGACCATGTACTCACTCAGACAGTGTTGGTGATGATGCGGCCGCAAACCAGACTCTGACAGCAAGGTGCACCAATTCTCTGGGTGCCGCAGCCCTCTTGGGGGAGCCTGTCCAGGTATCCATGCCCTATTGTACTGCCCGGTGGTCCGGAGCCTGCCTCCGTGCACAAATTTGAAGTGTTCTGGTGGCCTGTTGACATAAAGCTGTCCGGGCCCCACTCCCTACTGTTTGTAGTGGAGCTGTGCTCTCAAGGGCTCACGCTTGGGATTTCAGTGGGCTGCTTGGGTTGGAAAGCCCTATCTCCCTCGTTGCGCTAGTGCCCCTGATCTCTGAGCTTCTTGGGGATAGTCCATAAAGTCATTATCCTCCGCAAGTTAATTGCTGGGTTTGTTTGAAGCTACTCCCCGACCTAAGGTCCAGTACTCCGCCGTGCTTTTGGTCCCAGACCGGTTATTAGACTGCGACCCAACCTGTAACTCCCCGGGAGCCACACGCTCCCCTAGCTCCTCACCATTCGAGGGCTACACTCAACTCCTGCTTCCTCTCCCTTCGCTTCCCTGGAGCCGAATCCTCTCCTCTACTCCCTCCCACCAGTCTACCTGACATCTAGGTGGGTGGCCCTATTCCAGCTTAGCAGCCCACTGGTGTGTCTGGCAGGGTGTGGTGTGAGGTGTGGTTGGGATTTGGATGCTGATAGAGGCAGTACCATAGCTTAGGACCGCAGAACCATGGGGAGGTTGAGTTCTGCACTAAGAGATAAAGAGCGTGCAGTACTCTGTGACGCCCTGACTAGTCCAGGGGTGTCACATTCCCCCTTGGTTAAACGTAGCTCGTCCCCAAGCTATATACAGTGCCTACAAGTAGTATTCAACCCCCTGCAGATTTAGCAGGTTTACACATTTGGAATTAACTTGGCATTGTGACATTTGGACTGTAGATCAGCCTCGAAGTGTGAAATGCACTGCAGCAAAAAAGAATGTTATTTCTTTTTTTATTTATTTTTTTTAAATTGTGAAAAGTTTATTCAGAGGGTAATTTATTATTCAACCCCTCAAACCACAAGAATTCTCTTTGGTTCCCCTAAAGTATTATGAAGTATTTCAGGCACAAAGAACAATGAGCTTCACATATTTGGATTAATTATCTCTTTTTCCAGCCTTTTCTGACTAATTAAGACCCTCCCCAAACTTGTGAACAGCCCTCATACTTGGTCAACATGGGAAAGACAAAGGTGCATTCCAAGGCCATCAGAGACAAGATCGTGGAGGGTCACAAGGCTGGCAAGGGGTACAAAACCCTTTCCAAGGAGTTGGGCCTACCTGTCTCCACTGTTGGGAGCATCATCCGGAAGTGGAAGGCTTATGGAACTACTGTTAGCCTTCCACGGCCTGGACAGCCTTTGAAAGTATCCACCCGTGCCGAGGCCAGGCTTGTCCGAAGAGTCAAGGCTAACCCAAGGACAACAAGGAAGGAGCTCCGGGAAGATCTCATGGCAGTGGGGACGTTGGTTTCAGTCAATACCATAAGTAACGTACTCCACCGCAATGGTCTCCGTTCCAGACGAGCCCGTAAGGTACCTTTACTTTCAAAGCATCATGTCAAGGCTCGTCTACAGTTTGCTCATGATCACTTGGAGGACTCTGAGACAGACTGGTTCAAGGTTCTCTGGTCTGATGAGACCAAGATCGAGATCTTTGGTGCCAACCACACATGTGACGTTTGGAGACTGGATGGCACTGCATACGACCCCAAGAATACCTTCCCTACAGTCAAGCATGGTGGTGGCAGCATCATGCTGTGGGGCTGTTTCTCAGCCAAGGGGCCTGGCCATCTGGTCCACATCCATGGGAAGATGGATAGCACGGCCTACCTGGAGATTTTGGCCAAGAACCTCCGTTTCTCCATGAAGGATCTTAAGATGGGTCGTCATTTCATCTTCCAACAAGACAACGACCCAAAGCACACAGCTAAGAAAACCAAGGCCTGGTTCAAGAGGGAAAAAATCATGGTGTTACAGTGGCCTAGTCAGTCTCCTGAACTTGACCCAATTGAAAACTTGTGGAAGGAGCTCAAGATTAAAGTCCACATGAGACACCCAAAGAACCTAGATAACTTGGAGAAGATCTGCATGGAGGAGTGGGCCAACATAGCTCCAGAGACCTGTGCCGGCCTGATCAGGTCTTATAAAATATTATTAGCTGTAATGGCAAACAAGGGTTATTCCACAAAATATTAAACCTAGGGGTTGAATAATAATTGACCCACACTTTTATGTTGAAAATTTATTAAAATTTAACTGAGCAACATAACTTGTTGGTTTGTAAGATTTATGCATCTGTTAATAAATCCTGCTCTTGTTTGAAGTTTGCAGGCTCTAGCTTATTTGCATCTTATCAAACCTGCTAAATCTGAAGGGGGTTGAATACTACTTGTAGGCACTGCATACCTCCCAACTTTTAAAGAAGGAAAAGAGGGACAAAGCTTGCGGCGCGCTACGCAAATTTTTAGGCCACGCCCCCTAACCACACCCATTTCACAGTCACGCCCATATCCACTCCCCATCCACACCCATTCAGCACAAACACGCAGGCAGCCGGCGGGCCTCCAGCACGGACACGCAGGCAGCCGGCGGGCCTCCAGCACGGACACGCAGGCAGCCGGCGGGCCTCCAGCACGGACACGCAGGCAGCCGGCGGGCCTCCAGCACGGACACGCAGGCAGCCACAGTGAGGCGGCCGGTCGCCTTCACAGACAGGCGGCCGGCCGCCTTCACAGACAGGCGGCGGGCCGCCCGCACAGAGAGGCGGCCGGCCGCCCGCAGAGAGAGGCGGCCGGCCGCCCGCACAATGAGGCGCAGGGCCGCCCGCACAGACAGGCGGCAGGGGGGCGCCCGCACAGACAGGCGGCAGGGGGGCGCCCGCACAGACAGGCGGCAGGGGGGCGCCCGCACAGACAGGCGGCAGGGGGGCGCCCGCACAGACAGGCGGCAGGGGGGCGCCCGCACAGACAGGCGGCAGGGGGGCGCCCGCACAGACAGGCGGCAGGGGGGCGCCCGCACAGACAGGCGGCAGGGGGGCGCCCGCACAGACAGGTGGCAGGGGGGCGCCCGCACAGACAGGCGGCAGGGGGGCGCCCGCACAGACAGGCGGCAGGGGGGCGCCCGCACAGACAGGCGGCAGGGGGGCGCCCGCACAGACAGGCGGCAGGGGGCGCCCGCACAGACAGGCGGCAGGGGGGCGCCCGCACAGACAGGCGGCAGGGGGGCGCCCGCACAGACAGGCGGCAGGGGGGCGCCCGCACAGACAGGCGGCAGGGGGGCGCCCGCACAGACAGGCGGCAGGGGGGCGCCCGCACAGACAGGCGGCAGGGGGGCGCCCGCACAGACAGGCGGCAGGGGGGCGCCCGCACAGACAGGCGGCGGGGGGCGCCCGCACAGACAGGTGGCGGGCCGACCGCACAGACAGGCGGCCGGCCGACCGCACAGACAGGCTCCGGCCGGGGGTGAGGGGGGAGGGAGGGAAATCAGCGCTGGGGAGATTAGTTTACTGTACCAGCAGCAGCACAGGCAGCGCTCCTCTCTATGCCACGTCTACTAGGATGGTAGGAGGGAAAAGCAGGGAGGCGGAGAGAGAGTGGGTGGGCGGAGCCCGGGAGCCGGCCGTCCCGCCCATGGCAACGGGACAAACAACGTAAAGCGTGAAAGTCCCGCTGTATCCGGGACGGTTGGGAGGTATGCAGCATGTTAGAATGTGTACATAAGATCCCGCTGGTGGTGGCCGCAGCTTATAGGCCCCAAATCTGGTGACAGGTTCCCTTTAAAGTGAACCTGTCAGGTGCAATATGCACTCAGAGCCAGGAGCAGTTCTGGGTGTATATTGCTAATCCCTGCCTAACCGTCCCTGTATACACTAGCATAGATAAAGAGATCAAGAACAAATATTTTTAAAGATCTTATATCTTATGCTAATGAGCGCGGGGACTAGTCACAAGGGCGTTACTTCACTTGGCTAGTCGGCTCGCATAGCATGTTAGCATGTTATTACGCCCCTGTGTGAGTACTAACACGCTATATGAGCCGACTAGCCAAGTGAAGTAACGCCCTTGGGACTAGTCCCCGCGCTAATTAGCATAAGATATAAGCTCTTTAAAAATACTTTTTCTATAGATGCCTTTATCTATGCTAGTGTATACAGGGACAGTTAGGGAGGAATTAGCAATATACACCCAGAACTGCTCCTGGCTCTGAGTGCAGATTGCACCTGATAGGTTCCCTTTAAAGGGAAACTGTCACCAGAAATTTAGCAAAAAAAATAAAAGATTCCCCTCTGCAGCTCCTGGGCTGCATTCTGGAAAGGTTCCTGTTGCTATTGTGCCCCCTTTGAGACCTAAAATAATACTTTATGAAGTCTTACCTTTTTGTATGCAAATCTGTTTTTATGGTCACGGGGGCGGGCTGCCTGGCGTCCGTTATTCCCCCTCCTGCCGTTGTACGCCGTCCCCCATTGCTCATTTCCATACATGAGGACGCCTTCCTCATGTAACTGTCCTCCTGAAGTTTTGTGCATGCCCAGTGCCACTCTCGCGGGAGTAAGCACTGTGCAAAGTGTGAACGCTTTTGAGGTGATTGCGCAGGCGCGAGATTATGGGCGGCGCTGTGATTGTCATCAGCAGCGTCATCCAAGTACCTGCCCATAATCTCGTGCAAGCGGTAATAGGTAACATGGTTCATATGGCCAGCACTTGCGCATAACGGTGGAGTCAGAGGGAAAAGTGCGGGCACGAGATTATGGGCGGGTACTTGGTTAACGCTGCTGATGACAATCACAGCGCCGCCCATAATCTCGTGCCTGCGCAATCACCTGAAAAAGCGTTCACATGCGCAAAACTTCGGGAGGACAGTTACATGAGGAAGGCGTCCTTGTGTATGTAAATGAGCAATGGGGGACTGCGTAAAGCGGCAGGAGGGGGAATAACGGACGCCAGACAGCCCGCCCCCGTGACCATAAAAACACATTTGCATACAAAAAGGTAAGACTTCATAAAGTATTTTTGTAGGTCTCAAAGTGGGCACAATAGCAACAGGAACCTTTCTAGAAGCAGCCCAGGAGCTGCAGAGGGGAATCTATTACTTTCATTGTGAAATTTCTGCTGACATGTTCCCTTTAACTGGTAGAGGAGCCAGGATAAAGCAGAGCTGAAGCTGTTGGGAAGCTAGGACCCAGCAGCTCTGCTCCACAGGCAGGAGACCACTGATCGGTAAGCTAATAGAAGCCTGCAGATGCCACTCTGCATAGGTTATTGTCACTGCTATCTGCAGGAGATAAGTGCTGATTGCACGGTCTCCTCAGCTAACTGACTCCCCGCGTGTCTGCAGCAGTGAGAAGCCGCACACGGGGAGTCAGAGAACAGCTGCAGACAAACGCAGGCTCCAGGACTGGGGGGGTCGGCTCTGGGGGAGGGGGGATCGCTCTGCTGCAGGGAGGGGTCGCTCTGCTGCAGGGGGTGATTCATACCTCAGCAGCAGTCACAGGAGTAGGTGCGCGCTCGGCTCTGAGTCTGTAATGAATAGTAGAAGGGAGAAACAGCGAGGCGGGGCTACAGTGGGTGGGTGGAGCCGGGACAAACAGCCTCACGGGCGGGACCCGGGATCAAAGGCTCAGAAGAGGGACTGTCCCGCTGTATCCGGGACGGTTGGGAGGTATGGACTGTATATATATATATATATATATATATATATATATATATAATGTGACGATGTGGGCCCCGAGTATATGGGGGCCACGCGTCAGGTAGCAGGATTGAGGCACACTGGAACACTTTATCACATTAACAGTCAAGGCACTTTATTAACAAACAGGCACTGCACCTGAAAGTAACACACAAAGCCTCTCCTGGCTTAAGGCAAAAACATAGCACGTCCACATGTCGTGGGCTTCCAGTCCAATACAGTCTCTATTGGAGGTGTGGCGCTTGTACACACTTAGGCTATGTGCGCACGTTGCGTACAGTTCACTGCAGAAATTTCTGCAGCGATCTGAAGAGCACATGTGCGCTTCTAATCGCTGCAGAAAATATCCGTAGTGAAGCCAATTCCATGCGCTCTGCCTGCAGCTCCTGCCATAGACAGAGCAGGAGCTGCCGGCAAAGCGCAGGAAAGAGGTGACATGTCACTTCTTTTTACGCAGCGCTTCGGCAGTAGCCGAAGCGCTGCGCTCTAAAGCGCCACGTGCGCACGGCCCCTGCACAATCTCCATAGACTGTGCAGGGGACGCAGGACGCATGCAGTTACGCTGCGCTACAAAGCGCAGCGTAACTGCATGTATTTACGCAACGTGCGCACATAGACTTACTCCTGCCAGCAAACACCAATTGCTGTGATTCCTTCTCAGCACCCAGAGACACTTTGCAGACCCCTGTCTGTCTCTCCTCCAGGAGCGGTTCAGCCCTGCAGCTACAGCCCTAGCCTGGCTGCACTCACCTTCCAGTCTCCACTCAGACTAACAGTCTAGAGCCAGTCTCCCCTAGACTGTCCTAGACACTCTGCTACAGGTTCAGAACCACAGGATTGTTTAACCTTTGGAGCCACACCCACAGGTGGTAAGGAGTGTGTAATCAGCCTCACACACCCTTCCATGGCTCTGCATGTAATGCAATCCTGTGGAACCAGAGGTCCCAGCCAACTTCCCATTTCAGAGCACGATTGCTTCTGCAAAACCTACCGGCCATTTATAATACAGCCGGTTGATGCCTCACAATATATATACACAAAGAAAATAGAAAATTATAAAATAGAAAATTATATATATATATATTTTATCCAGTGTGAGGAGATGCAGTGTGCGCAGTGCCCGAAGTAATAATAGCAGTGTGCCGCCTTCTTCTCTGTGGCGTTTATAGAATAAGAAATTACTTAATCAATACTGCGCTCCTCCACGTGACCTCTGGCGAGACGTCCTTGAGACGCACAGGGATCGTCACACTACTCAACACAGAACAGATCTGATGGAACTGTGGCGCCCTGGCCTAGCCAGGTCGTCACAGATAACATAAAAACACCCCACCCCCACTAGACAAGGACAACAGCCAAACAAAAATCCTTGTTGCCTCCCTCCAGTGTCTGATGTCCACACCAGGTGGGGCGGAGCTAAGTGGTTGGCTCCACCCACCAAGGAGTTCACAGGCCTGGAGGCGGGAAAAGTGTCAGTGAGAGGTTGGAGTTTTAAGTGAGAGGAACAAGTACTTGGGTGTCTGGGTTTGTGGCCCAGACACTGATCGCAAGGTTGGCAGACGGTGGTGGCCGTCTGCAGGAGTGGTGGAGCAACGCGGAACCGTAGGACTGAGGACGGGCGACGACCCGCCGGTACCGACCGGTGAGCGAAGTGAAGCCAGCACACACAGGCAGGGCCATCGGACCCCGACCAGGCTTGGAGCTGCCGTCAATAGTCAGATCCGAATGTGACTGGAACCCCAGGGGTTTCACAACAGCAAAAGTCCCGATTGAAGGCAACCGCCCACACCGTGAGGGTATACCCCGCCCGCGACAACTTGGCGTCATGAACAGGATTGAACCCCTCTACTTACCAGTAGAAGTGCGCCTTGTGATCTCTGCCGGCGGCATCCGGCCAAAAATTTTGAAGCGCCGCCATCTTGGTATGAAAATCTCCCGCTCGAGCATCTTCTCCGAGCAGGGAAGGCGCGAAAGCGAAGCCCCGCCCCCAACAAACGGAAGTGCTGAAGAGTACCAAGGGGGTACGGGAAAAAGATATCTGCGCCCGACAGAGCTGTTGGAGGAGTAGCGGTTGCAGCTCTCGCCGCGCCCGTAGATGGAAACGGGATAGCCCCTGCTCTGGTCGCAGGAGCGGGGGAGGCCGCAGGCCCAGCGGTCGCCCAGTTGATGCCGTTCTCCCTGCCCTATGTGCTCGGTGCTTCCGCAGTACGACGGGAAGCCTGATGCTTTGCAGGTGTTCCGGAAAAATATCAGCCCGGTTCTCGATTTATATCCCTTGGCTGATAGACAGCGGGCAGCGGTACTGCTAGGGCAGCTAACCGGCGCGCTTGAGCAGGAGGCGGAGACCTGGACCGACGCGGACCGGGCCTCGGTGACTACTATTTTTGAAAAACTACAAATCGCTTTTGAGACCCGCACCGAAGCGGAACTGCGGATGCAGTTTTATCAGTGCCGGCAATGGCCTGCGGACAATGTGAGAGACTATGCCCTGCGCCTGCAAACGGCCCTCCGTACGCTGAAGCGGGTGGACACTATCAATGATGTGGACAGTAATAAGATGCTAGTAGAGCAATTCCTGCTGGGGCTGGGGTCCATGGAAGACCGCAAGCAGCTGTGGCTGTGGGCCTTGGAACACCCCAATCTGGACTTTGCAGTACTGAAAGAGCGGGCCGCCATCAAAGCCCTGCAGGCCCCAGCGCCCGACGCTCCTGAGGTGGCCCCATGGGCGGCTGAGACCGCTCCTATCATGGTGGCGCCTCCGCCCCCAGCTCTACCGGCTCCTGCAGCACCCATCGGGATGATGGAGGAACTAGCAGCCCAGGTCCGCCGCATGGATGGAGACCTAGCCAAGATCCTCGCCGCACTCCAGCTTCCGACGAGAGCCAAGCCCCCAGGAGGGATCCAGCTCTCCGACAGCCCGGAGGACGTCCCCTGGATGCAGCGGAGAAGGACCAATGACTCACGGTATGGGCCTCCTATCTGTTACAGGTGCAGCAAGCCTGGCCACTATTCTAGGCGGTGCCCGTTAAACGAGCAACCCCTGGGGCCACGGGCCAATCCTCAGGAGTAGACACCAACGGCCCCCCTGATTGGCGAGACCGGTACGTCGGAGCTCGCCCCATCATCCCCATGGCAGTGGACGGCGTCCCGCTCATGGCCCTCTTGGACACAGGATCACAGGTAACCACTATACCATATACACTGTACCAGCAGTATTGGGGTACTGACGAACTTGCCCCCTCTGATGATAGCCTGACCCTGATTGCAGCCAATGGACTTCCGCTAACCCAGGTGGGCTATAAGCAAGTGACCCTGACTGTGGGACGTGCGGAGTTAAAGAATCAAGGGATGATTGTGGTAATGAATGAACCCAGTGATCACACCCCGAAAGTAATCTTGGGGACCAACGTAATGGAGCATTGTATGAGTGAGGTGCTGAATCTGTTGCAGTAGTTGTCCGCCACCGCAGGAGGAGGCCGACAGAGGGCTGTGCAGCGTGAGATCCGAGCCCTGCTGTATCGGCAACAAGTGAGCTCGACTGGCGGAGAGATTGGTGGGGTGAGGGTTATGGATGTGGCCCCCTTAGTAGTGCCACCCCGGAGTGAAATGATGATCTGGTGCAGGGCAGCAGTAGGCCCCCAGGGGCGCGACTACCCGGCGATGGTGGAACCCACGCCTTTTGAACACTGGCCCACGGTGATAGCGGCCAGAGGGGTGGTTGACGTTAAAAAAGGGAGAGTGCCTGTAAGAGTGCTGAATTGTGGAGAGGTGGAAGTCAGGCTCCCCCGTTATGCTACTCTCGCCAAGTTGCTCACCTTAGACCCTCACACCATTCACGAAGCTGTCCCTCCTACCTCGGAATCCCCTGTCAGTAACCATACACCCTCTGCACAGTTAGAGGGGTGGTGCCAGGAACTACACGTAGGTAGTGAAACCACACCCATGCATCACAAAGAGGGGGTATACAGGGTAGTGCAAGAGTATGAGCAGGTTTTCAGAAAGCACCCATTAGATTTCAGGAGGAAAAAGGGGATTCAACACCATATCCCTACAGGCCTACACCCACCTATCAAAGAGAGGTACAGGCCCATTCCGCCAGCACACTATCAATGCGCTAAAGACATGTTGAGGAACATGAAGGAGGCAGGGGTCATTCGGGATAGTTGTAGTCCCTGGGCAGCCCCACTGGTGCTGGTCAAGAAGAAGGACGGCACCATGAGAATGTGTGTGGATTACCGGAAGATCAACCAGATCACGCATAAAGATGCCTACCCTCTCCCCCGTATCGAAGAGTCACTAGCTGCACTGAGAACTGCTAACTTCTTCTCTACCCTTGACCTTACTAGCGGGTACTGGCAGGTAGCGGTTGCACCAGAGGACCGTGAGAAGACGGCATTCGCCACTCCCATGGGACTCTGTGAGTTCAACAGCATGCCGTTTGGGCTGTGCAATGCCCCTGGAACCTTCCAACGGCTCATGGAGTGCTGCCTGGGACATCTCAACTTCGAAACGGTCCTACTGTACCTGGACGATGTGATCGTGTACTCCCAGACGTACGAGGCTCATCTGGAACACTTGGCTGAAGTGTTCACATCCCTAGCCAAATATGGGATGAAGTTGAAGCCCTCTAAGTGCCACCTACTGAAACCCAGGGTACAGTACCTCGGACACGTGGTGAGCGCGGAAGGCGTTGCCCCAGATCCCGAGAAGATCACTGCCATTCAAGACTGGCCGAGACCGACCACGGTGAGAGAGGTGAGACAGTTCCTGGGCCTGGTGGGCTACTATCCGTCGCTTCATTAAGGGGTATACGAAGATGGCCGCCCCCATGCAAGACCTCCTCTTGGGACAGACCAAAGGTGGCAGGCCCTCTGGAACCCCATTTTCATGGGAAGTGAAACACGAAGAGTCTTTCCGCCAGCTGAAGCCGGCCTTGACAGGGGAAGAGATCCTGGCGTATCCCGACTATAATCTCCCATTCATCCTCTACACCGATGCCAGTAATGTAGGCTTGGGAGCCATCCTGTCCTAGGTCCAGAACGGAAGGGAAAAAGTGATCGCCTACGCCAGCAGAAAACTCCGGCCCATGGAAAGGAACCCTGAGAATTACAGCTCCTTCAAGCTTGAGTTCCTAGCTCTGGTGTGGGCCATTACTGAGTGATTCCGCCACTACCTTGCAGCCGCTAAGTTCACCGCCTATACGGACAATAATCCGTTAACCCATCTGGACACGGCCAAACTAGGTGCGTTGGAGCAGCGGTGGGTAGCCCGGCTGTCTAATTATGACTTCACGATCAAGTACTGAGCCGGCCGCAAGAACACCAATGCGGATGCGCTATCCCAGATGCCCCACCTGTCGGATGAGGGACCGGAAGGCGACGATCTCGAAGAAATCGAGCTGCCCGCATTCCACCGGCCCCCAGTCGAGAAGCTGCATGTCCAGCAGCAACAGGTGAGCCTGGACCTGCTACCAAGTCAGGGATGGCAAGAAGCCCAAGACCAAGCGCCTGCCATCCAAGTGGTGAAGACCATGATTGAACAAGGTTCCACTGGACTGGACCCCGCTGCTCCGCCTGAGGCCCAGTGGCTGTGGAAAGAACGAGCCCGGCTGGATCTGGACCAGGGGACACTGTATCGGGAACTGATCAACCCGAAGACCCATGAGAAGATTCGTCAGCTGGTGGTTCCCCAAGCTAGTGTGCCCACAGTTCTACGGGCTTACCATGACGGTGCCGGGCACTTTGGGTGGAAGAAGCTGGAGATGCTGTTGAGGGAGCGATTCTATTGGAGTGGGATGCGGGAGTCTGTGGAGGCCTGGTGCCGAGAGTGTGGTCCCTGTGCACTGAGAAGAAGGGACGAGACCAGCCAGAAGGCCCCTTTGCGCCCAATCATTACTCATCAGCAGCTGGAGCTGGTCGCCCTCGACCACGTGAAGCTCACTCCTAGCCGAAGTGGGTACACCTACGCTCTGACCATTGTAGACCACTATTCAAGATTTATGGTGGTTGTCCCAGTCAAGGACCTGACCGGCCGTACCACCGCTAGAGCATTCCAGGCCTATTTCTGCCGACCGCACGGGTACCCGGAGAGGGTGCTTACTGACCGGGGCCGGCTTTTGAAGCGGAGGTGTTTCAAGAATTCTGCCAGTTGTACGGCTGCAAGAAAATTCGGACCACACCTTACCATGCCCAGACCAATGGCATGTGTCAGAAGATGAACCATCTGGTCCTGGGTCTCCTCAAGACGTTACCGCTAGAAGAGCGGAACCTGTGGCCAGAAAAGCTGCCTGACCTGGTCGATATGTACAATAACATCCCTTCCAGCTCTACCAAATGTACACCAGCGTACCTAAGGAGAGCTCAGCCAGGCCGGCTGCCAGTAGACCTAGAAATGGGTTTGGAAGCTCCAGAAGTCCTCCCTTCGACTGCAGGATGGGATACTCGGCGGAGGGCGCAATACCGACAGATTCAGGAGTACGTGGAAAGGAACCTGTGTCAGAGCCGGGAACAGTAGGAACAGTATTTCAACAAGCGGGCTCCAGCTGGCCCCTTTAAACCTGGAGATGTAGTGCTGAAACGAAAAAGAAGAACCCATAAGCTCGACGACCAGTGGGAAAAGACCCCGTATGTCATACAACCCACTGAATGGGAGAATGAGAAGGCCTACCAGATTAGTCGTGACCAGGGGAAGACTTCGGCCACGGTGTCCAGGGACCACCTGAAGAGGTGCCCATCGCCGTTGAAGGTAGCAGCTGAAGTTCCAAACCCCAGACCAACCGGGGACAAGGAAAAAGAGGTGATCCATACAGTAATGGGTGATTTCCCAGCGGACTGGCCTACACAAAACGGCGCGGTGCTCATTCCGGTGATAATGGTCCCACAACCCGTGGAGGAAAAGGAGACGGAAGTACCTGCCAGTGAACCAGTGCCCAGGGCTGCACCTGTACCCAGTCCCCCTGAGTCTCCGCCGGCCCCACATAGTAGACGGGAAGAGGAGCTGACTGTCTCCTCTGTCCCCTTGCCCTCCACTGATAGCATTGGGCCCAGAAGGTCCACATGCCTCAAACTAGGCCAACCCCCGCTTAGGTACAGGGAAACTACCATCTAGGGGTATCATATGTTAAGTGTGTAAATATGTGATTGAATGACTCTAATGAACCGTGAACCTTCATCTGATTATCTGTGTGATTATTCCGGCCGTTGCCGGCAAGTTGTCCCCGGAGGAACTTTATGTGTCTACAACCTGCATGAGAGACTACACATGGACATGGCCGAGAACTGGCAGGCCACCCACGAACTTGTGGGCTTGTAAATAAGTTGAGGGGTGATTTTCCGTCGGAGCTGCCTCCGGAGAGGCAGATTAGAGGAAGGGCCCGCAGCAGAGCAGGCTGGGGCCCGGCCACCCCCAGGACCGGTGGCCATCCTCCGGGGGTCAGGGGTCCCCTAAGGATGTTGGGTCCCCTGAAGTGACAGCCGGGTGCGAGTTACCGTACCCGTTCCCGCTCAGGCAGCCTGAACCTGGACTGGGGTTAAGGGGTGCTGCCCACTTCTTAGGGGCAGCATCAGGGCTAGGTTGCTTGGGTGGGAGAGCGGAAGACATCCGTCCGTCCGTCCGTCCGTCCATTATTATTAAAAATCTTTTTGTTTATATGTGCAACGTTTGAAGTGACCTAACAAAAATGCTTATGTTTAAAATGTTTATCTGTTATTTATATTTTTACAGTTTTAAAAATAAAAATAAAACCGGTGATGGACGGGCAGCCCGCGGACGGTCTGCATTTCACCAAGGGGGAATGTGGCGCCCTGGCCTAGCCAGGTTGTCACAGATAACCTACAAACACCCCACCCCCACTACACAGGGACAACAGCCAAACAAAAATCCTTGTTGCCTCCCTCCAGTGTCTGATGTCCACACCAGGTGGGGCAGAGCTAAGCGGTTGGCTCCACCCACCGAGGAGTTCACAGGCCTGGAGGTGGGAAAAGTGTCAGTGAGAGGTTGGAGTTTGAAGTGAGAGGAACAAGCACTTGGGTGTCTGGGTTTGTGGCCCAGACACTGACAGCAAGGTTGGCAGACGGTGGTGGCCGTCTGCAGGAGTGGTGGAGCAACGCAGAACCGTAGGACCGGGGATGCGCGATGTCCCGCCGGTACCGACCGGGGAGCGAAGTTAAGCCAGTACACACAGGCAGGGATATCGGACCCCGACCAGGCTTGGAGCCGCCGTCAATAGTCAGATCCGAATGTGACTGGAACCCCAGGGGTTTCACAACAGCAAAAGTCCCGATTGAAGGCAACTGCCCACACCGTGAGGGTATACAGCTACCACCTAAGGCTAGAGACCCAAGGGCCAGCGCCTGCGGGCAAACGGGCTCCTCCGTTACCCATACACCGGGGAGCGGACTACCGTTGGGAATCCATAGTAGTCAGAAGGAGAACATCAAGGTGGAGGGAAAGACAGCCGCCATCACCTGTCCGGGGAGAGACACTGCAGCTGGCTGTGGGACCCGTGCATCCAGCCGTTTGGTTTACCGAGGACTTTGTACCTTTCTTGCTGAGTGAGTACACCCATGCCATCCGGAACCTCGCTGCGCTGTCCCTGCAAACCTGCACCTCACCAACCCTGCCTCCCCGTCACATCATCGGGCCCCGGGACCACCAACCCCAACCCACGGAGGGGGAAAACAACATCCCAGCTGCTCCCTACCATCGCTCCCAGGATCCCCGTCACCAGCAGCGGTGGTGCCCATCTTCACCACGACCCGTGGGTGGCGTCACGGACTAAATTCCCCAAACCAACCACCCCTTTCACTCACGGGCGAGGAGCGCCGCTCGAGTCCCTGGATCCGGCACACCGCTCGAGCCACCGAGCAGCCATCGCAGCAGCACCGGACCTGAGCGTTAGCGAGCGCAACGCAGTGGTATCCTCCCCACCCACGACAGATCCTATCCAACATCTGAGAAAGGAGCTCCAGATTCCATCCTGACATATTATCTGACCCTGGGAAAGCTGGGTGACTGCCCATATGACCGCAATTACAGGAACAGCCACTCCTTGTGCAGTAATTTATGCTAACACACACCACAATTATCATGATTTTTCACATGTAAATATAATAATCCAGGCCCAAACAACAGCTGCCGTTATCTACAATGAATCACAAAAACTCCCACACACCACAAAGAAGATGAGAAAAATCCTGGATGGTGCTAAAATTTATTTTATTGAGTAAAGTGAATATAGTCCATCCAACATTTCAGTCCTGATAGGACCTTTTTCAAGGACTATCAGACTAGTGACATAAGAAAAAATAAACAGAGTGTTACAATAAAGAAAAAAAATCACAATCAAAGTAATTCATAACAAAACAGTCTCAAAACATAATGATCATTTGAGAAATTTGGGAGAGAGTCTCCATACATAAGCATCCAATATATCGAAGTAAAGACATCTCTTTGATATCATGTGAAGTCTGTACTGTAGAGACATGAATAATACATCGTTTAATCAAAAGTGACGAGTCAACATAATGATATGCAAACGTACCTAAATGTCTGAAACATTGATCAAGAGGGCAATGGGCAAGAGGAAAGCCAGGTCCATCGAACCGTATGCAGACCCGATCCCAGGTAGGAACAACCTAGTCTATAATATCTCATCACATAATTTGACACATATCGAATTCCAGTTCTTACAAAAAGGTTTATCGTTTTGCCCCACCCCGAAGTTCAATTCTTTTCAGTTGGATCAGGAGATGAGACTTTTTTTAGAACCTTGCTGCTTAACCCTTTCACGACCGGCCGATTTTTCGCTTTCCGTTTTTTTTTTTCGCCATTCTTTTTCTGAGAGACGTAACTTTTTTATTTTTCAGTCAATATGGTCATGTGAGGGCTCATTTTTTGCGGAACGAGCTGTACTTTTAAATGAAACCATCAGTTTTACCATATTATGTACTAGAAAATGGCAAAAAAATTCCAAATGCTGAAAAATTGCAAAAAAAGTGCGATAGCACTATGGTTTTTGAGATATTTTATTCACTGTGTTCACTATATGGTAAAACTGATGTGTGGGTGTGATGCCTCAGGTCAGTGCGAGTTCGTAGACACCAAACATGTATAGGTTTACTTTTATATAAGGGGTTAAAAAAAAATCGGAAGTTTGTCCGAAAAAAGTGGCGCACGTTTTACGCCATATTCCGTGACCCGTAGCGTTCTCATTTTTCGGGATCTTAGGCTCAATGACGGCTTATTTTTTCCGTCTCGAGCTGACGTTTTTAACGGTACCATTTTTGCGCAGATGCTACGTTTTGATCGCCTCTTATTGCATTTTGCGCAAAAGTTGTGGCGACAAAAAAACGTCGTTTTGGCGTTTGGAATTTTTTTGCCGCTACGCCGTTTACTGATCAGATTAATTGATTTTATATTTTGATAGATCGGGCGTTTCTGAACGCGGCGATACCAAATGTGTGTATATTTTTTATTTTTTTAACCCTTTAATTTTTAATGGGGCGAATGGGGGGTGATTTGAACTTTTAGGTTTTTTTGTTTTTTTTTAATTTTTTAAAACTTATTTTTTTACTTTTTTTTTTTATTTTACTAGTCCCCCTAGGGGGCTATTGCGATCAGCATTCCGATCGCTCTGCAGTATCTGCTGATCACAGCTGGAAGGCTGTAAACAGCAGATACGCTGTCTTTCTCTTTTGCTGTGCTCCGGGCACAGCGAAAGTGAAACCAATTCATGTGTAGTACAGGAGTCATCACATGACCCTGTACTACCATGGCAATTATCGGGAGTCACGTGATCGCGTCACGTGACTTCCGGTTTCGGCGGTAAGTAAAACTTTACCGCGATTGCGCTTATAATGGCGCTGTCATGTATTGACAGTGCCATTATAAGGGGTTAATCGGCACGAGCAGATAACGATTCTGCTCGTGCCTAGCAGGCACACATCTCAGCTGTGAAAATCAGCTGAGATGTGTGCCGATCGCGGCATGCTGCCGCCGGAGGACCGCGGGCAGTAAGATTATGTCATTTAGGACGTAATTTTACGGCCCGCGGTCGTTAAGGGGTTAAAGCCCATTTTACATCCTCTAATGATGAGACAACACCCATCAGCGCTATTCATAGCCTGAATACCTTTTGCCTTCGTAACCTTAATCTTAGACTCTCCAGCACTTTTAATCCCCCTAAATCGTACCATCCTATTGAGACTTATATATCATTAGTCACCAATAATGTCAATACTACATTAGGGATATTGAAAACAGTGAATATAAGGTTAAGCACAATATCACAACTGACGAAAATTTGTCTATCCAGGAACTTAAAAATAACAAAAACATAGTGATTAAACCAAAACATATTACCTATCAGAAATATATAGGCAGCTAAAGGATAGGTCCACATATTTACCTATCCCACGAGACCCCACTACACATATTCGTAGTCTCATCAAAGATAGGGTTGATTATCATTGCCTACAGGCTACCATTGACAACAAGTTGGCAGAATTCCTTATAAAAAAAAATCCAGTGACACCTGCCTTTTATATTTTACCCAAAATTCATAAAAACCTTCAAAGACCCCCAGGGCATCCTATTGTGGCCTCTACGGAATCCATACTTTCACCCTTGCAATTACTATAGATAAGATTCTGACACCACTGATTTCTTTGATACCCTCTTACTTGAAGGACACCTCAGATTTTTTGACACAGGTAAGGCGGTTTAATTCAATTCCACCTGGTTGTTTACTTGTTACTTTTGACGTAAATAGCCTTTACACTAGTATCAAACATAGCGACGGCATTCAAGCAGTTGACTGGTTTCTTTAACAACACAGGACATTCTCTCTAGCCTAACATACTTTTTGCATGGACTTACTACAACTGGTATTGGGGCACAATTTTTTCCTCTTTGAGGACCAATTTTATATGCAGCAGCGGGGCACGGCTATGGGGTCTAACATGGCACCTCCATACGCCAATATCTACCTGGCGCATTTTGAGGCTACGTACATTTTTAACCATCCCCTATGGATACAACATGCCATTATTTGGAAAAGGTTTATAGATGACATTTTTGTCATATGGCATAGTGACATTAGTTCCCTCAACATCTTTCACCATAACATTAGTTCCTATAGATCTGGACTTACATTCACCATACACAGTGGCCCTAATCGGATCAATTTTCTAGACACTATGGTCATACTATCACCTGAGGGCAACATAGGTACTGATCTTTATGTCAAACCTACTGACAAGAATAGGCTGTTACTTTTCTCAAACTGCCACCCCTCACACACTAAAAAGGTGTTGCCTATTTCACAGCACAAGAGAACTGAGAGGATAGTTTCTGATCCCCAACAGCGATTATCACGATTTCAAGAAATGGGGGAAAAATTTATATCAAGAGGCTACCCTACCACCATCGCCAACAATCATTCATCACGAGCCCATGAGTACGGTACTAATACCCCCCGTATCACAATTGTCCAGACATATCACCCTTTCTCACCTATTTTCAAGGGTATCATCTCTAAACATTGGCCGCTCCACCAAAAGGCATACCCCTCGATCACTGAGTTTTTTACACCACCCCTATTTTGTCATAAAAGAACAGGAACCTTAGGGACAATTTAATTAGAGCAGACATAGGATCTGCCATAACCCAATCACACCAAACCTTTCTTGGGACTCCCAAAGTAGGGAATTTTCCCTGTTTACATTGTTTACAGTGTAATAACCTCACCAAAGGCCATACATTCACACACCCCCATACTGGTAGGATTTTTTCCATTAAGAATTTTTACACATGTGAATCTTCTTTTGTGGTGTATCTCATCAACTGCCCGTGTGGTCTTGGATATGTTGGGGAGACTACCCAACATATCCGAGACCAAATCGGCAAACATACATCCGCCATACGTTGCCAACAGACCCTACTCCCGATTCCACATCATTTTAAAGCATCTAATCACACAGTGGCACAATTGAGGTTCCAAATAATCGAACACATTCCGCATATGCAGCGAGGGGGTGACAGAATTCGCAAACTTAAAGAGAGAGAAGCTTTTTGGATTTACATATTAGGCACTTTAGAGCCCAAAGGGTTGAATGGAAAATATGAGGTACACTTCTTGTCTTTTCTAGTCTTGTATGAACATTAGGACACCCTCCAATCACTTGACTCTCTGGAATATATTGTCATGGTGTAACTGTCATATTGTTTTTTTTATATTGAGCATGATTATACTTTACTCTCTTCTTAACTTGGATGCATTTTATCATAGACACTAATTCTACCTATCTATTTTTGCCTTCCAGGTTCCTTTTGTCACGTGATCTGTTTATCTTCCATGGCACTATACACTGACTCTCTATCTCCTAATGAGGTCACATGACCAGCACTATATTCCCACCCATGTCCTGTACCTTAGAGGTTAGTAGGTGGACATACACTTTCCAGGCACATTGCTACTTTCTTTGTATATACATTTAGCATTGCAGCCGAACTGCGCAAGCGTAAGCTTGCGTTTCACCGTTACCATCCTGAGTCACAATCCCTGTCACCAGATAATAAGTGCCGCATCCTTACGCTATGTGATCACGCTGTGTTCCACCTCCGAACCAGGAAGTGAGCACAGCTGATCAGCACCTCTCCCTATATGATCCACGGCCACCACTGCATGGCATACACGCTACTCAGGACTTTTTCCCCATCCACCGACGCAGGTATGTTTTGTTTTATCTCAGCTTGTCCCAAGCTGTACCATAATCAGGCAGTATTTCTCATATACTATCTGGTGATACATAGCTATATCTTTATGGTTACAGGTACCTCCCCTACATTTCCCACTGGTTTCTGAACCACTTCACTGGAAGGTATTCTTATAACATTCCTCCAGATATTATTTTCTGTTGTATTATATATTATGCATCTAACGGTCTCGATATTATCTACACAGAGATTCCACTGAGAGTACTGCATACCCTTTTCTTGAATCATGATGTGATATTGGGTCAGAGGGTAGTATATCTTCCTTTATGTCTTCGCTATGTCTGGCTGTTTTACATGTCCATCATGAGCTTTGACTGGTCTTTAACCCTTTATAATTCACTGACATGCTCCTCCGATATTAGGATTTATTTATTTTTTTTTTCATTTGATTCATTAGCTATATACTCCCCTGGGGAAATTTCCATACTGTAAGGCCAAGTAACACTGGTTCAACTTGAACATTTTGCAACACGCATACAGGTATTTGTTAGAGCACACTGTGCTTAACGAGTACATATGATTATTACCCTTTAGGCTACTTTTAGCCATTATCCCTTCTCACCTATATGTATTTCTGATATAAGGATTTATTTATATTCTAATCCTTTAGATATATATTACCCTGATGGATACATTGTGCTGTATGGCTAAACGGTGTTGATCCTGTCCTGGGCATTTTGCCATTTGCATGCAGGTATATAGTTTATTTTTTTAAAATATGCCCCACAACCCCATATCACATGATATTGGAGTGTCATCTTCTGTATAAATTTCTAACTATCATTCTGTATTCTCCATCTAGACTATGTGTATAGTCTTTCCCTTGTAAGACGTCTATGTACGGTTCCTTTTGATGCGACCTGATCATTGTTTCTGACATTTAAGGCCACTTTACACACAGAGATAAATCTTTGGCAGATCTGTGGTTGCAGTGAAATCATGGACATATTGTTCCATTTGTACACAGCCACAAACCTGGCACTGATTATCCATAATTTCACTGCAACCACAGATCTGCCACAGATTTGTCTCTGTGTGTAAAGTGGCCTTTAGGTACGTTTGCATATCATTATGTTGACACGTCACTTTTGATTAAACGATGTATTATTCTTGTCTCTACAGTACAGACTTCACATGATATCAAAGAGATGTCTTTACTTCGATATATTGGATGCTTATGTATATGCTGTACGTTATATATGGAGACTCTCTCCCAAATTTCTCAAATGATCATTATGTTTTGAGACTGTTTTGTTATGAATTACTTTGATTGTGATTTTTTTTCTTTATTGTAACACTCTGTTTATTTTTTCTTATGTCACTAGTCTGATAGTCCTTGAAATAGGTCCTATCAGGACTGAAACGTTGAATGGACTATATTCATTTTACTCAATAAAATAATTTTTAGCACCATCCAGGATTTTTCTCATCTTCTTTGTGGTGTGTCGGAGTTTTTGTGATTTACTGGACTCATTTTCTCCTGAGCACCCGATTATATAGTTGAGCCAGGTTTATTCTATTTTTGTTATCTACAATGAGACATATATCACACAAGGAAGTGTACACTTCAACCCTTTTTGGGAAGAAAGAAAAAGGCTATTGCACTTTTTTTTCCTCCATCGTTTTTCTATAATATTTTAAATGTTTGTATGATGTGCAAAAAAAACCGTGAGGTTTTCATTTTATTTTCTTTGATTGTATTATGTTTTTGGTTTTGTTTTTTTTTCCTTAAATCTGGTTGGATTCACTGTTCCCGGATATTTGTGGATGTGAGATTTTTTTTGAATTTTCGGTTTATTTATGTTGGGTTTTTTTTTTTAAACCCAGTTGAATCCAATCATCCTATATACTGTGAGGTTTTTGTTTTTTTTGTTTTTTTTTTTAATTTTGTTAATTTTCTGTTTTTGTTTTTTTTTGTTTGTTTTTTTTTAAACCCAGTTGCATTCACTGATCCCAGGTATTTTTGCATGTGATGATTTTATTATTTTTAAAATTTTCTGGTTATTTTCTGTGATTGTATTTTGTTTATAAGGTTTTGTTTTTTTTCTTTAAACCCGGTTGGATCCACTGATCTTGGATATTTGTGGATGTGAGGTCTCTGTTTTTTTATTTTTAATTTTCTATTTGTTGGGGTTTTTTTTCCTTCAAACCCAGTTGGATCCACTCATCCCGGATATTTGTGCATGTGAGTGAGGTTTTTATTTTTTTTTAATTTTGTTTATTTTCTGTGATTGTGGGTTTTTTTTTTTTTTGTTTTTTTTTTTTAAACCCAGTTGCATTCACTGATCCCAGGTGATGTTTTTATTTTATTATTTTTTAATTTTCTGTTTATTTTCTTTGTATTTTGTTTTTTTTAGGTTTGTTTTCTTTTCTTTAAACCCGGGTTGCATTCACTGATCCAGGATATTTGAGCATGTGAGGTTTTTGTTTTATTTTCTGTTTATTCTCTTTAATTGTATTTTGTTTCTTGGGTTGTTTTTTTTTTTTGTTTGTTTTTTAAACCTGGTTGGATTCACTTATTTTTGAATGTGATGTTTTTATTATAATTCTTACTTCTTTAATTATTTGTATTTTGGTTTCTTTTGTTTATTTTTTATTTTTTCAAACCCTGTTGGATGCACTGATTCCAGGTGTTTGTGGTCCCACCCATCACTAATCATATATTTCCATCCAACTTTGTTGAGATTTTTTTTTTTAATAAAAAGTTTAACAATGGGGTTTTAATATTTGTCACTTTCTATTTACAGATATGACCTGACTATAGACCCGGGACCGATAGGAACCTGATGCCGGCCATATCCTCTGATGTGTGGTGTCCTGCAGCTGATCAGTGTGGTCTCTATGCATGAACACATGCCTGCAAGAAGAATCCCGGCCCCCCCTTTTAGATCCCACATGCCTGCAAGAAGAACCCTGGCCCCCTTTAAGATCCCACATGGCTGCAAGAAGAACCCTGGCCCCCTTTAAGACCCCAGCTTAGATAAAGCACAAAAAGATTGAGGCGTTTTACTAAAAAAAAACCAAGCAGAACAGAAGAGTTTTTGCGCCTTAGCTTTATTAACAGATATCTCCAGCGGCATCCCTCTTTTGGACTCAGCACAGGTTTGGTGAAGCCTTCAGTAAGTATTTTGATCTCAGCACGGGTTTCATAAAGCCTTCAAGCGATATTTTGGATTCACTACGGTTTTGGTGGAGTCTTCAGAAGTCTTTTGGATTCACCCAGGGTTTGCTGAAGTCTTGAGATGTGGCGTCGCTGTATGGAGACCTATTCACCGTCTGTCATGCGTCTTCACCTTCTGCGCCTGTGAACTGAGACAAGAAGAAGCCATCATTACTACACATTCTGTCCACAGGCAAATGTGTACATCGATATTTACCTGTCCTACGGCCGGGATGGCACTTTATGGGGGTCCTCCTAGCTCTGCGTCGCCGCTGACGTCCACTGCGTTCATTCAGCGGTCCGGTCCAGGAGTATGAGTATAAATGATAGCCGCATGGCCTTTTATAGTCTCTGACTACTGTGACCTCATAATATGATGACATAGCAAGTGGGTGTGGCCCCTTTATTTAGTCAGCGAGTGAGGCTCCATTATTTACTTAGTGAGGCTCCATTATTTACTCAGGGAGGCTCCATTATTTACTCAGCGAGCTTCATTATTTACTCAGCAAGCGAGGTTCCATTATTTGCTCAGCGAGGTTCCATTATTTACTCAGCGAGGTTCCATTATTTACTTAGCGAGGCAAATTATTTACTTAGCGAGGCTCCATATTTACTTAGTGAGGCTCCATTATTTACTTAGTGAGGCTCCATTATTTACTTAGTGAGGCTCCATTAATTACTCAGCGAGGTTCCATTATTTGCTCAGCGAGGTTACATTATTTACTTAGCGAGGCAAATTATTTACTTAGCGAGGCTCCATATTTACTTAGTGAGGCTCCATTATTTACTCAGTGAGGCTCCATTATTTACTCAGCGAGGCTCCATTATTTACTCAGCGAGGCTCCATTATTTACTTAGTGTATATACAGTAACTACTAGAATACTGCCCCCTATGTACAAGAATATAAATACTATAATACTGCTCCTATGTACAAGAATATAACGCTATAATACTGCCCCTATGCACAAGAATATAACTACTATAATACTGCTCTTATGTACAAGCATAGAACTGCTATAATACTGCTCCTATGTAAAAGCATAGAACTACTATAATACTGCCCCCCTATGTACAAGAAAATAACTACTATATTACTGCCCCTATGTACAAGAATATAACTACTATAGTACTGATCCTATGTACAAGCATATAACTGCTATAATACTGCTACTATGTACAAGAATATAATTACTATAATACTGCTCCTATGCACAAGAATATAACTACTATATTACTGCCCCTATGCACAAGAATATAACTATTATAATTCTGCCCCTATGTATAAGAATATACAGTGGCATGTAAAAGTTTGGACACCCCTGGTCAAAATTATTATTGAGAACAGTTAAATAAGTTGAAGATGAAATGATCTCTAAAAGGCACGCTGCACTCCTCGCGGCGGCAGTTTTTGGATCGCATGCTGCACCTCCTCGAAGCCGCAGTTTTGGGATCGCACGTTGCACCTCCTCGCGGCAGCAGTTTTTGGTTCCATGCTGCACCTCCTCGCGGCAGCAGTTTTTGGTTACATGCTGCACCTCCTCGCGGCGGCAGTTGTGGGATCGCATGTTGCACCTCCTCACGGCATCAGTTTTTGGTTCCACGCTGCACCTCCTTAATATACCCCCCATGCTGCCAATGTCCTTAATATACCCCCATGCTGCCACTCTAATTAATATACTCTCATGCTGCCACTCTCCTTAATATACCCCCACACTGCTGCTCTCCTTAATATACTCCCACACTGCCACCCTCCTTAATATACCCCCACACTGCCACTCTCTTTAATATACCCCCACACTGCCACTCTTTAATATACTGCCACACTGCCACTCTCTTTAATATACCCCCACACTGACACTCTCCTTAATATACCCCCACACTGCCACCCTCCTTAATATACCCCCACACTGCCACTCTCCTTAATATACCCCCACACTGCCACTCTCCTTAATATACCCCCACACTGCTGGTCTCCTTAATATACTCCCACACTGCCACCCTCCTTAATATACCCCCACACTGCCACTCTCTTTAATATACCCCCACACTGCCACTCTTTAATATACTTCCACACTGCCACTCTCTTTAATATACCCCCACACTGACACTCTCCTTAATATACCCCCACACTGCCACCCTCCTTAATATACCCCCACACTGCCACTCTCCTTAATATACCCCCACACTGCCACTCTCCTTAATATACCCCCCACGCCACTCTCCTTAATATCCCCCCACACTGCCACCCTTCTTAATATACCCCCACACTGCCACCCTCCTTAATATACCCCCACACTGCCACCCTCTTTAATATGCCCTTACACTACCACTCTCCCTAATATACCCCCACAGTGCTACTCTCCTTAATATACCCCCACACTGCCACTCTCCTTAATATACCCCCACACTGCTGCTCTCCTTAATATACTCCCACACTGCCACCCTCCTTAATATACCCCCACACTGCCACTCTCTTTAATATACCCCCACACTGCCACTCTTTAATATACTGCCACACTGCCACTCTCTTTAATATACCCCCACACTGACACTCTCCTTAATATACCCCGACACTGACACTCTCCTTAATATACCCCCACAGTGCTACTCTCCTTAATATACCTCACGCTGCCACTCTCATTAATATAACCCCCACGCCACTCTCCTTAATATCCCCCCAAGCTGCCACTCTCATTAATATACCGCATGCTGCCAGTCTCATTAATATACCCCTCCCACACTGCCTCTGTAAAATATTTCCCCCCCACAGTGCCCTTTTGTGAAATATCCTACCCTCACACACACACTTACACACTGCCCACTCTGAATATAGTACTCACCCCACTACCTCTGAGAAAGCTGTGTCCCTTTCACGATTGTTCTCCCCTTCTCCAGTACAGTTCATCTTCCGCTCCTCCATGGAGTGCTCACCACTGCCCGACGTGTCTCTGTGATGCCCCCAGCAGTGTGATGACATTAGCAAGGTGCTGATCTCATCACGCTGATGCACGTCGGAGCCCAGACCCGAGCGCCACGCTACACTGTTCAAATGTATTTACGGCTGAGAGACGCAAATACATTTGATCAGGAAGGAGAGCTGCGGTCACCATCACTCTTCTCAGCAGTGTGTATATCGGGCACAGAATAGCACAGCAGGGCCGACACAGCACAGCGCACACTGCAGAGGAGAGCGGCGGTGACTGAAGATTGAGCGGCCACTACAGGCACCAGCCCACTACAGGCACCGGCCCTTCTGGCATTTGCTAGAATTGCCCTATGGCCAGTCCGGCCCTGCATGTGAGATAGCGCACATGCCGATGTCAGCTGCTGGCCACTGCACACCTACTACAGAGTATACTGGGCGGTGACGGAAGTGAGTAGAATGGGGATTTTTTTGCAGTTCTTTTTATGAGCTAGAGACAGAACGGGGACTGTATATACCAGAAAATGGCTCAGGATAAGGACATATAAACCAAGATGGGCCTAAGAAAGGGTCCTTATACACCAGAATGTGGATCATTTATATCAGGATGGGCCCAGGATATGAACATATATACCAACATAGGCCCAAGATAAGGCATAAATACCAGGATGGGCCCAGCATGAGGACATATATACCAGGATGAGTACATATGTGATGCCCTGGCTATACCAGGGTGTTGAAGAGTTCTGCACTGCCTTTATCATAGGTGCAGGGTCCACCCTCCTTGGTTCTGGGAGCCTTGACCTGGGGCATTGAACACCAGCACACAAAATCCTATGCCACCTCACACCACACCCTGCAAGTATGCCACCCCTGTGCTAGCAGCCAGGCTGCTCGGATCCACAATGGCTTGAGGGGTCTCCGGCCCGGGGGTCGTGCTGCCACTAAAATGAAGGGGGTATTTACAGGGGATTGTGTTAAAGCTTGTGACGCCACCCATGGCATGTAGTAATTTGGAGTACCACCACTGCAGTTGGGAGTACCCAGGGTGATGGAATGGGGCAGCCAGGTGTTGTGACCCTCCACAAGTAAGGGAGATACCCCTGGACTCGGTGATGGTGAAGGGGAGTGCCGTTGGGTGCGAAAGGATCATTTGCGTACTCACTCAGTCCAAGGCTGACACCGACAACTGGATAAACCAAAGTTCTGAATACAGCTGCCGCTTAGGGGAGCTCATTTGGGTCCCGTCCCCGATGGTGCTGACTGGTGATCTGAAACCTGCCTCTTGGCAGTAAGTTTACTTCTCTGTTGGTCCCGGTAGTATGGAACTTGCCAGGTCCCGCTCCCAACTATGGCTAAGTGTAGGAGCTTGCTCTCAGGGTTCACGCTTGGGATTTCCTGGAACGTTAATGTGGAAAATTCTATCCCACTCGTTGCGCTAGTACCCCGATTGTGGAGTGGGTGGAGAGCGGATCTTGAAGGCTCTGTTCTCGTCGGGTCAATTGTCAGGTTGCCTGAAGCTGCTCCCTGACCTGGGGTCCATCCCCGTCGTTCCAGGGTCCCAGCCCGGTGATGGTGCAAGGCCACCGGCTGTCCTCCTTGACAGTTCCGTGCCCCTTGCCACGATCCCCTGTGACCGGGGGTCTAGCTCCTCTAGGCCCAGACCACCGTCTGCCACCTAGATCTACTTAGGAGCCCTGCTCCTGACCTCCTCTCTCCTTCACTTCCAAACTACAACTTCCTTGTTCCTGACACTCCTGAACTCCCCTAGCCAACCCCCTAGTGGGCGACCCTATTCCACTCAGGCCGTCCACTGGTGTGTCTGGTGGTTGGGGTGCAGAGTGTACCTAGGATTTTGATTAGCTGATGTTGGCAACACCATACAATTGGGGACCCATAACCAAGAAAGAGGTGGATATTGCATGGGAGGGCAGATTGTGGAATACCCTGTGACGACCTGATAGTCCAGGGGCGTCACACCAGCACACCAGTAGGTAGGACCAGTTGGGAACGGGCCTGCCCACCTAGGGGCTAGACAGGATGGTGGGAGGGATATAGTAAACAGTTCAGGAAGTAGCAGGGAGTTAAGTGGTGACTCTCAAGAGGAGAGGTCACAGGAAGTTGGAGCTCTCAGGGAGGGGTTGCAGCCCCTTGAAGATGGCTAGGTTGCAGACAGGTGGTCCGGGACCACAGGAGTCAGAGACCTGGTCGTGGTGGATTGGATTGGTGGTCCAGTAACTGGTCCAGGACTGAGCATGGCAGAGTACATGGACCCTAGGTCGGGGTGAAGCTATATGCAACCCGGCAATTAGCCTGTAGCAAGTAGAGTCTTCATGTCCTACTCCCATGCACCCAGAGATTGGCAGCGCCAACACACCGGGGGGCTAGGCTTTCCAAATAACGGCCAGAAAATACCACATGCCTGCAGCCAAGGGCATTGCTCCACATAACTGGGGAGCGGGACCTGAATGGTTTAAAGCCTAAAGGGCAACAATTAACAATTTGTGCAAGGAGAAGGGCCTTTGGATCACCCAACAGGGCCATAGGAAGAGGCATACCCGAACGGGTTCTCCCAGGAGGCAGCGGCACCCAGAGACTTGGTTTAACATCTGTGCTTGTGAATTCTTCTCGCCTGCTTGCTACTACTATGGTGATGTGAGTGAGTACCCTGCAGCCCCGACCCTCCTGCCTGTCCTGCAACCCACATAGCATTCCCCAGCATCATCCTCCCAAGTCCCAGGGCCTCCTTACCTGCAGAGGGAATCACCACCAGGCTGCCCCAACACCATCAGCCCGGGGTACTATCAATGGCAGCGGCGGTACTCCCAGTTACCGCAATCCGCAGGTGGCGTCACGAACTTTTCTCCTGTATATATCCCCTTTTTATTCTGGAGTGTCCACTAGGCCCCCGGGTCCGGGTCCCTTGAGCCACGATCATCCCCGGATTCGAGCAGGCCGAGCACTCAGGGGCGGTACACATATATACTAGAATGGGCCCAGAGTGAGAACGTATATACCAGGACGGGCCCAGGATAATGCATAAATATCAGAATATGCCCAGGATTAGGACATATATACCAGGATGGGTACATACACTACAGTTCAAAAGTTTGGGGTCACCCAGACAATTTGGTATTTTCCATGAAAAATCAAACTTTTTTTTATCAAATGAGTTGCATAATGAATAGAAAATATAGTCCAGACATTGACGAGCTTAGAAATAATGATTTTTACTTGAAATAATTTTCTCCTTCAAACTTTGCTTTCGTCAAAGAATGCTCCCTTTGCAGCAATTCCAGCTTTGCAGACCTTTGGGATTCTAGCTGTTAATTTGATGAGGTAATCTGGAGATATTTCACCCCATTCTTCCCCCCTCCCACAAGTTGGATTGGCTTGATAGGCACTTTTTGTGCACCATATGGTCAATCTGCTCCCACAACAGCTCAATAGGGTTGAGATCTGGTGACTGGGCTGGCCACTCCATTACAGATAGAATACCAGCTGCTTGCTTCTTCCTTAAATAGTTCATGCATAATTTGGAGGTGTGCTTTGAGTCATTGTCCTGTTGTGAAATGAAATTGGCTCCAATCATCCGCTTTCCATATGGTATGGCATGGCGTTGCAAAATGGAGTGATAGTCTTCCTTATTCAAAATCCATTTTAGGCTATTTCACACGTTCGTGAAATACCACGCATGTTTTTCACGGACGTGTCAGAGGTGCATTTTGCCCTCCGTGAGCCATGTTTATGGCCTACGTGTGTTCCCTGTGTGTTATCCATGATAACACACGGAGAACGGGAACTTTCTACTCACCTGTCCCTGGCGCCGCTGTCCGTGATGCTGATCTTCGTTCTCCGGTCCTGCCGACTCCCCGCTGCTGCAGCTTCCGGCCACAGTGAAGTGAATATTCAATGAGCATAATCAGCGGCCGACAGAAGCAAGTGACAGCAGCGGCAGAGACAGAAGGGCTGAAGAAGGTGAGTAAAGTTTTTTTTTTTTTCTCAAACACATGTGTTTTCTCTGGCGCGTGTCACACGGAACACCTCTGTGTTGTCTGTTTGCGTTTCGTGTGACGCCCGTGATGCCGGAGAAAAACTGACATGTTGACGTGTGGAGCACACGGACACACGTATGCTCCACACGTACACACTGTCCATGGCAGAACACGCACGTGAGCGCAGACACATTGATTTTAATGGGTCTACATGTGTCCGTGTCTCCGGTACGTGAGGAAAAGGACCAAACACGTACCGGAGACAAGGACGTGTGAAAGAGGCCTTACCTTGTACAAATCTCCCACTTTAACAGCACCAAAGCAACCCCAGACCATCACATTACCTCCATCATGCTTGACAGATGGCGTCAGGCACTCTTTCAGCATCTTTTCAGTTGTTCTGCATCTCATAAATGTTCTTCTGTGTGATCCAAACACGTCAAACTTCAATTTGTCTGTCCATAACACTTTTTTCCAATCTTCCTCTGACCAATGTCTGTGTTCTTTTGCCCATAATAATCTTTTCCTTTTATTAGCCAGTTTCAGATATGGCTTTTGCTTTGCCACTCTACCCTGAAGGCCAGCATCCCGGAGTCGCCTCTTCACTGTAGACGTTGACACTGGCGTTTTGCGGGTACTATTTTATGAAGCTGCCATTTGAGGATCTGTGAGGCATTGTGCCGCCCCTGCAGCAGTTGAACCGCTCGGATCCAGGGTCTGCTGTGGCTCGAGGGTCTCCGGACCTGGGGGCTTGTGGCCACTCAAATGTAAAGGGGGTATTTACAGGGGATAAGAGTTTGTGATACCACCCGTGGTTCACGGTAAAGGGAGTACCGCCGCTGTCGATGGAAGTACCCGGGGGAGATGGAGTGGAGGCAGCCAGATGACATTACCCTCCACGGGTAGGGGAGACCCCGGGACTCTGGATGGTGGTGTTGGGGAGCGGGGTGCGGATTGGAAGCAGGGGAGGACCATGTACTCACTCAGACAGTGTTGGTGATGATGCGGCTGCAAAGACTCTGACAACAAGGTGAACCAATTCTCTGGGTGCCGCTGCCCTCTTGGGGGAGCCCGTCTGGGTATCCATGCCCTATAGTACTGCCGGTTGGTCCAGAGCCTGCCTCCGTGCACAAATTTGAAGTGTTCTGGTGGCCTGTTGGCATAAAGCTGTCCGGGCCCCGCTCCCTACTGTTTGTAGTGGAGCTGTGCTCTCAAGGGCTCATGCTTGGGATTTCAGTGGGCTGCTTGGGTTGGAAAGCCCTATCTCCCTCGTTGCGCTAGTGCCCCTGATCTCTGAGCTTCTTGGGGACAGTCCATAAAGTCATTATCCTCCGCAGGTTAATTGCCAGGTTTGCTTGAAGCTACTTTCCGACCTAAGGTCCAGTACCCCGCTGTGCTTTTGGTCCCAGACCAGTTATTAGACTCATATGCCTCCCGTTCTCCAAGACCGGGTTCAGGCACCCAGCTTCAATACTCTGCGACCAGGTTTCTGACTCCTCCATTCCCAGACCACCGTCTGCGACCCAACCTGTAAGTCCCTGGGAGCCACACGCTCCCCTAGCTCCTCACCATTCGAGGCCTACACTCAACTCCTGCTTCCTCTCCCTTCGCTCCCCTGGTGCCGACTCCTCTCCTCCACTCCCTCCCACCAGTTTACCTGACTTCTAGGTGGGCGGCCCTATTCCAGCTTAGCAGCCCACTGGTGTGTCTGGCAGGGTATGGTGTGAGGTGTGGTTGGGATTTGGATGCTGATAGAGGCAGTACCATTGGGAACGCAGAACCATGAAGGGTTGAGTCCTGCACTAAGAGATAAAGAGCGTGCAGTACCCTGTGATGCCCTGACTAGTCCAGGGGTGTCACATTCCCCCTTGGTTAAACGTAGCTCGTCCCCAAGCTATATTATATATATATATATATATATATATACACACACATATATATATATATATATATATACACACACACACAAAGAAAATAGAAAATTATAAAATAGAAAATTATATATATATATTTTATCCAGTGTGAGCAGATGCAGTGTGCGCAGTGCCCGTAGTAACATTAGCAGTGTGCCGCCTTCTTCTCTCTTCTCTGTGGCGTTTATAGAATAAGAAATTACGTAATCAATACTGCGCTCCTCCAGGTGACCGCTGGCGAGATGTCCTTGAGACGCACGGGGCTCGTCACACTACTCAACACAGAACAGATCTGATGGATCCTATCCAACATCTGAGAAAGGAGCTCCAGATTCCATCCTGACATGTTGTCTGGCCCTTGGAAAGCTGGGTGACTGCCCATATGACCGCAATTACAGGAACAGCCACTCCTTGTGCAGTAATTTATGCTAACACACACCACAATTATCATCATTTTTCACATGTAAATATAATAATCCAGGCCCAAACAACAGCTGCCGCTATCTACAATGAGACAAATATCACACAAGGAAATGTACACTTTAACCCTCTTTGGGAAGAAAAAAAAAAAAAAAAAAAGCCTAGTTCACTTTTTTTTCTTACATCGTTTTTCTATAATATTTTAAATGTTTGTATGAAGTACAAAAAAAACGTGAGGTTATCATTTGATTTTCTTTGATTGTGTTTTTGCTTTTGTTTTTTTTCTTTAAATCCGGTTGGATTCACTGTTCCCGGATATTTGTGGATGTGAGATTTTTTTTTTTAATTTTCGGTTTATTTATTTTTATTGCATTTTATTTGTTTTTTGGGGGTTTATTTATTTATTTTTTTTTTAACCTGGTTGGATTCACTGATCCCGGGTATTTTTGCATGTGATGTTTTTGTGTAAATCAGATTTTATTCGAATAAAGAACATGTTTACAAGTTATAGGATAGGCAATATACAGTAGAATAACTAAAATCTTGGAGGTAATAAGTAATTCAACACTTTTCTACTTGCATAATAATTCCTTTGATTACACACTTCAGGTCAGACCAACATCACTCATGTAATAGCTTTGCTTTGGAGATGATGCTCACAGGGTGACCAACAATCCGACCCCCATACAAAAATGTATGCAGCCTCGTTTAGAAACGGGAGGCAACGTAGATGCACAAAGTCCCTCTGATGACAATCCTTTCTAACAATGTAAACATAACATAAAATGTACAAAGAGGAAAGAAAGATGAGAAAAGAGGAAATGTAGGGGGAGAGGGAAAAGAAAAGAAGGACGAAGAAGATGCCTCGTCTGGGTCGTGTGCAGCCCCAGGCACTTTTGTTTTGTGGAATGGACAATCACAGAGGTCTCACGCCCCAACTGAAGCTTGAAGCCATAGTACCAGGTCTGGTGTCTCTCTATACATAATCCACGGCACCCACAGCCTGAACACTCTCTCCCCCTGAGTCAGACGCCTGACCGACCAGCTCCTCCATCCTATAGATCTGGTTCATCTCGGCCACCAGTTCAGCCCGCGAGGGCACTTTGGTCTGCCTCCAGTACCTTGGGAATAATCTCCTTGCCCCCGTCAAAAAATGCCTTAACAGGCTTCTCTTGAAGTTGGCGATCGAGATATTGCTTAAGGATAGAAGAGCCAGTTCCGGCGTCGGCTCAAACCTAGTGGACGACACTTTATTCAGAAGGGCAAACACGTCTAGCCAAAAAAATTGTATGAGAGGACAAGACCACCACATGTGGATGTATGAGCCTCTATCGTTTGAGCATCTCCAGCATTCTTCAGAGACAGATGGGAACATGGAATGAATTCTGGAGGGGCAGTGATACCACCTAGAAACTATTTTGTAGCCCCGTTCCTGTGACGCTACATCTAGCGACGACTTGTGGGTAAAGAGTAATATTTTTGAGCGTTCCTCACGCGTGAGGGGTCTCCCCAAATCCACCTCCCATTTCAAGAAGAAAGGGGCATCATCCTCCCGTCCAGACAACTCAATCTGGAACATTTTGTATAGCAGGGCAATGGTGTGTTCCAGAGGTTCTCCCCCCAGACACAGAGACTCAAAGGGCGTCAAGGGCCTATAAAAGTTAGTTTGTGGTGAAAGGGAGTGAAAGGGAGTTAATAAAGCTCTTCAATGGCCCATAACCAAACCAAGCTCCTGCGGGAGTGCAGTTGTCGGGAAAGAAAGAATGAAGGGGCCTCATACCCACAATGGACACTAGATCCCTCATTATGGACACCATGCCTCTGGACAAGTGAAGAAATATGTTGCCTGTTAAATCTGTCGGGAGTAGAGAATTATTATGTAAAGGTGTCAGTGGTCCAGGTATAGTGGAAATGCCCAGGAGTGCGTTCGAACTCCTGAGAAATGAGGACAAGCTCTTTACGAGGAATGGCCTGGCCTGAGTGCACGGGTGCGAAGGGGCTGGCGACCACAACGCTACGAGAGGGGCGCAGTCTGTCTGAGATATCTCCACCCCCCCCACAAGTCTAGGCTTGTTCAGGACTCTATAGGCCAGCCGGGGGCGTCTGTGTGCCCAGACGAATCTGGTTATGGCCGTTTTTAATCGTGAAAAAAGGGAAGCTGGCAAGGGTATGGGAATTGCCTGGAAAAAATATAACAGGCGAGGCAGAATATCCATCTTTATGGCATTTATCCTGCCTAACTAGGATATTGGCAGCTTATTCCATTTCAGGAGATCCGCCTCTATCCTCCCCAAAACTTTAAGGATATTAGCTCCGTACAAGGATGAGACATCAGCAGTCAAGTCAATGCCAAGATATGACAATGATTTCCCTCGCCACCTAAAGGGGAACGACGCTCGAAGCTGATCGGTCACCTGGTGCGTAAGGGAAATATTAAGCGCATCCGATTTGTGCATGTTCATTTTAAAATTGCTCAGAGAGCCAAATCTGTGAAGTTCCAACATAATGTTCGGTAGGCTCGTCACTGGATTTGTTACGAACAGCATCAAGTCGTCGGCGAAGAGAGCTAGTTTATCCTCCCTGCGCGGAGTCATGACCCCTTTAATTGATTGGTTGGACCTTATTGCCACAGCCAAGTGTTCCATTGTAAGAACATAGAGCAGGGGGGACAACGGGCACCCCTGCCGCGTTCCGTTGTTGATGTCAAAGGAATGGGAAATTCCCCCGTTAACCTTAATCTGAGCAGAGGGGTTCGTATATAAAGCAGAGATCCTATGTAGCATTGTTTGCTGCAGACCTGCCGCCTCAAGGACCTGGAACATGAACTCCCAGTGCACCCTGTCAAAGGCCTTTTCTGCGTCCACCGACAGGATGCACGTGGGTAATCCAGTCCTCCGCACTCTATCAATCAGGGATATTGCACGTATTGTGTTATCTCTTGATTCTCATCCTCTAACAAATCCTACTTGATTAGTGCTAATCAGACAGGGAAGAAGCGGCTGCAGTCTATTTGAAATGAGCTTGGCATACATTTTAATATCTATATTGATCAATGATATTGGTCTATAGCTCCCACACTGGGAGGGGTCTTTACTTGGCTTGGGGAGGACAATTATGTGGGCTGCCAGCGCCTGTTTCGGGAAGGATCCGCCATTGGATACGTAATTACAAGTGGACAAAAATTGGGGGCTCAATTGGTCAATAAAGCGCTTATAGAAACCCGCTGTAAACCCATCAGGCCCTGGGCTTTTCCCAATCTTTAAATCTTTAATGATGTCTGTTACCTCCTCTAATGAGAAATCCTCCTCTAGGCCTGTGGTTATTATTGGGTCCAGCTCTGGTAATTTGGTAGAGCGAATATACGTTTTTATTTTCTCTACTAATTGTTGTTTAGGGAGGTCAGAAAAATGACCCTTAATATTGTATAAATTTTGATAATATTCCCTAAAGCATTGTAATATCCCCTTTATGTTCTGGATTTTTTCTCCCTGTTTATCATTTATGAATGGTACGTGAGTAGCCAAGTTGCGTGGGTGTAGTGCTCTGGACAGAAACCTGCCGCTCCTATTCCCATACTGGTAGAACTTGCCCTTAAGTCTTTCCCTCCAGCATCGTGTTCTCTGGCCTAAGATGGACAGCAGTTTCTGCCTGGCTGTAGATAATTGATCAAATATGTCTTGCGCATTTGTGCGTTTGTGGGCGGACTCTAGGTCAGAGATCTGTGAAGAAAGCGTTTTGATCTCCTCCATTCTTTCCTTTTTAAGCCGACTGCCATGTTTTATGAGGACTCCTCTCAAGACACATTTTAATGCCTCCCACTTCATGGATGGGGCAGATCGGTCAGCCATGTGATCCAGTGTGAGGTTTGAGATTGTCTGGGTCACGTCTGCCAAGCATAACGTATCCTGCAATAAGTTCTCATTGAGGCGCCATGTGAATCCTGACCTTTCTGCTTTGCCAAGTTGTATGGAAAGATATATAGGGGCGTGGTCAGACCAAAGGATGGAGCCTATCTTTGGGTTTAAGTGGAAATCTAGGAGCGTCTGGGATATGAAGAAATAGTTAATCCTGCTGTAAAGTCGGTGTGGCATGGAGTAGTAGATGTAGTCTCTCATGTCTGGGTGAAGAACCCTCCAGGCATCCACCAGCTTCAGGCCCTGCAGCTGTCTTTTAACTTTATGTATAGAGGAGTGAGGATATGAGGACTTACCCGAGGAGACATCCATTGCCGGATCCATTGGCAAATTGAAGTCGCCACCAAGTATCACAGGAAGGGGACCTGTGAAGTCCTCCAGTAATGTCCGACATCTGGCTCCGAACCCCTGGTGGTCCTTGTTGGGAAAGTACACATTAGCTATCACAAAATTGTGGGAGGCCCAAGAAACTCTTAGAAATACGTATCTGCCCAATGGGTCGATGAGCGAGCCTAAAGCCTCAGGAGTGAAAGACTTGTGGAAGGCTATGGACGTCCCGCGGGACTTGGAGTCTGGGCAAGTGCTGTGATACCAGACTGGATAGAATTTAGATGAGCACCGAGGCACTGAATCTTGCCTAAAGTGTGTCTCTTGGAGTAGTAATATGGAGACACGCTGTTTATGGTTATTATAACTTATTTGACTTCTTTTGTGAGGGATGTTAAGCCCCTTTACGTTCAGAGAGCAAAACTTGAGACTATTCATTGTGTCTGAGTAGGGGAAACAAACTGATATTTGGGACTGCCACGACTGCCAAGACGAGAAAGAGAGGGAAAAAGTGGGAAAGCATAGACAAAGGTAGAAGACATAAGATAAAAAACATTAATAGTAGACCTTGCACAAAAGCGCTTGTCTCGACCTGAATGTGCCTAAGGAGAGCAGTAATGTCTGTTCTGCGCACTGTGAAGGGGGAGAAGAAGCCGAAAACAGTTCTCACTCCCTCACCGACCCTCCCAGCCATTCAAACATAGTATAATAACATTGGAGTATTGGGGTAGTGCAACTTGAACCATTATGGCAATGAAGCCATCAACATATACTTTAACAGTAACTTAATTTTAAACCTTAAACATTAGCAGAGATCGTGCAGCGGACTGCGAAGGAGAGTATGAGGGGAGGGTGAAGTGGGGGATTGGAGAAGGTGAACTGGTGAGTGAGGGGGAAGAAATGGAAGGAAGGGGGGGCAGAGGGAAGAGAAGAAAGGAGGAAGGGGAAGAGGGGGGGAGAGTGGGGAGAGGGAGGGGGGATGATGATAATGAGACCCAGTGGGTCTGTCTTTTAACTACTTGTGGATGGTGATCCTGAAACTTTTAAATGTCAAAGGAGATCACGAAGGGGACCTCTGCTGCTCCATTGGGATCTGTTTGGGGTTTTTCTGTGTGTTCCTTGATCCTGAGGCCTCTGCCAATTGGGTGGAATCACCAGCAGGTGTAGGCTTTTCGGCCAGTCAGGTAGATCTGTCATTGGTGACTCAAATGTTCCAACGAACTTAGGAAGGTCCCGAGGGACCGAAATATCGCCGACTTGACCTCCTTTGTAGCCACCAGTTGAAAAGGGTAGCCCCATCTGTATATTATATTTTTGTCCCGGAGTTGATCCAGCATGAGGGTGCGCCTGGCTAGGTCAGGGAGCAGCGTAACCTGAGAATCCTGGAAAGCAATTGGTCCTTTGGATCTGACTGTTGCCATAATGCGTTCCTTGGTTTTATACAAGTGCACCCAACATATCACATCTCTGGGCCGTGCATTGTTGGGTGGTTTGGGCCCCAAAGCTCTATGAATGCGATCTAATTCAACAGTGGTTACCTGATTGTCCCCCAAGATCTGCATGAATATCTGCTGTGCTGCGGCATCTAAATTGGATGATGGCACTGATTCCTGGAGTCCACGTATGCGGATATTATTTCGCCTATTGCGGTTTTCTTGGTCTTCCAGGCCTGCCTCCAGCCTGGCAGAGTGATGGTTAATTATTTCACGGTGCTGCTTTAACTCTGATAGAGCTGCATCTCTGTAAACTCCCTCTGCAGGGCATGTATCTCTTGCTTGTAGGTGTTCTCCAGCCTGCACACAAGCTTTTCCAAATCATGTTTGGTGGGGAGAAATTTAATGTATTTACAAATGTCACGGAGATTCACCTTATCAGAGTCTAATTCATTCTCACTGGAATCCTGAGAAGCGGTGACTGGGGAATCCCCTACCTTTGTGACATGCTTCAGTGAGGAGTGTTGTTGTTTCCCTGCCGTCGCCATCTTGGCTTGAGCAGCTCGTGTTTGAGTGGGGGTGCTGGAGGCAAGGAAGCGATCCATCCTGCTTGTCCCGGTCTCCGGACCTGCTGCTTGCTTGAGGGAACGTCTGGGTCTGCCCATGTGAGGTTTGGGCTCAGCTGCACCACCTGTAAGAGGCTGAAAGGGCTGCCTGGGCACAGAGCTAAGGAGATGTGTGTCTCACTCTGCCATCGGCAAGCCATGCCCCCTGCATGTGATGTTTTTATTTATTTTATTATAATTTTCTATTCTCTTTGATTGAATTTTTTTTTTTTTGTTTTTTTTTTAAACCCGGTTGCATTCACTGATCTTGGATGTTTGTGCATGTGAGGTCTCTTTTTATTTTTAATTCTGTTTTTTTTTTGGAGGGGGGGGTTTAAACCCAGTTGAATCCAATCATCCCGGATATACTGTGAAGTTTTTATTTTTTTTTTATTTTATTTTCTGTTTTTGTTTGTCTTTTTTAAACCCAGTTGCATTCACTGATCCCAGATATTTTTGCATGTGATGATTTTATTATTTTTTAATCTTTTCTGTTTATTTCTGTGATTGTATTTTGTTTATAAGGTTTTTATTTTATTTTTTTTAAACCCGGTTGGATCCACTGATCTTGGATATTTGTGCATGTGAGTAAGGTTTTTATTTTTTTATTAATTTTGTTTATTTTCTTCGATTGTGTTTTTTTTGTTTTGTTTTTTTTTTAAACCCAGTTGCATTCACTGATCCCAGGTGATGTTTTTATTTTATTATTTTTTAATTTTCTGTTTATTTTCTTTGTTTGTATTTTGTTTTTTTAGGTTTGTTTTCTTTTCTTTAAACCTGGGTTGCATTCACTGATCCAGGATATTCGTGCATGTGAGGTTTTTGTTTTATTTTCTGTTTATTCTCTTTAATTGTATTTTGTTTCTTGGGTTGTTTTTCTTTTGTTTGTTTGGTTTTAAACCCTTAGTGACAGAGCTAATTTTCACCTTAATGACCAGACCAAATTTTGCAATTCTGACCAGTGTCACTTCATGAGGTTATAACTCTGGAACGCTTCATCAGATCCCGGTGATTCTGAGATTGTATTTTTGTCACATATTGGACTTCATGTTAGTACCAAATTTAGGACAATATTTTTTGCGTTTATTTATGAAAAATATTGAATTTTGGCAAAAATTTTGAAAATTTAGCAATTTTCAACTTTTGAATTTTTATACCGTTAAACCAGAGATTTCTGTGACACAAAATAGTTAATAAATAACATTTCCCACTTGTCTACTTTACATCAGCACAATTTTGGAAACTAATTTTTTTTTTGTTAGGAAGTTAGAAGAGTTCAAAGTTTATCAGCGATTTCTCATTTTTACATCAAAATTTACAAAACCATTTTTTTAGAGACCACATCATATTTGAAGTGACTTCGATTGGCCTAGATGACTGAAAATACCCAAAAGTGACACCATTCTAAAAACTGCACCCCCCAAAGTACTCAAAACCACATTCAAGAAGTTTATTAACCCTTCAGGTGCTTCACATGAACAAAAGCAATGTGGAATGAAAAAAAGCAAAAATTAAATTTTACCTAAAAATGTTGCTCTAACCCAAATGTATTCACTTTTAGAAGAAATAACACAACAAAATGGACCACAAAACTTGTTCCCCACTTTGTTATGAACGCACTTATACCCCACATGTGGTCAGAAACCTCTGTTTGGACAAATGGGAGGGCTCGGAACAGAAGGAGCAATATTTGAATTTTGGAAAGCAAATTTGGCTGAAATAGATTGCGGACACCATGTTGCATTTACAGGTCCACTAAGGTACCTAAACAGAAGAAACCCCTCACAAGTGACGCCATTTTGGAAACTAGACCCCTCAAGGCTTCTATCTAGGGGTATAGTGAGCATTTTGGATCCACAGGTACTTCACAGATTTTGTTAACGTTACGTTGTCATATTGAAAGTTTTAATCATTTTCTCAAAAATGTTGCTTTAGCATCAATTTTCTCACTTTTTCAAAAGGTAATTCCAAAAATTTGACCTCAAGGTTTATTACCAACTTTTTTATGAGCGCGGTGATACCTCACATGTGGTCTGAAACCTTTGTTTGGACAAATGGGAGGGTTTGGAACAGAAGGAACAATATTTGAATTTTGGAAAGGAAATTTGGCTGAAAAAGATTGTGGGCACCATGTCGCATTTGGAGGTCCCCTAAAGTACCTAAACAGCAGAAACCCCGCACAAGTGACCCCATTTTGGAAACTAGGCCCCTCAAGGAATTTATCTAGATGTTTGGTGAGTACCCTGAACCCTGAAGGTGCTTCACAGAATTTTATAACGTTGAGCCATGAAAATAAAAAAATAAAATTTTACCACAAAATTGGTATTTCAACCAGGTAGCTTTTTTTTCACAAGGGTAACAGGAAAAAAATCACCATGAAATTTATTGTGCAATTTCTCCTGAGTTTGGCGATACCTTATATGTGGTGGAAATCAACTGTTTGGGCACACGGCGGGGCTCGGAAGGGAAGGAGTGCCATTTGACTGCAAAATTGTCTGGAATCAATAGCGGACGCCATGTTGCATTAGGAGAGACCCTGAGGTGCCTATACAGTGAAGCTCCTCAACATGTGGCCCCATTTTGGAAAATAGACCCCACAAGGAATTTATCTAGATGTTTGGTGAGTACCCTGAACCCCCAGGTGCTTCACAGAAGTTTATAATGTTGATCGGTGAAAATAAAAACATATATTTTTACCACAAAATTGTTACTTCAACCAGGTAGCTTTTTTTTTTACAAGTGTAAAAGGAAAAATTCAGCATAAGATTTATTGTGCAATTTCTCCTGAGAATGCTGATACCTTATGTGTGGTGGAAATCAACTGTTTGGGTGCACAGCAGGGCTCGGAAGGGAAGGAGCGCCATTTGACTGCACAATTGGCTGGAATCATTAGTGGACGCTATGTTGCATTTGGAAAGCCCCTAAGGTGCCTAAACAGTGGAGGACCCCAACAAGTGACCCCATTCTGGAAACAAGACACTTCAAGGCTTTTATCTAGGTGTATAGTGAGCAGTTTGAATCCAAGAGTACTTCACAGAATTTGATAAGCTTAGGTTGCCATATTGAACATTTTCATTTTTTTCACAAAAATGTTGCTTTAGCATCAAATTTCTTACTTTTTCAAGAGGCAACAACAAACCGTGGACCAAAGAGGTTGTTATCCAATGTCTTATGAGCACAGGGATACCCCACATGTGGCCAAAAACCTCTGTTTGGATAAATAGGAGGGCTTGGAATGGAAGGAGCACCATTTGAATTCTGGAAAAGTTGAAATAAATTGCGGGCACCATGTCACATTTGCAGGGCCCCTTGGGTACCTATACAGCAGAAACCCCCCACAAGTGACCCCATTTTGGAAACTGGATTTTATTCAGGAGTATAGTAAGCATCTTGAATCCACAGGTACTTCACAAAAATGTTGCTGTAGCAACAAATTTCTCACTTTTGGGCTATGTGGCCATGATCCAGCGACACGGCATCTAGTACACAGTGTCAGCCTTCCGGCAGAGATGTGAGTGTTGTCCACTGGAGAATGCAGCTGCCCATGCCCACGATTTGGGTTCAGGCTGCTGTGGACTTTAGCTCTATGCTACCTGCAGAGAACACTCTTGTCTCTGCAGCATAAACTGACATGCTGAGGCTCGGAAAGCTGCGCCACAGGTCAGTATATGCTGCGGAGAAAAGAAGCACAGTGGGCATGGGATTTCTAAAAATCCTTCCACTCTGCTTCTACTGCACAACACAGCGTTATGGACGCAGGGAAAACACTCTGCGCCCAAAACGCTGCAAATTCCGATTGTGGGCGCACAGCCTAAAATGTTACAATGGATGAATGGATAGATGTCAAACAAATATAACATCCCATTCCCCTGCATATTCTAAGCTGGCGCCCTTTAGTGCCTTTCATGTGGCACTAAAGGGTGCCTAGCCTTGTATTTAGCCCCCCCAAAAAATTAATAATTGAAATAAACGACATGGGGTCCTCCCTATTTTTGATAGCCAGCTAGGGTAAAGCAGACAGCTGTAGCTTGCAAACCACAGCTGACAGCTTCACCTTGGCTGGTGATCAATTTGGAGGGCTCCCCAGGCGTTTTTTTAAAAAAACCAACCAAACAAACAAAGGTGGGGTCCCCCCCAAATTAGATCACCAGCCAAGGTGAAGCGGAGAGCTGGGATCTGGTATTCTCAGTGTGGGAAGAGCCATGGTTATTGGACTCTTCCCAGCCTAAAAATAGCAGGCCGCAGCTGCCCCAGAAGTGGCGCATCCATTAGATGCGCCAATCCTGGCGCTTCGCCCCAGCTCATCCCGCGCCCTGGTGCGGTGGCAAACGGGGTAATATACGGGGTTGATACCAGCTGTAATGTCACCTGGCATCAAGCCCTGGGGTTAGTGATGTCACGGCATCTAAACAGATACCCGACATCACTAACCCAGTCAGTAATAGAAAAAAATAAAGACAAAAAAAATTTATTTGAAAAAACACTCCCCAAAACAGGAAAGAATGGTAGAGGAAAGAATGGATTCAGTTAAATTTAAACAAATGTTTGATGTAAACATAACACCATCTGTAAAAAAGCTGAAATTGATAAAAGGATGTCTTCTACAAATGAATAATGATTCTAAACACAAGCCAAAATCCCCACTAGACTACCTCAAAAGGTGCAAACGGAAGGTTTTACAATGGCCTTCCCAGTCCCCTGATCTGAACATCATTGAAAATCTGTGGCTAGAGCGCAAAAGAGCAGTGCATGCAAGATAACCCGGTGATCTCTCTGAACTGGAACACTTTTCCATGCAACAATGGATGGAAATCCCTTAAACAAGAATTGAAATACTCTTGGCTGGCTACAAAAAGCTTTTACAGGCTGTGAAACTTGCCAAAGAGGGTTCTGCTAGATACTAACCATGCAGGGTGCCCAAACTTGGATCTACCTATTTTCCTTTTTTGTTAATTTTAAAATGTAAAAGATGAAAATATATATATTTTTTTGCCTAAAATACAAAAAAAATGTGTCATCTTTAACTGTATGCCTTTTACAGATCATTTCATCTTCAACTTGCTTAACTGATCACAATAACAGTAATTTTTACCAGTGGTACCCAAACTTTTACCTGCCACTGTAAGTTATAAGCTATAAAAGAATATACAGTGGCATGTAAAAGTTTGGACACCCCTGGTCAAAATTATTATTGAGAACAGTTAAACAAGTTGAAGATGAAATGATCTCTAAAAGGCACGCTGCACTCCTTGCGGTGGCAGTTTTTGGATCGCATGCTGCATCTCCTCGCGGCAGCAGTTTTTAGTTCCACGCTGCACCTCCTTAATATACCCCCCATGCTGCCACTCTCCTTAATATACCCCCCCTGCTGCTGCTCTCCTTAATATAACCACACTGCCAATGTCCTTAATATACCCTCATGCTGCCGCTCTTCTTAATATACCCCCACACTGCTGCTCTCCTTAATATACCCCCACGCTGCCACTCTCCTTAATAGCATGAGGGTATATTAAGGACATTGGCAGTGTGGGTATATTAAGGAGAGCAGCAGCATAGGAGGTACCCCATGCTGCTGCTCTCCTTAATATACCCACACTGCCAATGTCTTTAATATACCCTCATGCTGCCGCTGTCCTTAATATACCCCCACACTGCCACCCTCCTTAATATACCCCCACACTGACACTCTCCTTAATATACCCCCACACTGACACTCTCCTTAATATACCCCCACAGTGCTACTCTCCTTAATATACTCAACGCTGCCACTCTCAATAATATACCCCTCACGCTGCTCTCCTTAATATCCCCCAAGCTGCCACTCTCATTAATATACCCCCATACTGCCAGTCTCATTAATATACCCCTCCCACACTGTCTCTGCAAAATATTTCCCCCCCACAGTGCCTTTTTGTAAAATTTCTTCCACACACACACACACACACAGACACACATACACTGCCCACTCTGAATAAAGTACTCACCCCACTACCTCTCAGAAAGCTGTGTCCATTTCACGATTGTTCTCCCCTTCTCCAGTACAGTTCATCTTCCGCTCCTCCATGGAGCGCTCACCACTGCCCGACATGTCTCTGTGGCGCCCACAGCAGTGTGATGATGTCAGCAAGGTGCTGATCTCATCACGCTGATGCACGTCGGAGCCCAGACCCGATCGCCGCGCTACACTGTTCATATGTATTTACGGCCGAGAGACGCAAATACTTTTGATCTGGAAGGAGAGAGCTTTGGTCACCATCATTCTCCTCAGCAGTGTGTATGCCGGGCGCAGAATTGCACAGCAGGTCCGACACAGCACAGCGCACACTGCGAGGAGAGCAGCAGTGACTGAAGATTGAGCGGCCACTGCAGGCACCAGCCCACTACAGGCACCGGCCCTTCTGGCATTTGCCAGAATTGCCCTATGGCCAGACCGGCCCTGTATGGATTCCTCAGCTTCTACATTCCCACCCTGTTTCCTGACAATTACCTGCTTAAGCCACCTCAGCTGACCAGTGCTTCTGAATCATGTCTGCAGGCAGTCTGTAACTTGGTCTTCTGATGTCTTGTGGACTAAACTACCTTGCAGCCATCCTCTGCGTTGAATCCCTGGAACTTGTGTTTAGGCTAGACTCACACAAACGTATGAAAAAGCAGTCCCATTCTCATTTGCGAGAGTAGGATGATTTTTTCTCACTTGTCATCTGTGTGCTGTCAGTGTGCTGTCCATGTGCAATCCATTGTTTTCCTCAGCAGCTGTTACTCATTTACAGTCATGTACAGGAGCATTTACAGAGTTCTGTGCTACAAGATAGGATTGTATTTAGAAAAACGGATGTCAGTAAGATGGTGTGTGTGCTGTCCGTGTGACATCCGTTTTTTCTTCGCACCCATTGACTTACATTGGCGATTCTCGGCCGTTTTACGGATGAAAACGCAGCATGCTGCTACTTTTCTCGCATCCAGAATCTGGATGCGAGAAAAGCTGACCAACTGCTCTCCCTGATTGACTAACATTGGTTAGAGTGCAATGCGAGGTTTTCTCACATTGCACTCGTCCGATTTTCACGCTCGAGTGAGTGCACCCTTACACAGAAACCCTTCAGCTTTTCCACCAATGCTACAAGGAAAGTAAAAGAGACCCTGAAGTATTTCCAAATACTTTTGCTAAGCTTAAAGGGCACCTGTAAGGTATAATATGCACCCTGACCCACAAGCAGTTCTTGGTGCATATTACTAATCCCTGCCTAACTGTCCCTGTATACACTAGCATAGATAAAGGGATCTTTAGAAAAAGTATTTCTAAAGATCATTTCTTATATGCTAATCTTTTATAATATGCTAATGAGCGTGGAGACTAGTCCCCTGGGCGTTACTTTCCTTGCTAGTCTGACCCATTAGCATGTCAGTACACCCATGTGGGCGTGCTAACATGCTAATGAATGTGCAGCGTCAGAGGATAATCTCACTCACCTCTCCACCGCCATCACATCTGACGCTTGATTTCAGCTTAGTACGCATGACCCTGTGAGGCCCATTTACACACTGCAACATTGCTAGCGATATCGCTGTAATGTCACCGGTTTTGTGACGTAATAGCGACCTCCCCAGCGACATTGCAGTGTGTGAAACACATCAGCGACCTGGCCCCCGCTGTGAGGTTGCTGATTGCTACACATCTCTCAGGAACATTTTTTGGTCCTTTGTTTCCCGCTCCGCAGCAAGCATCATTGTGTTTGACACCGTCTTTGTTAGTGACTTCTTTTTCAAATAGCTGCTTTGACATGTCCCCAACGACCAGCTAGGTCGTTCTGCAGGTCCGTATCGCTGCTGCGTCGTTGGCCAGGTTTGCCTGTTTGACAGCTCACCAGAGACTTTCCAGCGATCCCGGCCAGGTCGGGATCACTGGTGGAATTGCTAGAAAGTCTCAGTGTGTAAAGGGGCCTGTAGTTTCGGTCATGCGCACTATGAAACCGGGTATACGTGTCTCGGCTTCAAACTGAAGTAGTGCGCATAACCGAAACTCCGGGGTCATGCGCACTGATCCAAAATCTAGCGTTGGGAGGCGATGAAAAACACCAAAAAACTGAGCTGTAACAAAAAAAAACAGTAAACATGCAACATTATAAGCATGTAAATGGCAGCCTCTAGACAAGAAAAAAAACAAAGAGAAAAATTGTATGAAAAATACCCTGAATAATAATGAATAAACTGCAAGTGCTTAATAACAGGGTACAGTAATAACAGTTTTTTGGTGTTTTTTGTCTGCTATCTTGCTCTATTGCAAGTTGAGGGCGCAGCCCTCCTAATACTGAGACTGAACAACTAATTGCTTTCCACTTTGCTGTGTATTTAATCTGGGACCCAGCTGACCACTTCTTACCATTCACATTGGAGTTTTGATAGACAAAAGTCAGGTATGTATAATGGTTTTAACTTTAGTTGGTTAGGGACCGTCCCAGATGGGTACATCGTGATGAGGTGGGATGGCTTCTTACGTTTTTGCAAAAATGTATATATTTAGTACCCTGTTATTAAGCACTTGCAGTTTATTCATTATTATTCAGGGTATTTTTCATACAATTTTTCTCTTTGGTTTTTTTTTGTTGGGAGGCCGATGGTAGTCAAGAGGTGAGTGAGATCATCCTCTGGCGCTGCACATTCATTAGCATCTTAGCACACCCACAGGGACGTACTAACATGGTAATGGGGCAGACTAGCCAGGGGAATTAACACCGAGGGGACTAGTAACCTCGTTCATTAGCATATGATAAAAGATCTTTAGAAATACTTTTCTAAGGTTATGTGCACACACTGCGTTTTTTGCCGCATTTTTGGGTGCAGTTTTGGTCTCAAAACTGCATGAATTTCCTTCCCCAGCAAAGTCTATGAGATTTCATTTTTGCTGTCCGCATATTGCAGTTTTTTTTGGCTGCGTCTTTGTGGTGACCACAAAGATGCAGCATGTCAATTCTTCTGGCGTTTTTCATTGCGTTTTTCACCCATTGAATTCAATGAGGTGTGGAAAAGTGCAATGAAAAACGCAAGTTGTTATTCTACATGCGTTTTGGGGCGTTTTTCTGTCTAGACTCCGGGTCAGCAGGGATTGATCGCTGGTATTTGGCCAGATACTGCTCCCCATATAAAGTCTATGGGGACCAAAATTGGGCGCAAAAGGGTAGGAGCAAGCACTTCATACTCACCAATCACCAGTCGGCTGTCACACTGCTGCTGCGGCAGCTCTTCCATCTTCCAGAGCCAGCCGCTCATTAGGCTCATAACATATTCACTCCTTCCCTGCTCATTGGTGGCTGTGATTGGTTGCAGGCAGACCCGCCCCCATGCTGAGTGACAGCTGTCTGACTACAGCCAATCACAGATGCCGGTGGGCAGGTCTATATCTTACAGTAACTTAAATAAATAAACAAAAAACAGTGTGCGGTCCCCCCAATTTTGATAATCAGCCAAGATAAAGTCTCACAGCTGTGGGCTGGTATTCTCAGGCTAGAGAGACCCACATTATTGGGAGCCCCCCAGCCTAAAAATATCAGCCAGCAGCCACCCGGAATTGCCGCATCCATTAGATGTGACAGTCCCGGGACTTTTCCCGCCCCATTCAGATTGCCCTGGTGTGGTGGCAATCAGGGTAATAAAGAATTAATGGCAGCAACCCATAGCTGCCACTAAGTCCTAGGTTATTGGTGGCAGGCGTCTTTGAGATACCCCCTCATCACTAAGCTGTAAGCGAAAGTAAATAAATACAATCTCCCAAAAAATCCTATATTTGAAATAAAACACAAAAAGCCCCCTCTTTCACCACTTTCTTAACTCCTAAAACACCCCTCCAGGTCCAACGTAAGTCTAGTTGGCACATGACGGCATGCATGCAAATCATATACTTGCAGTCATGTTCCCACTGTTCCCCACGCAGCACTGGAGAATCTTCACAGTGCACGGTGTGTGTGATGTGAGAATTCACAAGCCTGCATTTATATACAGTGTGTCCACCCATATCCTGTCCACCACCACTAACTTGAGAACGACGGCAGCTATAGGCATAGAAGTGGTGTCTAGGTATAGTAAAGTAGCCATGCGCTATGCAATGAAACCACCTATAGCGCCACCTGGTGAACATTTTTATCTCGAAATGGAACGAGATAGAGAAAAAAAATGAATTACAAAGTTGTAGGGCATCATCAATTCAATACGAATCGACACCTTGCATACAGAAATGCTATGATATGAAACCCATGACCCCCCCCCCCAAAACATTGAATGCTGGTCACGCATATGGCGCTCATTTAACTTTGGGTGGACACACTGCAGAGTGACACATAGTGACTGCAGACCTGTTTCTTAAGATTGGAAAAACCTTTAAGATCTAGAAATATGTGTGCAGATTTGAATAAATAAGACTTGTGAAAATTGCTAACATTTGTGACAATTTGCTGACTTTTGTAACTTTCTGTCTGTAGAATTTTCAAAATTGCCTCTGTCACTTTAATAGTTTCTGCATCTCTGTGTCAGAATCTCAGCATACATTTTCAGTGTTAGGTCTCTTTCACACGTACATGTCTCCGGTACGTGTCTGGTGCATTTCCTCACGTACCGGAGACATGTACACACATAGACCTATGTTTTCAAATGGAGTTGGATACACGTATGTATTTACGCACGGAACGTGTGTCTGTTCCGTACATACGTGTGTCCATGTGTTTCTCACGGCAACATGTCAATTTTCTCTCCGGCATCAAGGGTGTCACACGGAACGCGGAACGCAAACGGGTCACACGGAACGCAAATGGACAACACGCTGCTGTCACTTGCTGCTGACCGCCGCTGATTATGCTAATTGAATATTCACTTCACTGTGGCCGGAAGCAGCAGCAGCGGGGAGTCGGCAGGACCGGAGACCGAAGTTCAGCACCACGGACAGCAAAGCCAGGGACAGGTGAGTAGAAAGTTCCCGTTCTCCATGTGTTATCACGGATAGCACACGGAGAACACACGTAGGCAATAAACACAGCTCACGGAGGGCAAAACGCACCTGACACGTCCGGTTTTTCACGAACATGTGAAAGAGGCCTTAGTCACAAACCACGGCTCAGCTGTTCTCAGTGCAAGTGGTGGTAGCAGAGGGCCGGAAATGCTCAGTTCTGGAGCTGCACCATCTTCTGATAGCGGTCACGGCTGGGTACTGCATATCAGCCTCAAATTCTAATTAATAGGAGGCGGATATGCATTAACTGGCAACATCCACTATCCGTTGACGGGACAGCTCCGGAACTGAGCATTTCCTGCCGCCACTGACACTAAGAGCAGCTGAGTCGCAAGGGTTCTGAGTGTTGGACTCTGGAAGATCAGACATTGATTGACTAAAGGGCCCGTTACACGCTACAATTTATCTGGCGATCGCATGTGCGACGTGACATGCCTAGATTGTATTTACGATGCATCAGCGATCAACAATATATTGTTGGACCCAGGCCGTTGTTTGAATGTTGTTCGATGTTGGCAGGGTGTCAAACGGAGCAATATGTCAGCTGCTTCCCCAAAACGAATAATTTTGTAAAAATGAACGATGTGTCAATGATACACGATTTTCATCCTATTTGCGATCGTTCAGAGTCGCTCGTAGGTGTCACACGGAATGACGTCGCAAACGATGCCGGATGTGCGTCACGGAATCCGTGACCCCGACGACATATCTCCCGATAAATCGACGCGTGTAACGGGCCCTTTAGCCTAAAGGGGGCTTTACACACTACGATATCGTTAATGAATTATCATCGGGGTCACGTTGTTTGTGACGCACATCTGGCATCATTAACGATATTGCAGTGTGTAAAACTTGAGAGCGATCTGAAACGATCGCAAAAGAGGGCAAAATCGTTTGCCGTGGAGAGGTCGTCCTGAAATAAAAAATTGTTTTCTGCTTTTTAGCGATGTTTGTCATTCCTGCGGCAGCACACATCGCTATGTGTGACTCCGCAGGAGCGACAAATATCTCCTTACCTGCGTCCTCCAGCAATGCGGAAGGAAGGAGGTGGGCGGGATGTTTACGTCCCGCTCATCTCCACCCCTCAACTTCTATTGGACGGCTGCCGTGTGACATTGCTGTGATGCCGCACGACCCGCCCCCTTCGAAAGGAGGCGGTTCACTGGCCAGAGCGACGTCGCAGAGTAGGTAAGTGCGTGTGATGCTGCCGTAGTGATAATGTTCGCTATGGCAGTGATCACCACATATTGGCCGCACGACGGGGGCGGGTGTTATCGTGCTCTACATCGCTAGCAATTGCTAGCAATGTCGCAGCGAGTATAGCCTGCTTAAGGATAAGCAATCAATGTTAAAGTAGTGGCCAACCTCTTTAATGTTTCCCTATACTGTGGTAATCTTTGCCCTCTATTGACGGAGCTCATAGTTGGACTCCTCATCGGGGACACCCCATCCAACTTTATCTCAGGAGCTTCTTTGCTCTTTGAGACTATCTAAGCATTAGTGTGATAGTAATTTTATTTAATGTCTGTTCTAGTTTTCAGGAATCAACTTAGGAGGGATTTTGGAAAAAAGGACTTAGATTCTGAAAAATAATACTAATATGTGCAAATTATTCAGCGGGAGATACATAATTAGGAAAACATGGATATATGGCTATATTGTTGCCAGAACGGCCCCACACCTATTCACAGGCTATGTGTGGCATTGAAGGTCAGCCCCAACCACATCTGAGCTGACTTGCAATCCAGCATACAACACGTGGCAAGGTTTGCAGATGAAAGCGGCCATGTTTTTCTAATCTTTTAAAACTCTATAATATCTAACAACTGGTGAATTTCGGATTGTATAACACATACATTATTCATGTGATTATTATTTTTATTATGAGTGGAAAAATTCCTGTGTTTAAGATCCATAGAAGAACACTTGTTCACTACCTACACTGGGAACTAAAACTCGTTGGAAATGGAAATGTTCCTAGAGCATTTTTAAGCAGTGCTTGAATATTAATGAGCACTCAGCGCAGTGAATAACCCAAAGAAGAGGAGGAATTCTATTCTTCAAGTATTACACTAAGTAGAATGGGAGCACTTGGTATGTACTGTAGATGGATCCTGCAATGAGTCAGGCCATGAACAGACCATTGGACTATTATTCATATGTACAAAGAAAATCATTTGTGCTGGTGTTCTTCTGATTCATTTACTGTTTGTAGACGCATTTTCAGTTCTTTCACTTCAAAGGGAGCGATATGATAGTTTCATGGGGGAGAGATAAAGATTAAGAGACTTCTATATATTCTTCAATGGCAATATCGTGCCTAGCATAAGATGTTGTATAAAATATTGACCGTATAAAGAAAATAAAACATTAGGGGTTTTCACTCACTTATGAATTTGGGCATCATCTCATAGGTATTAGGCTATGTGCGCACGAGTGCGCTCTGCACCGCACCGAAAATGTGCGCTTCAGAGCGCAGCTGAAAAGCTCCGTTCTGAAGCGCATGGTGCCAGCAGATTCGTGCACTCTGCATGCTGCCTCTCCCTATAGACAGCATGCAGAACGCACGAAAGAAGTGACATGTCACTTATTAGAACGCAGCGATTCGGCAAGCAGCCGAATCGCTGCGTTCTAACATGCCACGTGCGCACGGCCCCTGCACAATCTCCATAGATTGTGCAGGGGACGCAGGACGCATGCAGTTACGCTGCGGTGCAGAATGCAGCGTAACTGCATGTAATACGCGCACGTGTGCACATAGCCTAACCCTTCAGTTTTTCTATTAAGACAATAAAACTAATGCATTATTATGACAAAATGGCAAAACCAGTGTAAGAATTTAAGGTAAGTATGTGTGCCGCCCCAGCGCAGACCGGGGTGCTCGGATCCGAGATATTCGTGGCTCAAAGGGTCCGGACCCAAGCTCGGCAGACACTCTGATCCTCGAAAGGGGATTATTTCCAGGGGAGAAGCTCGTGACGCCACCTGTGAGTTGCGGTAATGGGAGTACCGCTGCTGCTGGAAGGAGTACCGGGGCAGATGGTGTGGAGCGGCAAGGTGTCAGTCCCTCCGCAGTGGATACAGACAGCCGTTCCAGTCATGGAACGCTCAGGCGACCAATCTTTCGGCACTGACATCCTGCTGCTCTCTCTGTTCCAGGAACTTTTTCTGCAGAGTCCTGGTGTCCTTGCGCCAATCTCCACCTTTACATCCTGTTACTCCCAGAGGGCGGAGGTCCAGCTTTGCACAGTTTTGCTGGGGATGATGGTGCAGTTGGTTTTAGGCGCCAAAATGGCGGGCAAGATGGCAAAATGGCGGCAATTTAAATGGACACTCACAGCAAAGTTTGAACAGTTCTGGAAGGCGCACGTCACCCGGGTTAGTGGGTCCAGTCCTTATATTGTTTGTTACGCAAGAAAGAATTAGAGTTCTGCCGCCCCGGCGCAGACCGGGGTGGTCGGATCTGGGATACTCGTGGCTCAAGGGGTCCGGACCCGGGCTCGGCAGACACTCTGATCCTTGAAATGGGATTATTTACAAGTGAGAAGTTCGTGACGCAACCTGCGGGTTTCGGTAATGGGACTACCGCCGCTGCTGGAAGGAGTACCAGGGCAGATGGTGTGGACCAGCAAGGTGTCAGTCCCTCTGCAGGCAGAGAAGGCCCCGGATTCTGGGGTGATGGAGGGATATTTGGGAGCATAGGGTGCAGGGGAACCAGGGTACTCACTGTGGGTAGTCGTGGTGCTGGGTGAGGATTATAAAGCAGACTCTCACACTGAAGATAAACCAAAGTCTCTGTGAATCACAGTCACTATGGGGAGCCCGTCCAGGTGTCCGCTTCCACCTGTGTCACTTGGTAGTCCGGAGCCTACCTCCATGGACAATTAAGGTGTCTGTTTGTGGCCCCATGGCTTGAAGCTGTTTGGGGCCCCGCTCACTATGTGAAGTAGCTGTGCTCTTGAGGGCTGGCACTTGGGACTTCAGTGGGCTGCTTTTTGGCTGTAAAACCCTTTCCTCCGCGTTGTGCTCATGCCCCCAATCTCTGAGCTCTGTGAGAAGGCCCCTGAAGATCTCCTTCCTCTGCAGGTTAATTGCCAGGACGTTGAATCGGCTCCTGACCTAGGGTCCTGTTCCCCGTCTTGCTCGGTACCGGTCAGTTTCTTTTGGGCTTGCTGCTGCTGACAGTCCTCCTAGACTATGTCCGTCGCACCCTCTTTCAATGTCACCGCCACCGGTCCCCGACTCCTCTAGTCCCGGACCACCATCTGCGACCGAACCTCGGTCTAGCTCCCTGGGAGCTCACTCTCCCCAGATCCTCTCTCTTTGAGTGCTCTCACTACTCTCCTGCTTCCTTCCTCCCACCAGTCTGCCTGACCCCTAGGTGGGTGGCCCTTTTCCAGCTAGACCAACCCACTGGTGTGTCTGACAGGTCATGATGTGAGGTGTCGATTGGGATTTGTGGTGCTGATGGTAGTGACACCGATTTGTTAGGAACCTGGAACCATTGGGGGGGTAGGCCCTGCACCCTGGGTAAGGATGCAGTACCCTATGACACCCTGATGTACTCAGGGGTGCCATATATGCATTTATCTATGATTTCATTGCAATTGTTATTGAAACGTATCAATTAATAAAATTACATAATGGATATTTGAAAGAAACCGGGTGTCATGCCGCGCTTATCACCAAATACAGTCTAAAGTAAATTAATCCAAATCTTTATTGTATTAGCTAGGTACAGGTCAACACATTTTTAGGGGTCACAGCCCCCTTTCTCAGGACATATAGCAGTGACAAGGATATAATAATAATAATAATAATAATTTTATTCATTTATATAGCGCTATTAATTCCATAGCACTTTACATACATTGGCAACACTGTCCCCATTGGGGCTCACAATCTAGAGTCCCTATCTGTATGTCTTTGGAATGTGGGAGGAAACCGGAGTACCCGGAGGAAACCCACGCAAACACGGGGAGAACATACAAACTCCTTGCAGATGGTGTCCTTGGTGGGATTTGAACCCAGGACCCCAGCGCTGCAAGACTGCAGTGCTAGCCACTGAGCCACCGTGCCGCCCAGGATAATACACAATCAGGAGAGATATGCTGGTATATATACACTGTGTGCAGAATTATTAGGCAAATTAGTATTTTGATCACATGATAATTTTTATACATGTTGTCCTACTCCAAGCTGTATAGTTTTGAGAGCCAACTACTAATTAAGTAAACTGGTAATGAGTATCTCTGTAATGAGGAGGGGTGTGGTGTAATGACATCAACACCCTATATAAGGTGTGCTTAAAAATTAGGCAACTTCCTTTCCTTTGGCGGAATGGGTCAGCAGAGAGATTTGACGGGCTCTGAAAAGTCCAAAATTGTGAGATATCTTGCAGAGGGATGCAGCAGTCTTGAAATTGCCAAACTTTTGAAACGTGATCACCGAACAATCATGCGTTTCATGGCAAATAGCCAACAGGGTTGCAAGAAGCGCGTTGGTCAAAAAAGGTGCAAAATAACTGGCCATGAATTGAGGAAAATCAAGCGTGAAGCTGCCAAGATGCCATTTGCCACCAGTTTGACCATATTTCAGAGCTGCAACGTTACTGGAGTATCAAAAAGCAGAAGGTTTGCCATACTCAGGGACATGGCCAAGGTAAGGAATGCTGAAAAACGACCACCTTTGAACAAGAAACATAATAAAATGTCAAGACTGGGCCAAGAAATATTTTAAGACTGATTGTTCAAAGGTTTTATGCACTGATGAAATGAGAGTGACTCTTGATGGACCAGATGGATGGGCCAGAGGTTGGATCTGTAAAGGGCAGAGAGCTCCTCTCCGACTCAGATGCTAGCAAGGTGGAGGTGGGGTACTGGTATGGGCTGGAATCATCAAAGATGAACTTGTGGGACCTTTGTTTTGTTGAGGATGGAGTGAAGCTCAACTCCCAGACCTACTGCCTGTTTCTGGAAGACAACTTCTTCAAGCAGTGGTACAGGAAGAAGTCGCTATTGTTCAAGGAAAACATGATTTTCATGCAGGACAATGCTCCATTACGTGCATCCACCTACTCCACAGCGTGGCTGGCCAGTAAAAGTCTCAAAGATGAAAAAATAATGGCCTCCTTGTTCACCTGATCTGAACCCCATAGAGAACCTGTGGTCCCTCATAAAATGTAAGATCTACAGGGAGGGAAAACAGTACACCTCTCACAACAGTGTCTATGAGGCTGTGGTGGCTGCTGCATACAATGTTGATCTTAAATAGATCAAGCAACTGACAGAATCTATGGATCGTAGTCATCATAAAGAAAGGTGGCTATATTGGTCACTAATTTTTGGGGTTTTTGTTTTTGCATGTCAGAAATGTTTTTTTCTACATTTTGTGCAGTTAAGGGGGCTTTACACGCTACGATATCGTTAATGGTTTATCGTCGGGGTCACGTTGTTAGTGACGCACATCCGGCGTCATTAACGATATCACAGCGTGTGACACGTACCTGCGACCTTAAGCGACCTCAAAAATTGTGAAAATCGTTCACCATGGAGAGGTCGTCCCAATCTCAAAAATCGGTAAGGGTTGTTTTTCGTTGTGCTTCGTTGCTCCTGCGGCAGCACACATCGCTGTGTGTGACACCGCAGGAGCGAGGAACGTCTCCTTACCTGCCACCGGCCACAATGCGGAAGGAAGAGGTGGGCGGGATGTTTACATCTCGCTCAGCTCCGCCCCTCCGCTTTGATTGGCCGGCCGCTTAGTGATGTCGCGGTGACATCGCTGTGATGCCGAACATCCCTCCCCCTTGAGGGAGGGATTATTCGGCAGTCACAGCGACGCCGTCGACCAGGTAAGTGCGTGTGACGCTGCCGTAACGATAATGTTCGCTGCGGCAGCGATCACACGATTTCGCTTGCACGACGGGGCGGGTGCTTACATGCTTGATATTGCTAGAAATTGCAGCCAATATCGTCCGTGTGTAAAGCCCCCTTTATATTGGTTTACCTGGTGAAAATAAACAAATGAGATGGGAATATATTTGTTTTTTATTAAATTGCCTAATAATTCTGCACAGTAACAGTTACCTGCACAAACAGATATTCTCCTAAGATAGCCAAATCTAAAAAAAAACCCACTCCAACTTCCAAAAATATTATGTTTTGATATTTATGAGTCTTTTGTGTTAATTGAGAACATAGTTGTTGATCAATAATAAAAAAAATCCTCTAAGGCCTAAAACACACTTCCGCAAAAAAAACGTATGTGTCCGTGCTCCGTTTTTTAGGGGCGTTTCTCCGGTATGTATGGCATCCGTGTGATGGCGTATGCGAGCTGTGTGTGCGTGTGGAATGTCCATATTGACAAAAAATACGTACGTGTGCTGTCCGTGTGCTGTCCGTTTCTAAAGGCCCGCATTCTTACCCAATTAACGATTTTAATCATTCATCATGAGATCCTGGTGTTGTTGTTTGCTTTCTATTGACCTGGTAGATTGGAAACAAGTGTTGCAGATTTTGTGATGAAAAACGGACACGGACGATACGTGCTGAACACAGACATACTCCGTGTGCGGTCCGTGCAGGCACGGACCCATAGACTAAAGCGGGTCCGTGCCTGCGTGCTGCCAGCCAAAAACGGACATGTCGTCCGTTTAGAAAAGCGCACACACGTACTTACCACACGGACACACGTTCTGTGTGATTTTACGTGCGTGTGCCATCTACCATTGAATAACATGGGTCTCCGTGTGTCCGTGTCTCCGATATGTGCAAATACGTACCACACACATACAAATTACACGGATGTGTGTTGCGGGTCTAAAATACAGCTTTATAATTCTGCACACAGTGTATACTCCTGGGTAAAAACATCATAGGACCTCCCTCTGTTTCAAAAATTGGTGAGATCCTTATCAGTCCATAAAAACGGTGATAACATACAAGTACAAACAATACAAAAAACAATAACTAAAGGTGGTGTCACACACAGCGACAACGACAACGACGTCGCTGCTACGTCACCATTTTCTGTGACGTTGCAGTGACGTCCCGTCGCTGTCGCTGTGTGTGACATCCAGCAACGAGCTGGCCCCTGCTGTGAGGTCGCCGCTCGTTGCTGAATGTCCAGCTTCATTTTTTGGTCGTCGCTCTCCCGCTGTGACGCACAGATCGCTGTGTGTGACAGCGAGAGAGCGACGAAATGAAGCGAGCAGGGAGCAGGAGCCGGCATCTGGCAGCTGCGGAAAAGCTGTAACCAAGGTAAACATAGGGTAACCAAGGTGGTTACCCGATATTTACCTTCGTTACCAGCCTCCGCCGCTCTCACGCTGCCAGCGCCGGCTCCTGCTCTCTGCACATGTAGCTGCAGTACACATCCTGTAATTAACCCGATGTGTACTGTAGCTCGGAGAGCAAGGAGCCAGCGCTAAGCAGTGTGCGCGGCTCCCTGCTCTCTGCACATGTAGCTGCAGTACACATCGTGTAATTAACCTGATGTGTACTGTAGCTAGGAGAGCAGGGAGCCAGCGCTCAGTGTGCGCGGCTCCCTGCTCTCTGCACATGTTGCAGCACAGCAACGCGTGTCGTTATGATCACTGCTTCGGCTGCTGTGTTTGACAGCTAAGCAGCGATCATAACAGCGACTTACAAGGTCGCTGCTACGTCACAGAAAATGGTGACGTAACAGCGACGTCGTTGTCACTGTCGTTTAGTGTGACCCCAGCTTTAGACATCGTAATACTTATTTTTGAAATTGCAGGAAGGGAGCAGGATTAAAACCATAAAAAGCAGAAATAGATATTAGCAGAAATTAAAAAAATATAGAAAAAATTGCAAGATCAGAAAAGCGGTCTAGACCTCAGGCCCATATGACACTCAAATAGAGGATTTTGATGGCTGATTAACCCATGTCTATGTTTTGCTTTACGGGTTTAAGAGAAAGAAAAAGAAAGTGGCCCAGAGAGGATGCTCAAGACAACCACCTGGTTTAATAAATGAAAAAATTAAAAAAATGAACAATTGAGAAAAAATGAAAAAAGTGAAAAATATAATAATAATAATAATAATAAAATATATCGATAAATTAATATAAAAGCAGAGTGAATAATGGTGGTGGAGGAGAAGGACAAGAAAAATAAACCATGAACCATATACTTTTTTTTGGGTGGTAAGTGGTGCATGGGTCTGTATCAGAAAAAAAAGCAACAACAAACCCTTGTCCTGGGAACTTGACATGTGTATTTAACTGTCATAGATCTGAAAACAAACCCTTGAGTCTGTGCTCTGTGGCCAGCTTATCTGTCTGCCGGCCCACAATAGATATACCTTTTCTTTGGGTGTTTACTTTCTGTTAGCCATGCTTTGGTTTTATTAGGTTAATAGGTGTATTCATTTACAGCAAAGTGGGACAGGAAGCTAGGTCTTGTGGATGACCGTGTTTGTCGTGCTGTCACCTGCTCATCCTATTGTTAAAAATAAAAAATGTAACCCTAAAAAACATTTTTTTCTTTGAAGGCCACCTCCTGGCCCTCAAAAAAAAAAAAAAAAGAGTGAGAGCTGCCTGATGGACCTCCAAAATGTATGTGTGGTCCTACAAAATTTGGAGCGAGGGGCTCATGTATAACACTGTTGATATGAAGAGGAGAAAGAGGACGAAAAAAACACAAACTCTTTTTGGGGTGGCAATGGGTGCATAGGAAAACACCAGAAAAAATAGGAACATTTGATTTGACTTTGTTCCATTGCTGTCATCCGCTGGTCTTGATAAGTCGGGGCCAATCCACCCCTTGTTCATTTTGAGAACAGTTAGCCTGTCAGCATATTCATTTGATTAGTTATTATGCCCCCGGTGGTGCTATAAAGCCTCTTTGACAACCACTAGTGACAGAGCAGGCCAGCACCTCCAAGGCATAGAGGGGCAGTCCATGCCCTGTGTCCAGCTTGGATTTTCAATAGTTGTATAGCACTGAGGAATCACTGAGGACGCTGGTATAATTCGCTAGGTACTCCTTCACCACCTTCCACAATTTTTCCTTCCTTGTTAGACTACCCCGCACATCAGGGCCTCTGTGCTGGTTCTGATGGAACTTTCCCGGATCTTTGATAGTGTGCTCTTGCCTCTGTTGAACCTGGAGTGTGTCTCCCTTGTCTTTCCTGCTTTCTTGCCCTAGGAACTATGACCTCTGCTGTCAGTGTACCACCCCGGTGTTGGTCGGCTGCTCGGATCCGGGATTGTGGTGGCTCAAGGGGCCCAAACTCAGGTTGGCGGACATTTTGATCATTGAAAGGGGGGTATTTACAGGGGAGAAGTTCGTGACGCCACCTGTTGGTTGCGGTAATGGGAGTACCGCCACTGCTGGAAGAAGTACCGGGGCAGATGGCGTTAAGCAGCCTGATGTTAGTCCCTCCACAGGTAGGGAAGGCCCCGGGCTCAGAGGTGTTGGTGGTTGATTGGGAGAGCAGGGTGCAGAGGACCAGGATACTCACTGTGGGCAGTCATGGTGCTGGATGAGGATTATAAAGTAGACACATACGCTGCAAGTATACCAAGTTCTCTGTGTACCACAGTCACTGCGGGGAGCCCGTCCAGGTATGCGCTCCCACCGGTGTCACTTGGTAGTCCGGAGCCTACCTCCGTGCACAATTTAGTTGTCTATTTGTGGCCCCATGGCTTGAATCTGTTAGGGCCCCGCTCACTATGTGTAGTGTAGTTGTGCTCTTGAGGTCTGGCACTTGGGATTTCAGTGGGCTGCTTTTTGGCTGTAAAACCCTGTCCCTCGCATTGTGCTGATACCCCCAAACTCTGAGCTCTGTGGGAAGGCCCCTGAAGGTCTCCTTCCTCGGCAGGTTAATTGCCAGGACATTGAATCGGCTCCTGACCTAGGGTCCTGTACCCCGTCATGCTCGGTACCGGTCAGTTCTTTTGGGCTTGCTGCTGCCGACAGTCCTCCTAGATTATGTCCGTTGCACCCTTTTCCAATGTCTCTGCTACCGGTCCCTGACTCCTCTGGTCCCGGACTACCGTCTGCAACCCAACCTAGGTCTAGCTCCCGGGGGGGCTAACACTCCAGCTCCTCACTCTTTGAAGGCTCTCACTACTCTCCTACTTCCCCCCCCCCACCAGTCTGCCTGACCCCTAAGTGGGTGGCCCTTTTCCAGCTAGACCAACCCACTGGTGTGTCTGACAGGTTATTATGTGAGGTGTTGATTGGGATTTGTAGTGCTGATGTTAGTGATACCGATTTCTTAGGAACCTGGAACATGGGGGGTAGGCCCTGCACCCTGGGTAAGGATGCAGTACCCTGTGGCACCCTGATGTACTCAGGGGCGCCACATCAGCATTATCAGATGGGAAATTTTTGTGCTAATTGTACAACTAGGACCTTCTAGTATTGCATCATTTGACTAGCCTGACTAGCCCTCTCCCTCTCAGAAGGAGATGGAAAGTTCTTGTAGCATGGCTTGACAAGGGTACACAACCAGCAATCAGTGTTGATCAAAATGCGTATTATGTGAGGGTCATCAGAAAGGCTGTGGGACATAAAGTCAACCATGTGTGCCAGACTCCCAACAGGCAAGACTTCCCTCAGTCACCTCCTTCTCCTCCTTATTACCCAATTTGTGCTGAGAAGATGAGAGGAGGCTGGGTTGGATAGAATCACCCTGTAGACTCTTTCTTCCTCCATCTCCAACTGATACACATGCAAAGCTTCGTCTTCAATTGTGAGCAGCAAGCATTTGAGTAGACACAGAAGCAGGATGGTTATGCTGATTATGGTGCCATCGCCACTTTCCATCTTGATTGAAGCTTGAGTTTCCCATTGACTTCCATTCTAATTGTTACTCGAGACAAGCACCTTTAGCATTCTGATTTGCTCAATTTGAGTGCTTAGCACCTGAGTATTTTAGTGCTCTCTCATCACTATAGGTAATACCTTTATAAACTGCTGATAACAAGATCCACCAATCACACTAGGTGATGTTATAGTTGACCTTGCTTCCCTCACTTCACAATGATCTTTAAAAACACTCATTAGGTGCTTTAATACAAATTATAGGGCCAGCGTCTGTTTATTGTTGCTAATGACCTGTGTTGCTTCCTAAAATTAAAAGATCATACAGTATAAAAAGATCCCCAGTAGCCAGTATGAAAAATTTCTACCTTTTTTTTTTTGTGAATACGTGACTTTTCTAATGGTAGCTTCCCATTAAAAAGTAAAGTATTCTCAATTGTAAAATAAAAATAGCATATAGAAAAAAAGATGAAATGCAGCATGACCGCCTAATAAAATGGAGAATCGTTTATTAGAAAATCTTTATCCCCTTCACAACCTTGGACATAGAGGTAAATCCTATTTGACAGGGACTTCCTGATTTTGGACGTACTGTACCAGTGCGTACTGGTGATTATGCTGGCAAAGGAGCAGTGTCCATGCAATCACTGTCTGGAACTCAGCTTACCTGACATCTGAGCCCTTTTCACAGCCAGGTACAGTCCCTGTGCAGTTTCTGACTGTTTATCTCTTTTACGACCAAGGACGTACTGGTATGACTTTGATCGTATCACTCCGGTACCACTGGCTCCAGCGGCGAGCCTGTGGTAATCCCCGCACATGTCTGCTGATTTGATCAACAGACATGTGCGGCTAGCCTGCGCTTATTAACTCCTTAGATCGCGCTGTCAAACTCTGATACCACGATTTAATGGGCCGCAGCTGGGATCGCGCTGTTCTCTACCACCAATGTGCTGCCATGACTGCACGGGGTTGATGATGACCCCTGATGTTGTCATGACAGACCATCGGCGCTCCTAGGAGAGCAGCATTTCTCCTGATAGAGCGATGCTGCAGCATCGCTTTAATTAGGAAAAGCAATTGGAGAGTACAACTATATAGTCTCCTGGATTGGGAGGCTAGTAAAATCAATAAAATATGTAAAAATAAAAGTTTTAAAAAATATGAAAAAATAAAAGTTCAAATCACCCCACTTTGCCCTATTGATAATAAAACAATTAAAACAATACACATAGTTGGTATCACCACATTCAGAAATACCTGATCTATCAAAATATGAAATCAATTAATCCGATTGGTACACGGCTTAGTGAGAAAAAAATTCCAAACGCCAAAATTAAATTTTATGGGTTGCCACTAGTGATGAGCGAGTACTAAAAAGCTCGGGTGCTCGAAGCTCGGGCCGAGCCTCCCAAGATACTCGTGTACTCGGCCCGAGCAACGAGCCCAATGTTATCCTATGGGAGACCCGAGTATTTTTGTGAAATGACCTCCCGGCAGCATGGAGAAACCCTAAAAATGGCACAAAAGTCTCAGAAGAGTGCTCAAATGACATGGCAACAGCATGGGGAAGACCCCTTGAAGCATTTATCACTCAAAAGTCACAGCTGTGAACAATTTTGTCCGCGTTTTACGCCATTTTTACGGACTCACCAGAAAACCTTCCAAAATGACCCCAAAATGATTTTTCATGGCAGAAATGTTAAGGGCACATACCCAATAGTGAGATAGAGCTGGTGTATGTTACTTTTTGAGATTAATACATGAAAGATTTTACGTGAAAACATTGTGTGGCACTCCGATGTCCCTGAGAAGAGACGTACATGAAGGCCTCTTGAGTCTAATGTGCCCATTTTGAGGAAGTGAGTCTTTGTAGTATTTTCCTTTGCCAGGGCAGTCCAAAATTGTGAGGTTCACCAATGTCCCTGGATAGAGACGTGCATGATGGCCTGTAAACCTGAAGTGCCCATTGTAAGGAAGTGGGTCTATTTTAGTATAGCCCTTTGCCAGGGCAGCCAAAAATTGGGAGGCTCCACATTGTCCCTGGATAGAGACGTGCATGATGGCCTGTAAACCTGAAGTGCCCATTGTAAGGAAGTGGGTCTATTTCAGTATAGCCCTTTGCCAGGGCAGCCAAAAATTGGGAGGCTCCACATTGTCCCTGGATAGAGACGTGCATGATGGCCTGTAAACCTGAAGTGCCCATTGTAAGGAAGTGGGTCTATTTCAGTATAGCCCTTTGCCAGGGCAGCCAAAAATTGGGAGGCTCCACATTGTCCCTGGATAGAGACGTGCATGATGGCCTGTAAACCTGAAGTGCCCATTGTAAGGAAGTGGGTCTATTTCAGTATAGCCCTTTGCCAGGGCAGCCAAAAATTGGGAGGCTCCACATTGTCCCTGGATAGAGACGTGCATGATGGCCTGTAAACCTGAAGTGCCCATTGTAAGGAAGTGGGTCTATTTCAGTATAGCCCTTTGCCAGGGCAGCCAAAAATTGGGAGGCTCCACATTGTCCCTGGATAGAGACGTGCATGATGGCCTGTAAACCTGAAGTGCCCATTGTAAGGAAGTGGGTCTATTTCAGTATAGCCCTTTGCCAGGGCAGCCAAAAATTGGGAGGCTCCACATTGTCCCTGGATAGAGACGTGCATGATGGCCTGTAAACCTGAAGTGCCCATTGTAAGGAAGTGGGTCTATTTCAGTATAGCCCTTTGCCAGGGCAGCCAAAAATTGGGAGGCTCCACATTGTCCCTGGATAGAGACGTGCATGATGGCCTGTAAACCTGAAGTGCCCATTGTAAGGAAGTGGGTCTATTTCAGTATAGCCCTTTGCCAGGGCAGCCAAAAATTGGGAGGCTCCACATTGTCCCTGGATAGAGACGTGCATGATGGCCTGTAAACCTGAAGTGCCCATTGTAAGGAAGTGGGTCTATTTCAGTATAGCCCTTTGCCAGGGCAGCCAAAAATTGGGAGGCTCCACATTGTCCCTGGATAGAGACGTGCATGATGGCCTGTAAACCTGAAGTGCCCATTGTAAGGAAGTGGGTCTATTTCAGTATAGCCCTTTGCCAGGGCAGCCAAAAATTGGGAGGCTCCACATTGTCCCTGGATAGAGACGTGCATGATGGCCTGTAAACCTGAAGTGCCCATTGTAAGGAAGTGGGTGTATTTCAGTATAGCCCTTAGGCAGGGCAGCCAAAAATTGGGAGGCTCCACGTTGTCCCTGGGTAGAGACGTGCATGAGGGCCTCAAAACATTGTTCCCATTGCAAAGGAGCGGGTCTCCTGTCGTTGTAATGTCCATTCTGCAAAGAATGGGCGAAAAAATTTACCACTGGGGGTATACCTGAAACAAAGACCTAACTATTGTAACGGTCATCATGATGGCGCATGAGGAGAAGGAGGAGCAGTCCAGCGATTATCCAAAGTCGAGAAGTGTACCCATGGGTGAGTGGAGGTACATGGCAAACTTTAAACTCCGCTCTCATTTGCTGGTGGTGTGGTGAAGTCTGGCCCAATCCAACCCTTGTTCATCTTTATCAGAGTCAGCCTGTCAGCATTTTCAGTTGACAGGCGGGTGCGTTTATCTGTAATGATTCCACCTGCGGCACTAAAAACACGCTCTGACAAAACGCTAGCAGCAGGGCAGGCCAGGACTTCCAAGGCGTAGAGAGCCAATTCATGCCACGTGTCCAGCTTGGATACCCAATAATTGTAAGGCACAGAGGAATGTCGGAGTACAGTTGTTCGATCTGCAAGGTACTCCTTCAGCATCTGGGCAAACTTAGGATTTCTTGTGGCACTACCCCGCACCTCAGGGGCTGTGGTACGTGAGGGGCTGAGAAAACTGTCCCACATCTTAAAGACTGTTCCCCTACCTCTGGCGGATTGGACTTGTGCCTCTCTCGGCTGTACGCCTCGGTTGTCCACTGATTCCTGACCTATGCCGCTAGCGTTTTGTGAGGGGAATGCTTTGCCTACTTCCGTGAGTATGGCCTTCCGAAACTGCTGCATTTTGGTTGACCTCTCCTCCACGGGAATAAGAGACAAAAAGTTCTCCTTGTAGCGTGGGTCTAACAGTGTTACCAACCAGTAATGATTGTCGGCCAAGATGTTCTTAACGCGAGGGTCACGAGACAGGCAGCTTACCATAAAGTCAGCCATGTGCGCCAGACTCTTAACAGCCAGGACTTCAGTAGCCTGACCAACAAGATGACTGAACATGCTGTCCTCCTCCTCCTCCTCCTCCTCCTCCTCCTCATCTACCCTGTCCTCTGGCCAGCCACGCTGAATCGAGGATATGACTGGTGTGCATGTCATATCCTCAATTTGGCCGGAGAGTTGCTCCATGTCTTCATCCTCCTCCTCGTCATAGTCCTCCACTGCACGTTGTGATGAGACGAGGCTGGGCTGTGTGTTATCACCCACACCCACTACTGTTTCTTGCTGCAACTCATCGCGCTCCGCCTGCAATGCATCATGTTTGTTTTTCAGCAGGGACCGTTTTAGAAGGCAGAGTAGCGGTATGGTGACGCTAATAATGGCGTCATCACCACTCACCATCTTGGTGGAGTCCTCAAAGTTTTGGAGGATGGTACATAGGTCTGACATCCATCTCCACTCCTCAGGTGTTATGTGTGGAGTTTGACCCATTTCCCGACGGCTTAGGTGATGCAGGTACTCAACAACTGCCCTCTTCTGCTCACATATCCTGACCAACATGTGCAGAGTTGAATTCCAACGCGTGGGGACATCACACACCAGTCTGTGAGCCGGAAGATGCAAACGGCGCTGAAAGCCGGCAAGGCCGGCTGAAGCAGTAGGTGACTTTCGAAAATGTGCAGACAGGCGGCGAACTTTTACCAGCAGATCAGACAGCTCTGGGTATGACTTTATAAACCGCTGAACCACGAGGTTGAGCACATGGGCCACGCATGGAACATGTGTCAGCTGGCCTCGCCTCAAAGCCGCCACCAGGTTCCGGCCATTGTCACAAACGACCTTTCCTGGCTTTAGGTTCAGAGGTGTGAGCCAGTGATCTGCCTGCTGTTTCAGAGCTGTCCACAGCTCTTCTGCATTGTGGGGTTTGTCACCTATGCAGATTAGCTTCAGCACAGCCTGTTGCCGCTTCGCCGAGGCAGTGCTGCAGTGCTTCCAGCTTGTGACTGGTGTGGAGGGCACAGTGGATGAGGATGCGCAGGAGGAGGAGGAGGCTGAAGAGCATGACATTCCGGAGCTGTAGAGTGTGGGTGAAACACTGACTGAGGTAGGGCCTGCAAACCTTGGTGTGGGAAGGACGTGTTGCGTCCCTCGCTCAGACTGGGTCCCAGCTTCCACAATATTAACCCAGTGTGCCGTCAACGAGATGTAGCGGCCTTGCCCACAAGCACTTGTCCACGTGTCTGTGGTTAGGTGGACCTTGGGTGAAACAGCGTTGTTCAGGGCACGTGTGATGTTTTGTGACACGTGGTTATGCAACGCGGGGACGGCACACCGGGAGAAATAGTGGCGGCTGGGGACCGAGTAACGTGGGACAGCTGCCGCCATCAGGTCACGGAATGCTTCTGTCTCCACCAGCCTAAAAGGCAACATTTCCAGCGCAAGCAGTCGCGAAATGTTAGCATTTAGAACTGTGGCATGTGGGGTGTTGGCAGTGTATTTGCGCCTGCGTTCAAAGGTTTGCTGAATGGATAACTGAACGCTGCGCTGGGACAAGGACGTGCTTGATGATGGTGTTCTTTCTGCGTAGGCAACTGCAGGTGCAGGAGTGGAGGAGGCTTGTTCGCAGGCAGCATGGACAGAGGATTGGCTCGCATGCACAACCAGCGAAGACGTAGCAGTGACATCAGCAAGCACTGCTCCTCGACTCTGTTGTACTTCCCACAAAGTCGGGTGCTTGGCTGACATGTGCCTGATCATGCTGGTGGTGGTCAGGCTGCTAGTTTTGGTACCCCTGCTGATGCTGGCACGGCAGGTGTTGCAAATGGCCTTTTTTGAATCATCTGGATCCAACTTAAAAAACTGCCAGACTCGTGAAGACCTAACATTTGTACAGGCACCTTGTGTCGTCGTGTTGTTCCGGGGAACGGTTGCCTGACTTCTGCCTGGGGCCACCACCCTGCTTCTTACTGCCTGTTGTGATGCTACGCCTCCCTCCCCCTGTGCACTGCTGTCCTCGCTCTGCATATCCTCCTGCCAGGTTGGGTCAGTTACTGGATCATCCACCACGTCGTCTTCCTCTTCCGCACCCTGCTCCTCCTCCTGACTTGCTGACAATTGTGTCTCATCATCGTCCACCACTTGTTGAGACACGTTGCCAACTTCGTGAGAACGTGGCTGCTCAAATATTTGGCCATCTGTACAGACGATCTCCTCATGACCCACTTCAATATGAGCTGGCGAGAGGCCAGAATGTGTGAATGGAAACGTGAACAGCTCTTCCGAGTGTCCAAGTGTGGGATCATTAATGTCCGAGGAGGACGTGTACTCAGCCTGGTGGTAGGAAGGAGGATCAGGTTCAGAAATGTGCGGTGCAGTATCACGGCTACTGACACTTGACCGTGTGGAAGACAGAGTGTTTGTGGTGGTGCCAATCTGACTGGAAGCATTATCCGCTATCCAACTAACAACCTGTTGACACTGGTCTTGGTTCAAGAGCGGTGTACTGCTGCGGTCCCCAAGAATTTGGGACAGGACGTGCGAGCGACTAGATGTGGCCCTTTGTTGTGGCGAAATTAGAGCTTGCCCACGACCTCGGCCTCTGCCTGCACCACCATCACGTCCACTTCCTTGTTCCTTGCCAATGCCCTTGCGCATTTTGCAATGCTGTGCACTGCTGACGTGTATATTCACTACTTGTGCGTTATATCAAAGTTTCTGGAAATTGCACACAAGTGCACCTGTACGCTGCCACCGACAGGCACACACGTGCGGTTTTTAAATGCAAGCACGGACGCAATAATAACCTAACACAGGTTTTAGGAGCAAAAATTAAGAACTCTGACACTATCAGCCACTGCTGACTGACGTGTATTATACACTACACTTGTGCGTTATATAATAGTTTGGTAAACGCACACCAGTGCACCTGTACGCTGCCACCAACAGGCACACACGTGCGGTTTTAAAAACCAAGCACGGACGCAATAATAACCTAACACAGGTTTTAGGAGCAAAAATTAAGAACTCTGACACTATCAGCCACTGCTGACTGACGTGTATTATACACTACACTTGTGCGTTATATAATAGTTTGGTAAACGCACACCAGTGCACCTGTACGCTGCCACCAACAGGCACACACGTGCGGTTTTAAAAACCAAGCACGGACGCAATAATAACCTAACACAGGTTTTAGGAGCAAAAATTAAGAACTCTGACACTATCAGCCACTGCTGACTGACGTGTATTATACACTACACTTGTGCGTTATATAATAGTTTGGTAAACGCACACCAGTGCACCTGTACGCTGCCACCAACAGGCACACACGTGCGGTTTTAAAATCCAAGCACGGACGCAATAATAACCTAACACAGGTTTTAGGAGCAAAAATTAAGAACTCTGACACTATCAGCCACTGCTGACTGACGTGTATTATACACTACACTTGTGCGTTATATAATAGTTTGGTAAACGCACACCAGTGCACCTGTACGCTGCCACCAACAGGCACACACGTGCGGTTTTAAAAACCAAGCACGGACGCAATAATAACCTAACACAGGTTTTAGGAGCAAAAATTAAGAACTCTGACACTATCAGCCACTGCTGACTGACGTGTATTATACACTACACTTGTGCGTTATATAATAGTTTGGTAAACGCACACCAGTGCACCTGTACGCTGCCACCAACAGGCACACACGTGCGGTTTTAAAAACCAAGCACGGACGCAATAATAACCTAACACAGGTTTTAGGAGCAAAAATTAAGAACTCTGACACTATCAGCCACTGCTGACTGACGTGTATTATACACTACACTTGTGCGTTATATAATAGTTTGGTAAACGCACACCAGTGCACCTGTACGCTGCCACCAACAGGCACACACGTGCGGTTTTAAAAACCAAGCACGGACGCAATAATAACCTAACACAGGTTTTAGGAGCAAAAATTAAGAACTCTGACACTATCAGCCACTGCTGACTGACGTGTATTATACACTACACTTGTGCGTTATATAATAGTTTGGTAAACGCACACCAGTGCACCTGTACGCTGCCACCAACAGGCACACACGTGCGGTTTTAAAAACCAAGCACGGACGCAATAATAACCTAACAGGTTTTTTTGGGGAGCGACAATTACAGTACAGACAAGTCAGACACTATCTGGACTGTTTTACACTGTGTACACCAGCCCCAGATATGAAGGCTGGTATACGGTCACCACTACCCTGCCTGCCTGCCTGCCTGTATACTGCTACAATAGTCCTGACAAGGACTCTTTTGGTCACTAGCCTGTATTCAGACCTGGCTATACCCTGCCTGTATATAGCAACAATAGTCCTGAGAAGGACTCTGCTACTGTACGCCGACCTGGCTATACCCTGCCTGCCTGTATACAACTAGAATAGTCCTGAGAAGGACTTTTGGTCACACTGTTTGCAGCCCTGCAACTGAAAAAGCTATAAAGGGCCGCAAAGCTTTCCCTGAATCAGCGACACTCTCCCTACACTCACTGTCAGAATAGCTGTGAGCAGAGCACAGCGCGCCGGCCTATATAAAGGCTCGGTGACGCTGTGCAGGCCGGCCAATCACTGCAATTCCACAACTAACAGGGCTGTGGCATTGCAGTGGTCTGCCAGCCAATCCCTGCATGAGGGCTGGCTCTCAAAAGAGCGCCAACATGCAGAAATGAAGACCACGAGTAAAGCACGAGTATCGCGAGATTACTCGTTCCCCGCCGAGCAGCCCGAGTACAGTGATACTCGTGCGAGTACCGAGTAGTGACAAGCATGCTCGCTCATCACTAGTTGCCACAATATTGCATTATAATGCTATAACAAGCGATCAAAACATGGCATCTATGCAAAAATGGTATAATTAAAATTGCCAACTCAAGACACAAAAAGTAAGCTATCACTGAGCCCCAGATCCCAAAAAAGATCCCAAAAAATGAAACAATACGAGTCTCTGAAAACAGTGACAAATGCAATTCTTTTTTTGGACAAACTTCTGAATTTTTTTTCACCACTTCGCTAAAAGTAAAGTATACATGTTTGGTATTTACGAACTTGTACTGATCTGACACATCATACTGATATGTCAGTTTTACCTGATATGGAACAAAGGTAAAAACAAAAACCATTGTGGAATTTCACTTTTTTTCACAATTTCTCCACACTTTAAATTTTTTTCCCCATTTTTCAGTACACTATATGGTAAAATGAATGCTATAATTCAAAAGTACAACTTGTCCCGCAAACAATAAGCCCTCATATGGTAATATTGACTGTAAATTAAAAAAAGATATGGCTCTTGGAAGAAGGGGAGGAAAAAATGAAAACCGGAAAATCGTCTTGGGGTGAAGGGGCTAACCTCCTGAATGACGCAATTGAAATTGATCGCAGCATTTAGAGGTCTGGGAGAGAGAGTTTGCTCCCTCTCCCGTCTGTTTAGTGCCATTGCCAGGTCCCAATCATTGCTATGGGGACATGGAGTCGTGATGACGACCTCCAGGTCACCCTGCTACGGAAAACTTCTCTACATCAGTCCTACGCGCTGACAGACATAATGTATTGCAATGCTGGTGCATTGCAATACATTCTATCAGGGGTCAGCGCACTAAAAAGTAAAGTTCCATGTAGTAACTAATTAACACCTTCACGACCATGGACGGATATATCCGTCATGGAGCGTGTCCCGTTAAGCCCCGCCCCCTACTGCGGGCAGGCAGCGGTGGTCGGCACACATATCAGCTGTTTTCAACAGCTGACATGTGTGCCTGCTAGCTGCGGGTGGAATCGCTTCCACCCGCGGCCATTAACCCCTTAAATCTTGCTGCCAAAGTCTGGCAGCAAGATCTAAATGCGCGCGGCCATGTTTTTTACTTACCGCCGCCCCCACCGGAAGTCACGTGCGTGATCACGTGACTATCGGTGGTTGCCATCGTAGCACAGGGTCATGTGATGATGCCTGCAGCTATGATGTTTCACTTTCGTTTTCCCTCAGCACGGAACAGAGGGAAAAAGAAAGTGACTGTATCTGCTGTTTACAGCTGTATAGCTGTGATCAGCAGATAGATAAGCGATCGGATTGCTGATTGCTATAGCCCCCTAGGGGGACTAGTAAAATAAAAAAAAATAAAAAAAAAGTTTTAAAAAATAAAATAAAAAAATAAATAAAAGTTCAAATCCCCCCCTTTGAAAATTAAAGGGTTAAAAAATAAATAAATATACACATATTTGGTATTGCCGCGTTCAGAAATGCCTGATCTAACAAAATATAAAATCAATTAATCTGATTGGTAAACGGCGTAGTGGCAAAAAAATTCCAAACGCCAAAATTACGTTTTTTGGTCGCCGCAAGTTTTACGCAAAATGCAATAACAAGCGATCAAAACGTAGCATCTGCGCAAAAATGGTACCATTATAAACGTCATCTCGAGATGCAAAAAATAAGCCATCACTGAGCCATAGATCCCAAAAAATAAGAACGCTACGTGTTTCGGAAAATGGCGCAAAACGTGCGCCACTTTTATTGGACAAATTTGTGATTTTTTTTAACCCCTTAGATACAAATAAACCTATACATGTTTGGTGTCTACAAACTCGCACCGACCGCAGGCATCATACCCACACATCAGTTTTACCATATAGTGAACACCGTGAATAAAACATCCCAAAAACTATTGTGCCATCACACTTTTTTTGCAATTTTTCCGCATTTGGAATTTGTTTGCTGTTTTCCAGTACACCATATGGTAAAACTTATGATTTCATTTAAAAGTACAACTTGTCCCGCAAAAAACAAGCTCTCATATGGCAAGATTGACGGAAAAATAAAAACGTTACGGCTCTCGGAAGAAGGGGAGCAAAAAACAAACACGCAAAAACGGAAAGTGCCCCGGGGCTGAAGGGGTTAAAAAAGTTTAAAACGTTACATTTTTTCTTGTAAAAATATAAAAAAGTCAGAAAATATAGAACAATACATTATTTAAGAAAACGAAAAATACACAATTAGTTAACTGTTTTAGTGAACACTTTAAAAAAAATAAAAGTAGCAAAAAGTATGTCTTTTCATCATACAACTGACAAAAAAGTGAAATAAAACATGATTAAATAGGCACATTAATGGAAATTGTATCGCTAAAAAGAGATCATGTACCACAAGAAACAAGTCACAATACAGCTCCATAAGAGAGAAAATAAATAGCCGCAGTTCTAAGAATACAGCAATGCAAAAACAATATTTCTTCTGGGAAATAATTTTTATGATGTAAAAGCAGCAAAACATAAACAATATAAATATGGTATCGCTGTAATTGTACTGACTAGCGATGTGTGGACCTGGACTGTTGAAGTCCAGATCTGTGTGGGTTCAAATGTACCCAAGCACCAACCACAGGAAGGCATTCAAAGGGATCTCTGGGTACTGATCCGGGTCCGGCGACTCAAGTAATTAAAAAAATAAAGAAGAAAAGGGAAAAGCAGGCACATTATACTTATCGAGTGTCTCGCGCGGCTGTTCACTGCTGCCGGATCCACTCATACTACTTCCAGGGCTGCTTATTAACCTTATACATAGGCACTGTTTTCCCTATCCATCAGCAGTCCCCGCATCTCTAATTGGTTGCAGTCAGATGCGCCCCCACCCTATGTGAGAGTGTGTCTGACTGCTTTCAATCAGAGGTGCTGTGTGTGCACCTCTACTGGAGTAACAATAAATAAATGAAAACAATTGTGTCAGGGTCCCCCTATATTATGATACCCAGCACAGGTAAAGCATAAGGCTACAAGTTACAGCCCCCAGCTGTGCGCTTATCTTGGCTTTGTATTAAAAAAAATATATTTAAATAAATAATTTTAAAAACCGGTGTGCGGTTCCCACCAATTTTAATACCCAGCCATGATAAAGCCAACAACTGAGGGTTGGTATTTTCAGGCTAGGGAGACCCATGCTTATTTGGCCCACTTAGCCTAAAAATAGCAGCCTGCAGCTGCCAAAGATTGTGTCATCCATCCAGCACTTTATCCAGCTCATCCCGATTGCCCAATTGCGCTGGCAATCAGGGTAATAAGAAGTTAATAATAGCTCACAGCTGCCCCTAAGCCCTAGATTAGTAATGGAAGGCATCTATGAGACCCCACCCATTACTATCTGTAAGTAAAAAGATATAAACACAAATGCCAAACAATCCTTTATTTGAAATAGAATACACACACCCTCTTTCACCCATTTATCAACCCCCAAAACACCCAGGTCCGACGTAATCCACATGAGGTCCCATGATGATTCCAGCTCTGCTACATCTGAAGTGAAAAAACTCAGGCATAGAACATGACTGCACACTGTGAGCTTCAGGCAGAGACTGAGCTACATGATGAGCGGTGATGTCACTCAGGTTATGAGTTATGAGGTTACAGCTGGAGGTTCCTATGGTCCTCCAGGGTCAGTGGGTAGGGGAAGCAGTGTATACGTATGAGGATAATGATCAGCTCTAGAAGTAGTGTTCGAGCCGTGCAAGAGACTCAGTAAGTATAATGCGCTTTCTCTAATCACCCTATCCCTTCTACCACCATTTTAAAGCTCCGGATTCTGGCCCACATAGACTTATTTGGGGACTAGCATCCGGCCAGATAACTGGGATCAATTCTGGGCTGAAACGAGGGTTTTTTTAAACCCAGTTGGATTCCTGATATCTGCGAGTCCACGCATCACTAGTACTGACCCAAAGAATAAAGTTGTATTATCACTTTTACAACAAGGTGAAAGGCATAAAAAAATGAACAAAACAATTCTTGAATTGCTGTTTCTTTTTAATTCTGTCTCACAAAAAGGAAAATAGAAAGCAATCAAACGCTATTATGTAGCTCAAAATGGGACCAATAAAAACTCCAACTGATCCCACAAAAACAAGCCCTCAAATGAAAAGCTATAGCCTTCAAAATACAGTTTTGAAAAAAAAAACACTTTATTTTGTAAAAAAGTGTGTTTTTAGTTTGAAAGTAGCCAAACCTAAAAAAAACTATATAAATCTGGTAGCACAGTAAATGTACTGACCTGAGGGATAAAGTCACCCTATCACTTATACCAAAAGGTGAAAAAATCCTAATAAAGCCAATTATTTAACTACTGTTGATTTTTTATTCTGTTTCCCAAAGATTGCAGTATGGTGTGACTCACATTTATTAAGCACTCTTTGCTGACCGCTTACATCGAGGGTATGTGCAAATCTCTAAATACCATGTTTCAAACAAAATTCCCATGGGAAATTTCACTGTAATGAGGCACAGGGAGTCAATTTGAATTCCCATCTGACCTGTGCTCAGGTGGTGTCCATCTTTTTACGCGCCTTTTTAAGCGTGCACAAAAATGCTGTCAACAACAGTTTTGTGCACCTTTGAAACAACAGACTCCGCTGAACATAGGCCAAACGGAGTCCAGAGTAACTATGCTGCCTCATTATAGTGATTAGATCTGTCAGGGGTTTCACCTGAATTACATATTTTGGAGATGTAGATGGAAACCCTGACGTTAGCGCATAGCCTAGAGCACAGAATACATGTGAACTGGATAAATGTTCTGTACCCCAGTAGTGGCTAAATAGCTATACAATAGCTATATAGGGTTTATGTGACATATTGTCAGGCGAGCCCCAGGAGACTCAATACTGACATCACTGAAACAGCACTGGTGCAAGAGGTAAGTTCATGTTAGATTTATTATGCAAGGGGAACTACTTTCTCTAAAAAGGTGTGGTTCAGGTAGTGAAAAACCCCTTTAAGGTTAAAAATGGCTGTATGTGGCCAAAATGTTGCCACTTTTCATATGATCAATAGTAAAGAATTTATTCATCTGGGATTTCCAGTGTCTTGAAAATTTCCTATATTTGATGACTGAATGCTTTAGCGTTATTAACTACATACTGTAGAAATAAAATGAATATACTTGGCATGTAATTATTTGGGGTATTTGAAAGAAATTGGCATGCTATTGTGTAGTTCCTTTTCAAATGAACATCAGGTGTTAACCATATGATCGTATACGAAACCTTGTGAAAAGTTTGCAGACTCCATTAAATCATCAAGCGCTTTAAATATATACTTAAAAATTTCATTTCAGGGGATTAAAACCATATTTTCTGTTTTACAGTGGATAATTACAAGGTTATATAACTTTAAAGGCAAATAACATTTATTGTTAATATTCACTATGAATTATATTACCATGTGTTGGATATAGCATCAGCTCTCTCTATTGAGAGGCGGCAGAATCTAGGCTAATGACAAAAGGCCGGAAATCATTCCCCACCATTTGTCCTTTAAGGCTGAGCACACACGGTGAGAAAAACGGAGCAAGTGGAATGCAAAAAACATTTGCATTCCATCTGGACCCATGTTACTGTGCCACACCCGTGCCAGCAGCCGGGCTGCTCGGATTCGGATCCGCGGTGGCTCGAGGGGTTTCCGGACCCGGGGGTCATGTGGCCACTCGATTAAAATGGGGACTATGTACAGGGGGATTAGAAGTTCGTGACGCCACCCACGGTGTGTGGTAATGTGGGAAACCATCACTGCTGTTGGGGGAGCCCGGTGGCGATGGTGTAGCAGCAGGATGTTTAACCCCTCCGTGGGTAGGGGGTTTGTGCCCCGGCTCCCATTGGGTGTTGGCGTTTGAGGTGCCGTTGGGTGGAGGAAAAGGGGCTTTTCAGCGTACTCACTCAGTCCTGGAATAATGACACCGGCAGCTTGTAAACCAGAATTCTGAGCACCACTGCAGCCTGGAGGGAGCATGCTGGGATCTGTGCCCTTGGTGTTGCTGTTAGCCTGTGGCCTTTTCCGTGGCACCTTCCCACTAGTTGGACCCTTAAGCTTAAAACTCTTCGGGTCCCGCTCACCCGTATGGCTAACGGAGTGAGCTTGCTCTCAGGGTTCACGCATAGGATTTCTTTGGACTGTATTTGGGAAAGTCCTGTCCCATCGGTGCACTAGTACCCCGATTTTGGAGCGGGTTGGGGATAAATCTTGAAGTCTTCACCCCTGTCGGGTAAATTACCGGGACGTGTGAAGCTACTTCCCGGCCTAGGGTCCACATACCCCGTCTTGCCCTGGCCCCTGCCCAGTGATGGCTCAAAGCCGCCGGCTGCCCTCCTCGGCAGTCCATGCCCCTTGACGCGATCCCCTGCGACCGGGGTTCTAGCTCATACCAGGCCCAGACCAACGTCTGCCACCTAGTAAACTCCAGGAGCCCTGCTCCAGACCAGTGACCTCTGCCTCTTGGAGAGTCACCTTCCACCTCCTACTCCTTTCACTCCCGTTTCACTTCTCTTCTCACTTTCTCACTTCTCCCTACCAACCCCCATGTGGGCGGCCCTATTTCCTTCAGGCCCCCCAATGGTGTGTCTGGTGGGTTCTGTGCAAAGTGTTCCTAGGATTTTGACTGGATAAGCTGTTAGCAACACCAAAGGACCAGGATCCGTAACCAAGGAGGAGTGGATACTGTGCAGAAGGGCAGATTGCACAATACCCTGTGACGACCTGATAGGCCAGGGCGTCACATTACTCTATGGGGTTGCTCTTATGAGTGTTTTTTTCTCCGCCATAATTGGACCAAGAAAACAATCGCAGCATGCTGCGGGTTGAATCCGAATCATTTTCACTCGCACTCATACAAGTCTACGGGTGCGAGAGAAACATCGCATTGTACTCCCATTACACTGGTGTAATGCGAGTGTAGTACGAGAAACACATTAGCTGACAGTGGAGGAGATGGGAAAATTGCTTCCTCTCTCTCCTCTGCATGCCTGCCCTGTCCTCCACGGCTGTGCTGTGATCGCATGATCGCATCACAGTGGCACGACAGTCGCATGACACTCAGCTTACACTCCAGTAGAACGGGAGCCAAGTGTTATGCAATTGACTTGCAATAAAGCCTGTGTGTCCCCAGCTTACTGTATGAAGACTACTCAACTAATTTTCTTGCATATGTGGTAGGGATGGTAGTTTATGTACAGTGTCACTCTCTCCGGGTCCCGGCGCCGCCTGTCACTCACCGCTCCGGTCTCCGGTCCTCCTGCCCACGGCGTCCCCGCTCACTCCTCCTCATGTGCGTCCTCCATGCCCCCCGTCCGCCGCACCCGATGCCACGCTGCGATCCAGGACTCGGTGCCTGGCTCCTCTGCATCCCCTCCACCTTCCTCCCAGCTTCCTGTACTGGTATCTGGGACACGGCCCTCACGCATGCGCATTAGGGCGCGGGCGCGCTCACTCACCTCTTCTTAAAGAGCCAGCGTCCTGGAAACAGGATATGACTGTTACAGGTACAGGGTATTTAAGACTTCACTTTTCAGGTGGGCGGCGCCTGTTCAACGTGTTTCCATAGCTAGGTGTTCAGGTCTCTCTGTGCCTTGTCTCCCGTATAACACTGTCTCTTCTGCAGAGCCCGTCTGCCGTCCTGACCTGGTCCAGATTGCTGATTCCCCAGGAAGAGTCCCGGTGACTGTCTGCTGTGGATCCCACCACCCTCCATCAGCCTGATCCCGTCACCGGTCCCCGATTCCACCTGGTAAGTTAACCTCAGCCTGCAAATCTCGCTGGATCCGGACCCCGTCTGCTGTTCCTTCTCGGCAGCTGATCCTGGTTCCAGACATCCATCCTGTCTATGGTTCCCTGTGGACTAATAGACTTTTCCTGTGCAGACCTTTGAAGGACTCAGATCCCATACCCCTAGTATTCCAGCTACAGTGCATTTAGGCCCTCTGGTGAGGTGATCGCACAGTCCCTGTATAGGGGTTACCTCCGGGTTGCCTTACCGGGGAAGTCCGGTGCACGGTCCTGTGAATCCACCTCCAGGACGTTACATATAGCAAATACAGAAAAAAAAATATTGCTATATGTTTCTACAACAATAGGCTCCATGGTGCCTAATCTTACATAAAAGGGTACTTTCTAAAGGCACATTTACACAGACCAATAATCCTTCGGATTATAATGGTAACGACCCATTGTTCATCATAATTGTGTAATATGAACGGGTTAAGTGACTAAATGACGTGTCAAAAAATGCTCGTTCATCATGCATAAAATCATTCATGTGAGCATAAAAGTTCTTGTTCATTTTTCAAAAATTGTGTAATGTATTCAATGATTAGACCAGCAAAAAGGAGTGGTAATTCAAGTACTAAATAATTATGGCTTTCCGTGATTGGTTGATTGTGTTCCGAGGCAATTATTGTGTAGCAGTTGGAGCGAGTACATATTCGTGTCATATTGTTCATCATTTTAATTGCAAATGCCACTGTTCTTAAAAACCGAGATATTGATTATGGAACATTTTATCGCTAATTTGATTAGATGTACTTCGTACAGTAACAACGGGCATGCTTTTACTTTAGAAAATAAATGGATTCACTTCTAGGATTTAAATGTTGAGCACATCTACATCTCAGATTATAATTATATGTCTATGTGCAAAGAGCATGATGTTCGATATTCCATTGTAACGATTGCTATTCAACCATTTCATTCACGATTCTCGTCCTCTATAAACACTTGTCTGACATTGTTTATTGTAAGTTATGATCACATTGTTCATTGTTTAAGTGATTTCTTCTTGTGTGAATGAACCTTCACTTTTAACCCCTTGATCCCTGTACAGATAAGAACCACCACAGCTGAAGAGAGAGACTATGGCTCCTATTCATCAAAGCTTTTTTTGCCACAAAACTGGCTTAGGCTATGTGCGCACGTTGCGTACAGTTCACTGCAGAAATTTCTTCAGCGATTTGAAGAGCACATGTGCGCTTTAAATCGCTGCAGAAATGTCCGTAGTGAAGCCGATTCCATGCGCTCTGCCTGCAGCTCCTCCCATAGACAGAGTAGGAGCTGCCGGCAAAGCGCACGGAAGAAGTGACATGTCACTTCTTTTTACGCAGAGCTTCGGCAGTAGCTGAAGCGCTGCGCTCTAAAACGCCACGTGCACACGGCCTCTGCACAATCTCCATAGACTGTGCAGGGGACGCAGGACGCATGCAGTTACGCTGCGCTACAAAGCGCAGCGTAACTGCATGTATTTACGCAACGTGCGCACATAGCCTTAACCCCATAGCGACGGCCTAACGTCTCAAGACGTCGGAAAAACAGGGTACTTATTCCGTTCCGACGTCTTGAGACGTTAGGCCGGAAAAACCCTGTAGCGCCCCCCAGTGACGAAAAATCTCGGGGGTTTCAGCTACCGGGGGTAGCTGAGACCCCCCAGATTATGAATCGGGGTGTTTTGTATGCACCCCGTTAATGCGATCGCCGGTATACACCGTATACCGGCGACAACATAAAAAAAAAAAATGGCTGGTAAAATCTATTTATTTCTCATCTGACGTGATCAAACATGTCAGATGAGAAATAAATGTGAGCCCTTAGTGCCCCCAAAGCCCCCGGTACCGGAGAAATCCATCCACCCCCCCCCCCCCCCCGGAAAATCCAAGATGGCGCCGACGCGCGCTGAAAACTCCCGCCGCCGCCGGCTCTGCATTCATTTCCCTCCGATCTGAAATGATCAAACATTTCAGATCGGAGGGAAATGTCCCCCTCCTGACCTCTCCTCCGGTACACCGGAGCTCTTTGGTCCCTGGAGCCCCCTCCAGTTCTTCAGAGCCCCCCTCCGGAGCGTGCAAGATGGCGCCGACGCGCGCTGAAAACTGCCGCCGCCGGCTCTGCATTCATTTCCCTCCGATCTGAAATGATCAAACATTTCAGATCAGAGGGAAATGTCCTCCCCCTGACCCCTCCTCCGGTCCACCGGAGCCCTCTGGTCACCGGAGCCCCCTCCGGGTCTCCAGAGCCACCCCCCCTCCCCCGCATTCATTCTGCTCTTTCTGCCGCATGTGACACGTCACATGCGGCAGAAAGGTGTCCCCAGGTCCCCCCAGGTCCCACTAGGTCACCCCCCATCACCCCCCCCCCAGCCCCCGGTCATACGTTACCTGTCTGGTGATCCGTCCCGCGATCACGCCGCCTCCTTCTTGAATGCTGACGGCGCATGCGCAGACAGCGGCTGTCAGCTGGATTCCTCCCCCGGTCCACAGTGGAGCAGCCTGTGCATCAGCGACGTCAGTCTTGCAGGGACGCTGACGTCGCTGATGCACAGGCTGCTCCACTGTGGACCGGGGGAGAGTGAGTGCAGTAATCAGCAGTCTCTCCATGTGAGGAGTGTGGTCCTCACATGGAGAGACTGCTGTTCCAGAAAATGGGGGGTACGTTCTATGAGCGTGCCCCTCATATTCTGGAATGAGGTTACTGCAGGTCACTCTGCCCTAAGTTGGACCGGGGCAGTGTGAGTGCAGTATTCTCAGATTACTGCACCCACACTGCTCATGGAGAGCTTGCTCTTCCAGAAAATGGGGGATACGTTCCCTGAACGTGCCCCCCATATTCTAGAAGATCCAGAGTCGGCGTGGGACCTCACGGATTACAGCGGATTACAGCGACCGTAATTTCTTTATTTTCAATAAATTGGGGAAAGAGGAATGTTTCGGGGAGTTTTTTTTTCAAATAAATTTTTTTTTTGTCTTTTTTTTTTTGTCTATTACTTGACTGGGTTAGTGATGTCGGGTATCTGTTTAGATGCCGTGACATCACTAACCCCAGGGCTTGATGCCAGGTGACATTACAGCTGGTATCAACCCCATATATTACCCCGTCTGCCACCGCACCAGGGCGCGGGATGAGCTGGGGCGAAGCGCCAGGATTGGCGCATCTAATGGATGCGCCACTTCTGGGGCGGCTGCGGCCTGCTATTTTTAGGCTGGGAAGAGTCCAATAACCATGGCTCTTCCCACCCTGAGAATACCAGACCCCAGCTGTCCGCTTCACCTTGGCTGGTGATCTAATTTGGGGGGGACCCCACGTTTTTTTTTTTTTTAAAAAAACGCCTGGGGAGCCCTCCAAATTGATCACCAGCCAAGGTGAAGCTGTCAGCTGTGGTTTGCAGGCTACAGCTGTCTGCTTTAGCCTAGCTGGCTATCAAAAATGGGGGGGACCCCACGTCGTTTATTTTAATTATTATTTTTTTGGGGGGCTAAATACAAGGCTAGGCACCCTTTAGTGCCACATGAAAGGCACTAAAGGGCGCCAGCTTAGAATATGCAGGGGGTGGGACGTTATATATGTTTGACATGTATCCATTCATCCATTGTAGCATTTTAGGCTGTGCGCCCACAATCGGGATTTGCAGCGTTTTGGGAGCAGAGTGTTTTCCCTGCATCCATAACACTGCATTGTGCAGTAGAAGCACAGTGGAAGGATTTTTAGAAATCCCATGCCCAATGTGCTTGCCCAATGTGCTTCTTTTCTCCGCCACATAAACCGACCTGTGGCGCAGCTTCCCGAGCCTCAGCATGTCAATTTATGCTGCGGAGATGAGTGTTCTCTGCAGGTAGCATAGAGCTCCACAGCGGCCTGAACCCAAATCGTGGGCATGGGCAGCTGCGTTCTCCCGTGGACAACACTCACATCTCTGCAGGAGGCTGACACTGTGTACTAGACGCCGTGTCGCTGGCTCATGGCCACATAGCCTAAAAGTGAGACATTGGTTGCTACAGCAACATTTTTGTGAAGTACCTGTGGATTCAAAATGCTTATTATACTCCTGAATAAAATCCAGTTTCCAAAATGGGGTCACTTGTGGGGGTTTCTAATGTATAGGTACCCAAGGGGCCCTGCAAATGTGACATGGTGCCCGCAATTTATTTCAACTTTTCCAGAATTCAAATGGTGCTGCTTCCATTCCAAGCCCTCCCATTTATCCAAACAGAGGTTTTTGGCCACATGTGGGGTATCCCTGTGCTCATAAGACATTGGATAACAACCTGTTGGGTCCACGGTTTGTTGTTGTCTCTTGAAAAAGTGAGAAATTTGATGCTGAAGCAACATTTTTGTGAAAAAAATGAAAATTTTCAATATGGCAACCTAAGCTTATCAAATTCTGTGAAGTATTCGTGGATTCATACTGCTCACTATACACCTAGATAAAAGCCTTGAGGTGTCTTGTTTCCATTGTTTCCAGAATGGAGTCACTTGTGGGGGACCTCCACTGTTTAGGCACCTCAGGGGCTCTCCAAATGCAACCTGGCGTCCGCTATTGATTCCAGCCAATTTTGCAGTCAAATGGCACTCCTTCCCTTCCGAGCCCTGCCATGCGCCCAAACAGTTGATTTCCACCACATATAAGGTATCGCCAAACTCAGGAGAAATTGCAAAATAAATGTTATGCTGAATTTTTTCCTTTTACTCTTGTAAAAAAAAAAGCTACCTGGTTGAAATAACAATTTTGTGGTAAAATTTTTTTTTTTTTTTTCATGGCTCAACGTTATAAAATTCTGTGAAGCACCTGGGGGTTCAGGGTACTCACCAAACATCTAGATAAATTCCTTGAGGGGCCTAGTTTCCAAAATGCGGTCACTTGTGTGGGGTTTCTGCTGTTTAGGTACCTTAGGGGTCCTCCAAATGTGACATGGTGCCCGCAATCTTTTTCAGCCAAATTTCCTTTCCAAAATTCAAATATTGCTCCTTTCGTTCCAAGCCCTCCCATTTGTCCAAACAAAGGTTTCAGACCACATGTGAGGTATCACCGCGCTCATAAAAAAGTGGTTAACAAACCTTGAGGTCAAATTTTTGGAATTACCTCTTGAAAAAGTGAGAAAATTGATGCTAAAGCAACATTTTTGAGAAAATTATTAAAATTTTCAATATGACAACGTAACGTTAACAAAATCTGTGAAGTACCTGTGGATCTAAAATGCTCACTATACCCCTAGATAGAAGCCTTGAGGGGTCTAGTTTCCAAAATGGTGTCACTTGTGAGGGGTTTCTTCTGTTTAGGTACCTTAGCGGACCTGTAAATGCAACATGGTGCTCGCAATCTATTTCAGCCAAATTTGCTTTCCAAAATTCAAATATTGCTCCTTCTGTTCCGAGCCCTCCCATTTGTCCAAACAGAGGTTTCTGACCACATGTGGGGTATCGGCGCACTCATAAGAAAGTGGGGAACAAGTTTTGGGGTCCATTTTGTTGTGTTAGGTCTTCTAAAAGTGAATAAATTTGGGTTAGAGCAACATTTTTAGGTAAAATTTAATTTTTGCTTTTTTTCATTCCACATTGCTTTTGTTCATGTGAAGCACCTGAAGGGTTAATAAACTTCTTGAATGTGGTTTTGAGTACTTTGGGGGGTGCAGTTTTTATAATGGTGTCACTTTTGGGTATTTTCTGTCATCTAGGCCTATTGAAGTCACTTCAAATGTGATGTGGTCCCTAAAAAAATGGTTTTGTAAATTTTGATGTAAAAATGAGAAATCGCTGATAAACTTTGAACCCCTCTAACTTCCTAACAAAAAAAAATTTTGTTTCCAAAATTGTGCTGATGTAAAGTAGACATGTGGGAAATGTTATTTATTAACTATTTTGTGTCACAGAAATCTCTGGTTTAACGGTATAAAAATTCAAAAGTTGAAAATTGCTAAATTTTCAAAATTTTTGCCAATATTCAATTTTTTTCTTCAATAAACGCAAAAAATATTGTCCTAAATTTGGTACTAACATGAAGTCCAATATGTGACGAAAAAACAGTCTCAGAATCACCGGGATCCGTTGAAGCGTTCCAGAGTTATAACCTCATGAAGTGACACTGGTCAGAATTGCAAAATTTGGTCTGGTCATTAAGGTGAAAATTAGCTCCGTCACTAAGGGGTTAAAAAGCTTTGAAAAGGTCTAAAATATTTGTGTATCGTGAGGCTGCTCAATTTTTTTTCAACTTTTGGTGTTTTCACACCCTTTATGTCTCGCTCTTTTGAAGTAGGCGAAGCTGGGGCAGGCCACATCCATCACTACATTATGCCAATTGTCTCTTCAGTGAGGAAGTAGACAAACTCTAGTGCCACCTATTGGAAGTAGCAATCCTAAAAGTCGAAAGTGACCCTTTAACGCCCATTGTCATATAAGGGTCACTTTTGACTTTTAGGATTGCTACCTCCAATAGGTGGCACTAGAGTTCATCTACTTCCTCACTGAAGAGACAATTTGCATACGGTATTTCCCAAAGGAGCATTGCAGCTTAAAGTCTCCTCACCACTGACATGCTGGATTAGTGTGTCAGTCTCCACAGGGAGAATACCTTTCCCCTTAGACTACATTATGCCAGAAATCTTACTCCAATGTTAGATTTGTGGTGCGATGGACACTAAAGCCAGCTTTACACCTTACAATTAGGTATGCGATCTCGTATGCGATGTGACACGCCCAGGTCGCATATGCGATTGAATGAGATTGCACGTAGGTCGTTCATTTGCTGTCACACGAGCGTTAGTAGTCTATGTTAAATTGATCAATTTTGTGTGCGATCCTTTAGATCATGTGTTCTGTGACGTATGCATTGGGCACCTTTTTTTTTTATTTATTGACTTGCCAAGCGTGTGTAATGTAGAGATGCGTTTTTACTATGTCATCTGCCATTCAGCTCTGCTACATGGCCGCTGACAGCAGACACAGACAGCCATGTAGCAGCGGTGAATGTTAGTTCACAGCAGACACAGACAGAGCTGCACTGTCAGAATGAACCTCACTCGACTTCATTGTCATGCTGCGGCTCTGTCTGTGTCGCGTCCCGATTAGCGGTCACCTGTGAAGGACTCACCGGTGACCGCTAATCTCCTGAGTAACTGAATTGAGCAGCCCTCTCTCATATACTCACTGATCCCCGATCCCCGGCGCTGCACGGCATTCACACTGCTCCGGCGGCTTTTACTATTTTGAAAAAGCCGGCCGCCCATTAAACAATCTCATATTCCCTGCTTTCCCCGCCCACCGGCGCCTATGATTGGTTACAGTGAGACACGCCCCCACACTGAGTGACAGGTGTCACACTGCACCCAATCACAGCAGCCGGTGGGCGTGTCTATACTGTGCAGTGAAATAAATAATTAAATAATTAAAAAAATGGCGTGCGGTCTCCCCCAATTTTAAAACCAGCCAGATAAAGCCATACGGCTGAAGGCTGGTATTCTCAGGATGGGGAGCTCCACGTTATGGGGAGCCCCCCAGCCTAACAATATCAGCCAACAGTCGCCCAGAATTGCCGCATACATTAGATGCGACAGTTCTGGGACTGTACCCGGCTCTTCCCGATTTGCCCTGGTGCGTTGGCAAATCGGGGTAATAAGGAGTTATTGGCAGCCCATAGCTGCCAATAAGTCCTAGATTAATCATGTCAGGCGTCTATGAGACACCTTCCATGATTAATCTGTAAATTACAGTAAATAAACACACACACCCGAAAAAATCCTTTATTAGAAATAAAAAACACAAACACATTCCCTGGTTCACCACTTTAATCAGCCCCAAAAAACCCTCCATGTCCGGCATACTCCAGGATGATGCAGCGTCGCTTCCAGCGCTGCTGCATGGAGGTGACCGGAGCTGCAGCAGACACAGCCGCTCCGGTCACCTCCACACAGCAAATGAAGACAGCCGTGCGATCAGCTGAGCTGTCAGTGAGGTTACCCGCTGTCACTGGATCCAGCGGTGGATGCAGCGGTGGCCGCGGGTAACCACAGTGACAGCTCAGCTGATCGCGCTACTCACCGCTGCTCCTCTCACCTCCACGCAGCAACTGAGGTGAGTAGCGCGATCAGCTGAGCTGTCACTGTGGTTACCCGCGGCCACCGCTGCATCCACCGCTGGATCCAGTGACAGCGGGTAACCTCACTGACAGCTCAGCCGATCGCACGGCTGTCTTCATTAGCTGCGTGGAGGTGACCGGAGCGGCTGTGTCTGCTGCAGCTCCGGTCACCTCCATGCAGCAGCGCTGGATGCGACGCTGGACCATCCTGGAGTACGCCGGACATGGAGGGCTTTTTGGGGCTGATTAAAGTGGTGAACCAGGGTATATGTGTGTGTTTTTTATTTCTAATAAATGATTTTTCGGGTGTGTGTGTTTATTTACTGTAATTTACAGATTAATCATGGAAGGTGTCTCATAGATGCCTGACATGATTAATCTAGGATTTATTGGCAGCTATGGGCTGCCAATAACTCCTTATTACCCCGATTTGCCAACGCACCAGGGTAAATCGGGAAGAGCCAGGTACAGTCCCAGAACTGTCGCATATAATGTATGCGGCAATTCTGGGCGGCTGCTGACTGATATTGTTAGGCTGGGGGGCTCCCCATAACGTGGAGCTCCCCATCCTGAGAATACCAGCCTTCAGCCGTATGGCTTTATCTGGCTGGTTTTAAAATTGGGGGGACCGCACGCCGTTTTTTTAAATTATTTAATTATTTATTTCACTGCACTGTATAGACACGCCCACCGGCTGCTGTGATTGGGTGCAGTGTGACACCTGTCACTCAGCGTGGGGGCGTGTCTCACTGTAACCAATCATAGGCGCCGGTGGGCGGGGAAAGCAGGGAATACGAGATTGTTTAATGGGCGGCCGGCTTTTTCAAAACAGTAAAAGCCGCCGGAGCAGTGTGAATGCCGTGCAGAGCCGGGCCGGGGATCGGGGATCGGTGAGTATGAGAGAGGGGGTAAGAGGGATAGACTGACATGGACAGAGAGAGAGGGACAGAGATAGTGACGGACTGACAGAGATTAGTGAATGACAGACATTGTGAGGCGCTTCAGAACGCAGCTTTTCAGCTTCGCTCTGAAGCAGACCTTTTTTAAGCTGCGGTGCAGAGCGCACACCTGCGCACATAGCATCAGACACCGAAATCGTATGATTACAATTGACTAGGTTCATACAACAAAACGTCCAATGTATGAGGAATAAACGACGTGTATGCGATCACCGTATTTTCGTTCAATCTTGATCGCACGTAGGTGTCACACGCAAATACGTCACGAACGATGCAGGATGTGCGTCACTTACAACTTGACCCCGACGACGGATTGAAAGATTTATTGAAGTGTGTAAAGCAGGAATAAGGCACACCTTTCTTTCCACCTCACCTGATTCATTAAGAGAATTTTTAGAATATACTGTATGTATCCCAGTAATCAGTTGTTAAATCCAATAGAATATGCAGTAGTATCACATAACATCTTCTCAGGTATTGCCAAGATAGACACAACACTGGTGATATAGTGGTAGGAAAAAAAAAATGAATTTGATTAAAGCAAAAAAGAATGAATAACATCTTTCCATAAAAAATGTTTTGTTGTGAATAAATTGTAGATCATAAAAAGAATTAAACTGCAACGGGAATGTGAGAGGTCAGAGAATCTGCAAGTCCATGGTAGATTTGATATAATTTTCTCACCTATGTGACAAGCAAATAAATTTTCATTCAGGAAATTAAAAATGTCCTCAAAAGAAATCAGGTTGATTAAAGTAAATTAAAGAAGCAAAAACTTAATAAAAGAGCCTCTGGAGGTCCTGATCCTGTTGAGATCATTGGGTATGTGTCAATTTTGTCTAGCATTTTTTAATTTTTTACTGCTGAAGCCTTTTGTCACATGTGATGAGCAAACCTCCAGATATCCGGACTCGGAGGGGCCAACCGGATCGGGACCATTATTTATTCAAGATATCTGCCTAGATTTCAATGCCCATATACATCTATGGGGACCTGAATCATGCTGCTCTTTAAAATGGTGGTAGAAAGGGCTAGGAGGATTAGAGCAGGCGCTTTATACTTACCAAGTCTCCTGCACGTCTTTAACTCTACTTCCAGGGCCACTCATTACTGTGCCGCCCCCGTGCCAGGAGCTGGGCTGCTCGGATCCGGATCTGGGGTGGCTCGAGGGGCGTCCGGACCCGGGGTCGTGCGGCTACTCAAATGAAGAGAGTATTTACAGGGGACTATATATTTAGAGTTCATGACACCACCTGTGGTGTGTGGTAATATGGAGTACCACCGCTGCAGTTGGGAGTACCCGGGTCAATGTAGTGGAGCAGCTAGGTGTTGGAACCCTCCACGGGTAGGGGGGAATGCCCCGGGACTCGGTGATGGTGTTTGGGGAGTGCTATTGAGAGTGAAGGGCTCACTTGCGTACTCACTCAGTCCATAAAGCTGACACTGACAACTGGATAAACCAAAGTTCTGGACACCGCCGCTGAGGAGAGCTAGTTCGGGTCCCATCCCCACTGGTGTTGCCTGGTGATCTGCGACCTTCCTCCTGGCACTAAGTTCATTTGTCAGTTGGTCCCGGTAGTATGGAACTAGTCGGGTCCCACTCCCCAGTATGGCTAACTGTGGGAGCTTGCTCCCAGGGTTCACGCTTCACATTTTTTGGACCGTTTTAGTGGAAAGTCCTATCCCCCTCATTGCGCTAGTACCCCGATTTTTGAGTGGGTGGAGAGCGGATCTTAAAGGCTCCGTTCTCATCGGGTAAATTGTCAGGTTGCCTGAAGCTACTCCCTGACCTAGGGTCCACGTACACCGTCGTGCCCTGGTCCCAGCCCGGTGATGGTACAAGGCTGCTGGCTTTCCTCCTCGACAGTTCCGTGCCCCTTGTCACGATCCCCTGCGACCGGGGGTCCAGCTCCTACTTTGCCCAGACCACTGTCTGCTACCAAGTTGCTTCTAAGGAGCCCGGCTCCTGACCTCCTCTCTCCTTCACCTCCTGCACTTCACTCTCCCTTTCTCTGACTGACTCCTGACACTCCTGACCTCCACTTACATACTCCCCAAGTGGGCGACCCTATTCCACTCAGACTGTCCACTGGTATGTCTGGTGGGTGTGGTGCAGAGTGTACCTAGGACTTTAATTAGCTGATATAGGCAATACCATGTAGTTGGGGACCCATAACCAAGGAGGAGGTAGACATTGCACAGAAGGGCAGATTGCACAATATCCTGTGACGACCTGATAGTCCAGGGCGTCACATTACCCTCATACATATTCATTGCTTCCTCCACCCACTGCCAGTGCCTATGTCTGGATTGGTTGCAGCCAGACTGCGCCCTCACGCCCATATTATGATACCCAGTACAGATAAACCATATGGCTACAGACTGCAGCCCCCAGCCATGTGCTTATCTTGGCCGTGTATCAAAATTAGATGGACCCCATGTGACTTATTATTAAATTATTTCAATAAATAATTTTAAAAACAGTGTACAGTACCCACAAATTTTGGTACCCAGCAATTATAAAGCCGACAGCTGGGGGCTGATATTCTCAGGCTGGAGAGACTCATGGTTATTGGGCCTCCAGCCTAAAAATAGAAGCCTGCAGCCATCCAGAATTGTCCCACCCGTTAGATGCAACGATCCTGAAACTTTACCTAAATCCTCTCAATTGCCCTGGTACGGTGTCAATCGAGATATAAGGGTTAATGACAGCTCACAACTGCCAATAAACCCTAGATAAGTAATGGGAGGCATCTATGAGACTCCCCCTCATTACTAATCTATAAGTGAAAAGAAATAAACACAAACACCAAAAAAATCTTTTATTTGAAATAAAGTGCAAAAAACCTCACCCTCTTTCATGCCTTTATTAACTCCAAACACCCAGTTCCAACGTTATGCACATGAGGTCTCACGATGATTTCAGCTCTGCTACATACATACTGAAGTCACAGTGCATGGGCACAGAACATGTCCACATGATGTGGGCTTTGGCAGAGACTGACTTAGCCGAAACTGTTTTTTTTTGTCATTATATGTCATGTTTAGTTATGCACCTGTTCACACTGAATATTGGGGAGTCCCGTCAGTCTTTTTATGTACATTATGGGGTCATGCCTTCTGACTGTGCACCCCTCACCCATTAGCCACAGGTGATTTTATTCTTTATAGTAGGTTCCTACTAGCTGATAGATATGAAGGTTTTATAAACCCTGACAAAGGCTTCAGTTCAGTGTAGGTTCCCAGTAATATGAGATTGGCTTGACGTGGTTACTGGGCAGATATAAAAGTGGCCATTTTTGTATGCTAAATATTTCAATTTTTTTCTTAGATTTCCTTATGCACTAATGTATGTCTATATACTTGCTTTTTGCTTTAGCAATTCAGAGTGCAACTGTCTTTTTTGTCATTATATGTCATGTTCAGTTATGCACCTGTTCACACTGCATGTTTGGGAGTGTCATCAATCTTTTTGTCTGCAACCAGTCACAGATGCCAGGGCTGCCAGGGTGTGGGGGAAGTAGTGAATATGCATGAGGCTAATGAGCAGCCCCAGAAGTAGTGTTACAGCCGCGCGGGAGACTCTGTATGTATAATGCTCCTGCTTATCCCTATTTTCTTCCTTTTTCCTTTCTTTTTTTTAATTATCCAGATAGTTATCTGGAGTTAGGTATCCCAGACTTTTAGGGTATGTGCGCACGTTGCTTTTTACCTGCTTTTTACCTGCTTTTTTGCTGCTTTTTCAACTGCAGCGTTTAATGCCAAAATGGTTGTGTTCTGCTTTTCAAGCAAAGTCTATGGGAATTTGGGTTTCTTGTCCGCACTATGCAGTTCAAACTGCAGCCTTTTTGTTGCAGAACTTTGGTCAAAAACTCAGCTTTGCAGTGCAAAACCCAAATGGCAAAAACAACTGACATGTGAATTGTTTTTGCCATTTGGGTTTTGCACTGCAAAGCTGAGTTTTTGACCAAAGTTCTGCAACAAAAAGGCTGCAGTTTGAACTGCATAGTGCGGACAAGAAACCCAAATTCCCATAGACTTTGCTTGAAAAGCAGAACACAACCATTTTGGCATTAAATGCTGCAGTTGAAAAAGCAGCAAAAAAGCAGGTAAAAAGCAGGTAAAAAGCAACGTGCGGACATAGCCTTATAGTCCGAATTCGCCCATCACTGCTAGTCAACTTACTGACGAGGCCACATTTTTAAAATCTAACCAGTGTTATTTTATGGTGGGAATAAATATGACTGCTTCAACATATCCCACTGATTCTGAGAATTCTTTTGTGACAGATTGTACTTCATGTTAGTGGTAAATGTAGGTTGATATGATTTTTGTTTATTTAAAAAATATGAAAAATTTTACTAAATAGTTTAAATATTTGTCAAGTTTCAAACGCTGAATTTTTATACAACTAAACCAGATAAATATAACACACAAAATAATTAATAAATAACATTTCTAATAAATAAACAGTTAATAAAGCACATATTTATTTTATATCAGCATCATTTTTGAAACATAATTTCATGTTTGCATGTTTCAAAGTTTCTCAGTAATTTTTGATTTTTCCAGCAAAATTTATAAAAACAATTTTTTATTGACCACATCACAGTTGAAATGACTTTGAAGGCCGTAAGTGAATAAAAGCAATGAAAAGTGAAAGAAAAAATTTTTAATTTAAATTTCTCCCTAAAAAATGTTGCTTTAGCCCCAAATTTTTCATTTTCACAAGAATAACAGGAGAAAATGGACCCTAAAATTTGTTGTGCAATTTCTCTTGAGTATACTGATACCCGATATGTGGTGAAAAACTATTGTTTGGGTGCACGGCTTTACTCAGAAATGAAAGAGCTCAATTTGACTTTTAAGCCTGCTTTACACATTGCAATCTCGCATACGATATCGTATGCGATTTGCAACGCCCCCATCGTATGTGTGGCACGTTCAATTTGTTGAACGTGCCGCACATACGATTAACCCCCGTCACACGTACTTAACCGTCCATACGACCTCGATGTGGGCGGCGAACGTCCACTTCTTGGAGTGTGATGGACATTCGGCGTCACATCGACGTCACGCGGCAGCCAGCCAATAGATGCGGATGCGCGGAGCTGAGCGGGATGTAAACATCCCACTCACCTCCTTCCACAGAGCTGGCCGGAAGCCGCAGGACGCAGGTAAGATCTGTTCATCGTACCCGGGGTGTCACACGCTGCGATGTGTGCTACCCCGGGTGCGATGAACAATCTAACATTCAATTCTAGAGAAATGAACGATGTGCATGCGATGAGCGTTTTAACGTTCAATCGCAATCACACGTACCTGTCACACACTGCAATGTACCTTACGATGCTGGATGTGCGTCACTTACGACGTGACCCCGCCGACACATCGTAAGATACATTGCAGCGTGTAAAGCGGGCTTTAGATTGGAAATTCATCTGGAATAGATAGCGAATGCCATGTCTTGTTTTCAGAGCCCCTGATGTGCCTT